>NW_028324170.1:5846976-6154712 GCF_054372755.1 Phalangium opilio
AAATCCGGATGCGCTCTCGCGGGAGGGAGAACCAAGGCCTAGCAGTTATATCTTACCATTACGAAATGCAATTTCCTACGTCTCCCCCTTCCTTTAATAGACGAGTTGGATGGTGCAAACCTCCACAAACAAAAACAAGAAGCTTCGCTCCAACCGAGGCTTAACTTCCTTTCTCAGAGATTAAGCCTATTTCGACTCATTTTGCCTCCTACAGTTTGTTCTTAAGTTACTTTAGGTCATTTTTCGAAAGGAGATTAATAGAAGTATACCCGTAATTCGCTTGAAACAATTAAAGAGTCTCGATTGCGAAATATCTCAGACATTTTCCGTAATTGGCTGTCTATAAGCGATATAATTTCTAAATTGTGCAAAGCGTTAAAGTGAGATTAGTTCGAAACTTCGAGTAATTAACTTCTACCACTAATTTATAGGCCATTTTAGACGAAAGCTATTCTTAAAGCACACTAAGATTAAATTACCATTATACCTGATGAAAAAATATATATATATAAATTTTAACAAAGGTTTATGAGTAATGAATCAAAATTTTTGTTGTGCAAGACGCGATTTAAAGGATTACTTCTAATTTTTTTGTTGGAAAATCATCAACCAATTTCTTTGGGGGTTGTGAATTCAGCGTAATAATATGGAAGCAAGAATTTATCACACGGGGGTTACTAGGAGAGACGCGTTAGACTGTGCACGGCATTAGCGATGAAACTTCTCCGAAAGCCACCCTTATTTAGTATAAATGAGGTGAAGATTTTTTCTCCCTCTCAAGTCGAGACATCATGAGATTAGAGATGGTTAACATTTTTTAAAAGAGGATTTACGTCATCATAGCCCACTACCGATGAAAAATTGAATTAAAAGTATTCACTGGACCTTCCATTTTAGTATTATCCCCCATCTCCAATCCTCCTTACTATCAAACAAGCTCTCATTAAAATTAAAATAGACCTTTTTTATTATGGATGGTTTTTAATTAATTTTTATTTCGGCTGACAAAGACTTGTAAAATCCGCACGAGCGCGCTGTGGTCGCACCGATAGAAAAATTCATCACTAATGCCGAGCTGGGGGGGGCGCTTAAAAACTTTTGACCGTAGGGGATGAATAGAATAATAATTTATGTTCGTAAAATGTATTACGAACATAAATTATTATTCTAAACTTGGCATGTTTCGTTTTCATTCGACGAAAGATTACAAAGCATCCCCTCGTGGGTTGCATATTTAATTGACCCATTAATAACCTGCTTAAATTGCATTTAAATATTTTAAATCTAAGAATAATTATAAAAACATCCTAGAAACCCATTAATTTTAATAGTTATTTTAAAAATGCACAGTTGGCATTTCATCCGTTCATTTTTATGGCGTAGCTTAAGAGTTTTAGAAAGAAAAAAAAATATCACACCAGTACATTTTACTTTAATTTCTAAATTTAGTTACTTGTAAAATAATTTTCGGTATTATGCCTTCATTACATGAACTATAATCTATATCTATTCTATAAATCAAAGTCCTGACTGACTGACTGATAATCAACGCCCAGCCCAAACCGCTTGCCCTAGAAGGCTGAAAATTTGCAGGAACGTTACTCATAAGTAGTAGGCGCGTACTAAGAAAGATTTTTCCAATCCGCCGCCATCTTAAAAAATGGCGCCCAGAAATGTAAAACATATTCTCTATGCAATTAAGTACGCGCGTTTCAACCGATTTCACAAATATTTAGTACACTGGTTTGCTTTAACCTTAAGACGGGCTGAATGGTCTTTCGGGTTTGATTTTCCGCCATCTTTTAAAATGGCGCCCAGAAATGTAAGAAAATATTCTCTATGCAATAAAGTACGCGCGTTTCAACCGATTTCACAAATATTTAGTACAATGGTTTCCTTTAACCTATAGACGGGCTGAATGGTATTTTGGGTTCGATTTGTTGCCATCTTTTTAAATGGCGGCCAAAAACTTAAAAACCCTTCTTTATGGAATAATGTCCGCATGAAAAGTAATAAAAAATATCCCGACGGGCTGACGGACTGTGTCGAGTGCCTTCGCTCCTAGGGTGCTACAAAAATATTAGTCATCAGTAAAATCCACACATTCTTTATATCATTTTAGATGGAAGTTCTTATTACACGCGAGCGACGCCGCGGGTAACGGCTAGTTTATAATATATCCCTTTAAAAAATTGTCCATTTTAGAATTTTCCTAAAAAAAAAAGAAATTTTTTATGGGAAATGTGTATACACGGGTGTATTACGTTAGAGCATCTTTACAGGGGCATCATAGAAAAAGCATTAAGCAGTTTCAGCCTGTAAGCTGGCTTTTCCGCAAATTTACATATAAGTGAAAAATAATTAACTTTAAGTAAAAGTGTTCCAAATAATTGGGTATTACCGAAGTATAGTGTATTCTATATGCAATTTTGAGTAGAGAGTGATGTATGGAGTGTTAGCGGGTGTTAGTTTGTTTCACTAGTGTAGGTAGAAAAATAAATTGGAGACGATTTACAGCTCAGACACGTTATGAAATAAATGCCGTTTGACGAGTGAGCTAGTCTAGTATTATTTGTGTAAACAACCCCATTTTACAAGCGCGGCGGATAAATGAAATTCGTTTCTAGCTTCTATTTTACTAAAAATATCTTTCACCCTTTCCCGTTAAAAATAATAAACATTCGTTCCTAAATAGATTTAGCAACACGAAAAATGTGTTTTGAAATAGGGTGGTTTTCAAGGCCTACCGAAATCATTAAGTCCCTAGTATATTTTTATCCATTTATAAAACAAATATGGTACAGTTTCACTTTCTCTTTTACTTCCGTAGGGGAAAAAACTAACGCTTTTAGCTTTTATATATATTTCTCGATGGGATTATGGTACCATAAGTAAATAAGATTCGTAAGTCTGCACATAGCTTCTCGAGATCGTAACTTTTCTTCACAGGTACCTCCGATTTGAATAAATGAAGCGTTGATGTGAATTTTTCGCTTAGAGGGTGATACTCAAAGTTTTGGTTATTGTCCTCGAGGTCACAGAGGTCAGAAGTTCATCAAAAAACGTGATTGTGACCTTGAGGGCAAAAAACGGGGTCAGGTAATCACCAAAACACGTTAAATGTTTGCCCTCGAATTCATAGAAACACGTGAATTTCCCCCTTGGGGTCACAGGGGTCAGGATTTCAACTAAAAACTGGAGTACTTTGCTTTCAATATCACATAGTCCGAAATTCATTTGAAATTTGAGCACGTTATTTGTCTTTTGCCTGGAAGCCACTGGGGTCAATAATTCCCCGAATCACCTAATTATTTTTGCCCTCCAGGTCAAAGAGATCGGAATGTCATCGAAACACGTGATTACTTTGCCCTTGAGGTCATAGGGGTCAGGAATTAATTAAAGTCCCGTATTTATAGACTGAAGCAAAGACCCACCCTCATGAGATAATTAAAGTAAACTCGAGTTGTGTAGACATTACGACAACTTATCGTAGTAATACACTTATGATAATACTGATACTAGTACGCGTTTTTTATATATGAGAAAAAATAGGATTAGAACAGAACGAAAACTGTTTCAGGAAACGTACATAGCGGGTTCCCTCTTTTTACGGGATTTTTGCGCAGGGTTTAAAGGCAAGGCTTAACTCTGTAATACTATAATTCATCATCTATGGCTATGGATCAGCACCATCAGATCCTGAGAGGATTTTGATTTATTTATAGAAGCCCCCTAAAAGCTTCAGCATACGGAAGCTCTTAAAAGCTAGAAACTGCAAATGTTGACATTTCGTCATTTTACGTGGACTGAGGAGACTCATTTTAAAACCATGGAATTTCAAATGATCTTGTAACGTGATCTATATATGTGAAATATTCTTGTTTCCTACGACCGACCGTATTCACTTCTAACTTGACATTATCAACTGTTAAAGCGAGAAACTTTAAAAATTCAAAGACAAAGGCCCTAAAACAAAATATTAAAGTTTTAGTCTCCAGTTTGGTGAGAGAAAAGTCGCACGTGTTTTTCATATACAGGGTGTTTCTGATAAGTCTGCCATAAATGAAGGGGGATGTTCTTTGGGCGATTTTGAGTCGAAAATGTAGCTTCTATGGCATTTTGACGTCCGAGCCATCTTTTTCTAGCTATGATTTGAGTGTTTTAGGGATTACGTCTTAATTAAGTTGGAAATAATTGTCTTTCAGTTTCTTATTTAAATTCAAAATACTATGGAAATCTTAACTCGAAAACAGTGGCCCGGACGGTAAAATGTCATAGAACATTTTTTGACTCAAAATCGTGCTCCCAAAGAACATAATCCCCCTCAATTTATGGCAGACTTATCTGAAACACCCTGTAGTGTAAACATCTAAGTGAAGTGATGCAAGTTTTCGTACACTTCAATATCTTGATCTTAATGGTATTTCTCCAACAGTGTTGTTGACTTATACACTCGTGGAAATTAAGTTAGGGAACTTTGAAGTCAACGTGTAGGGTAAAGTTTGTAGCAATGTTTATGCATTAGATGTCTAACTAATAAAATTAACATATTAAAGACAACTAAATGGGTTTGCGTTCTAGAGTAAGACAAACTAGTGTCAGTTTGGATACGGTTGAGACCTTTAATTCAAAATAATTTATTTTTAATTTAAATATTCACTTTATTTTAAGACTAATTAAGAAAGAGTGACATATGTGTTGGTTTAAAAAAACTCGATTAGGCCTACCTATTTAAAAAAGTCAATTAAATGGACTTAAAGTCAGGAAAATTTGGGAAATTTAAAAATAGACCCAAAATATCATGGTAACTAAAAAATCGAGAGATATTAAAAAATTAGCCATTAACGTCACAAAAAAGGTCGTATAAAGGTCAGGACCAAAATAAATTCAGGATAAAGTTAGATAAAAGATTAGGGAAAATACCAACGTTGCGCGATACAACAAATAAGTTTTAAAACTTAACCTGAAACGTTTATTTATAAAAATAAATATTCTTAAAAATTTACTGATAACATGCCGACTTTTGGCCTAAAAGGTTCTGAAACTTTTGAGGGAACCCTATCAAAGGTTTGAAAACGTACCTGTAAGTAAAATGAAGTTTCGGTCTTTAGCATCGATGTCTTTTGTCGATCGCTTCCTTCGCCTGACTGAGAGAAGAACTTGCTAGAAATTGGAAGGTAGCTATCAACCTGTTGAACTTTCTTTCGGGTCGTCCCTCGTGACCTATGACCTGACTTATTCCGAAGTTAATTACTTTACAAATAGATAAATCGTCTTTTTGACTGTACCGGAGAGTTTCGTTTCGTTTGTAGCCACTCTCGGGTCTGCCGTGGCGGAATTGAGAAAGACTACAGCCGGTGTTCCGTATAAGAGTCGGGGAAATACTTGCTTCTTTTAAAGTTAGTTTCTCTGGATGCCTAGTAGCGTAGGATCCGGAACAAGCGCCGTACATAGGGTCCGGCGCGGCGCCGCCTCCCGGCGGATTGCTCTTCCGTTGCTATGGTAACGACTAAATCATCTTAACCCCATCTTGAAGCGCGTGGACTCTCCTAGCTATGTTTCTCTCTCTCTCCCTCTGATAAGTCCGCCCGAGCAAAAACGAACAACCTCAAATAAAACAAGTTCGTTGTGTATAAAATAACTTTGAAACGACCTAACCAATATTTTTATTGGTCTGGTTTCCAAAGGTTAGGGTAAACTCCAAGGAATCAGGGAATTTAAGTGATCCATGAAAAAATATCAGGAATAAGAGCAGTTAAAAAGAATTAAGGTCTTGATCTAGGCTGGTTTTGTGGGAAGAGCTAGACTAATCATTATATATGGCGTAATTTACCTGACGAATAATGTTCTCTCTGCACGTTGAATCTTGGGCAAGCGCATGACCTCGCGTTGCTACCAACCAATGAAATCACAGTTAGATAAACGTCAGAATTATGACGTGTGACGGATAGGGCTTGGCCCACAAACCAAACATGGAAATTAACATTTGAGGTATGGGGGTACATTGATTCTGTTCAAATTGACAACCTTTGACCTCTAAAGGCCAGGGAAAATAAAAGCTTCAAAAGTCAAGAAATATGAATCTGAGATCAGTGTACAGCTACAATCTAGAAGAAGCCAAACTTCAACAATGGCTTAGATCAATAAACCGAAAATCAACAATAACGGATTAAAATGCAGTAGAAAAGGGGCCACGCGCTGCTTGCTTGGGTTTCAGATTAAAGAGTCTATTCGGCATAGTAGCCTTTGACGGGCAACACTGCGTTCCATTAAAGCGCCCCCCAAATACAGTAGGAAAATAAAACTTGTCTTTACGATGGCCTCCTAATACTAAAAGGGTCCGAGAAACTAAAATAACGTCATCCTTTCTGTTTTATTAATTAAAAAGACCTCCACCTACCCTACCCTCCCCCCTTTTAAACCCGCCACCCGCGTGTTTTGCCGACGGGACTATCTCTTCCCGCGTTTTCCCAGTGTAGTTATTAATCTACCTCACCATTGTCGTCCAAGTGTCCAAGTCACAAACTCATTTGCAGGGTTGTAACAGTACCTGGAAATCTTGGAAAAGTCAAGGATTTTAAAAATAGGGGAAAGGAATGTCAGGAAATTTGAATATTGTCTTAAATTTCATGTAATTCTGTAAAGAAAAAACAGCCTGGACAACCCTGATTTGCCTATAAAGGTTGTAGGTAACGAGGTCATTAATGCATTGAGACATAGTGACAGAAGACTTACTTACTGTCATTAACTTATGGTTGGTTAATCCTTATTACTTCTTAACTAAGTACAGTTCCTAATTATTGAATTACGCTAATTGGAAAATTCCCTTCGTGCAATAAAGATTGCCATAGTTACTGAAGAGCCACGCACGTAAAGTGGTCGAAATGTATTTTTACAGCTTGACACGCTTTATTGGATTTCGGTGAACATTTAATTTAAGCGCAGTTACGTGGAAAAATTCCATTCGGAATAAATACCAAAAGGAGACTAGTCCCTAATTAGTCCCTTGACAAAAGATCCAATTTTTCTTTAGCAGACTTTAATTAATATATGTTTCGTTTCAATTGTATTGGTTTTAAAGTTCAGATTAAGGAATTAGTTTAGAGAGAAAAGGAACCTAGTCTAGAGCCACTAGTTGACAAAGCCTACAGAGTTCAAGGTCGTAGGGCGGTGGTAAAGGGCGGGCAGTTCTGTACTGGATATGCGTAGTGCGGGCAGCCAACACGCCATCAATTTGGTCTCAGGGCTGAGCTCGACTGATTTTTTGTTGAGCTATTTTTAGCAACTTCCGGTTTTGACGTTACTATTTAAGTGTACATTGTTCTCTTGATAGTTAATTAAAACAAATGAATTCTTTTAGTGGTCGAGATGTCCACAAACATTTGAGTGTAAATATGTTGGTATGATGAGCTACATTGGACATGGCCCTAATTGGGACTTATTGGAAGAGGTATTGTGGCCCTTAGGCTAAAACGTTTGGAGACCCCTAACCTACACCACACCTAGTAAAAAATAGTTGCGGTCAGTTTGCCTGCTTATCCCCAATGACCCCAATGACGCAAAGTATTTCATCCAGTGTAAGTTTTTATCAAAAGTTCATGTAAAAAACGAAAAGTATACTTAGTTCACTGTTCCTAATCATTTGCTGTACACGCCATGCAAAATGAGAAACAAATGACCCTCCCTCCTCTCAACCGCTACAGGAACTAACCAATCAGAGAAGAGGTTTTTTGAGGCCAGAGGTTAATTGAAAGTAGTACTCTGTGGTGCGATGTAAACTACTATATTGAGCCTATTCACGCATGTTCCCTGTGCTACGGTCGTGAAGGTAATCATTCGCAAAGGGGAACGACATAATTCTGCGAAGTAAAGGGGGTTTCTCGTATTACTCGGCTCGAGTAAGCTTCAATGAAGTATACCTTTAGTTTTTATGCATATGAACTTTTGGTTTTATCTTAATTATTTTCAAGCCCCCCGTGTTTAAAATAGATATCTGACGGAGGGTCTAGGTTCAATTTTCTTTATCCTTGGAAAGTTTACGAACCAAAACGAACGCGATCTTCTAATTATAAAGAAAAATTTTCTCGGGAGATTGAGGGGGAGCTCTGATCCTCAGAGTCTTTAGATAATGAACGTTGTTGGTCCGCTTCTTCTTTTAATGGAAAAGTTTTAACTAAAGTCGAGCCGAGAACAAAACTCAACGAGGACCACTAGGGCCAGCTCGATCCTCTTCCTAATCTTATTCAAATTAAAATACCAAAAGAAAAAGAGAGAGAGAAGAGTGCAAAGTACAAAAGGTTGATTATAGTCTTTGAGTTTCTACCAAAATAACTACGACTTACAATGAAAATAGCTGCATGTTGGCGTACATTTTATAAGCGAGGTTACTAATACAAAAAAACCGGGGAATTTCTATACACACTGCACCATAAGTTCATAAGATATGTTCCATAAGTTTGTCACTGGTTACTAAGATCTTGTGACGTAGTTGAAACTTCATAGATTCTTGGAAAGCGACACCTAGTGAAGGTTTTTGACGTCATGAAACAATAAGGATACTCACGTCTACCAGGCGTTGCATATTTTGACGCGCTCAATTTTAGCGACACTATTTTTCAAGAGGAGCCTGTTTCTATTATGTGCAGCGTCTCTGAACACACTCCTAGGTTCATATGATTAAAATATTCCTTATTTTGAATTTTAAAATTTCTCGCGCGTTAACAAAATTGTGTCTCGAGAGATTATGTAATGGCACGTGCTTTATAATATACGCTAATATGTGTAAGTTGACTGCCGTCTTCTAGGCCTAGTCAAAATTGGAAGTAAATATATAATATAAACTGATGGTTTACACTAAACGTTTTCGCTCCTAAACTATAGGCCTATAGGAATATTATGAAATATCGTATACCCTTTAATAAATAAGAGAAAGTAAGTTGTAAATCATTCGGACGTCTGAGAAATATTATAGCCATAGGTTTCCTATGAGAAAATAAAGGTTCTCTAGAGATGCACTTTTGTTCCCACTTCTATTGAGAAAGTGGTTTGTTTTCTTGTTTATTTGTTCGTTTGTTTGTTCGTTTTTTCGCAATCACCTAATTTGAACAAACTGCTTTGTTGATGTCAGAAACACTAGAGGAAGCTTAGTTAAAAGTGCTTTGTTCGAGTTCCTCAAGGCTGGGTCCGTGAACCCCTAGTCGTTAAGCCTATAAAGATAGTCCTATTCTAGACCCGTAACAGATTATTGAATCAGGGATAGATTTAATTTTTAAAGTAGGAATGGAGAACGGTTAGTATTTACTTCAGTCCAACTCATAGCCCAGTATAGAGCCCTTCCCTTACTAAGGGCTAAAATTTTAAATTATCTTATTGTCTCACTTAAACTAAGTTTTTGATGACATTGCTGACGGGGACAGCGAAAAATACGTAATTCCTTTCTACGTCTGTCGCTATGACCGGCCTCTTCTTTCATACCCCCCTTCCCGGGAAGAGGGGGTTCCGGGACTTCGACGCGCACTAACATTACTCTGTTCTCCATTCCTACTTATAAAAATAAATCTATCCCTGATTGAATTTAAAAGTTCCAAAAAACAACATCATGCTGATATTTTATGCTTTTACTATTTACTGTTTTCGTAGAGTAATGGGAAACGGTTTTCAGGACATTAAAACAACTGGGCAACGCCAGGTAGCTTAGTTAGTTTGCTATAAATAAGGTAACTTATTTACCGACCCAAAAATTCTTTAACTTAAATTAAAACTATACGCTCTATATATGAAAAATCCCGTCCCAATTTTAAACTTTCTTTAAAAGCTAACAAACGAAAATACTTCTTGCGAAAGAAAAACAAATTTCGATGACTTTACTGTATAAATTGAAAGCTAAGCTTTGTTCTTGTTAAAAATATTGTTTTTCAAAAATATCATTATAAATCTTGAAACTTAAAAGGGGACCCTTAAAACCTTTTAGTTATACGGCGTTGTTAAGAGCAGTATAGGCCTTTTCGATTCTTACTCGTCCCAGCCTTATCTATATTACAATAAAAGCTTATGCAAACTATAGCTCGTGAAATGGAATGAAATGGTCTATCCCTTTGATAACGATTTTCTGATTGATCTAGAAAGAAAGACCAATCTTTGTTCGTTATATATCGGTCTATAGAAGTTGAAATATGTTCTTCAAAAATACGCTGCATCATAGAAACAGAGGAAATATTGGGAGAAGATTATAAACTTTAAGAAGGTGCCGCTATTTCCGATTATAGTCATAAATATCTATATTAAATACCTGACCCAACCCATAGTGTTGGTTGAACGAAAAAAAAAAACCATTTTTTAGGCTTAGCTCCCCATAGAAAAAGCATTGTTTTTTCGTGTCTTGTCCTTTCGAATAACTTAAAACTACAGCGAAGTTACGTTTCAGAATACTTTTAAATTAACAAGTAACTATCCAATGTTGAACTTCTGTACTGTGAGATCGCAATCTCGGATTTGTGTGGTCTTCAAGTAATGTAAGTATAACCTTCACTTTAAGCAAAAATAGATGCGCTCTTCTTACTAACTCACATTCTATTATTTATGTTCGTTTTTTTTTTAGTCATAGCAATCATAGAGTTTCAATAAGGCTTCCACATGATATTCTATTTCCTCGTTAGTTTTTAATAAAATTGGTCAGCTGTAAAGCAAACCAAATATTAGTTTGAACTAGGTCGACTTCATCCTGGGGGTTATTTTTACTGTTCAAGTAAATATATTAAGTTTCGGAGCGAGCCAATAATAAAAAAACGAAGCGTGGTTGTACTTAAGTAAAAATTTATTAACTGAAGGTCAAATAACTTATTTCCCCAATATCTTCAACCTTATATCAACACGAAGAAAGCCCGTAAGATGAAGTAAAGTTCGAGAAGCTCAGATCAGGGATGATTTGGGAGGATAGAACTGTGGCACAGATCAGTTCAGATCTCGCGGACCAAAATACTACAAATTACTTCGGGCTTTAACTAATGGACGTTTGGGAAAGAAAATACGGCGAAAAGGGTTGGTAAGCGTAACAAAACTCTAGGAACGAACGGATATTAACGTTTCATAAAAAAAACCAAATGGAAAGAATTGGAAACCTTAAAAAACATCGTACCCTTCTTATCTATTTATTTCTTGCTTAGGTAACCGGAGTTACCCGAACCGGGTGTAAGTTTCCCATCTATGTTGACGCTAAACACCAAATAATCTTTGGAAAAACCAGTATGAAATATCTGAACGATGTTGTTTTTATTTTAAACTACCCTTTTAAGGTTAAGGGTTTAGAATAGCACATTCAGGCTTAGTGGCTAGATGGTGTCCGCGAACCACACCTTGAGGAACTCATCCAAACTATTTCTAAGATATTCCTGTAGTCTTACTGATATCAACCTTGATGCAATTTGGTCAAATTCGGAAATTTACGAATTGCACAAAAGGAACGTTCTAAACAAACAAACCATTTTTCTGAAAAACGATACTGTTTAGTACGCCACTAA
Organism: Phalangium opilio; assembly: GCF_054372755.1. Lineage (NCBI taxonomy): Eukaryota > Metazoa > Arthropoda > Arachnida > Opiliones > Phalangiidae > Phalangium > Phalangium opilio. The sequence goes on from NW_028324170.1 coordinate 5,858,493, forward strand.
AGCTGTAGAAATTATCATCAATTCGAGAAAATGGCGTTTATTTACTCAATATCGAAGATATCTTTGAGTATCAGTACTTTAATATTTATCTTTAATATTCGATGTAACGTAGATAAGAAAATTTAAATCGTTATTAACATAGATGAGTGGTTTTATCTCTAGAAACAAAAAGGTTTAGGTTGTACGCTGTTAGGTACGTTATTATCAAAGTTTCTAGGCTATATTGGGAATTATCTTTGCTCATCAAGCTCTATTAGAAATATATTAAAGCCAAGTTATTAAATTAAATTTCAATAGGTAATGCATCAGAGAAAAACTATTTTTAGTTCTATGACTCTTCAACTTACTTACGGGCATTAACCTATGGTTAATTCAATTAATTCTATGCTGAGTTCGGTTTCTAATTATTGAATTACGCTAATTGGAAAATTCCCTTCTTGTAATAAATATTGTCATAGTAACTGAGGAGCGACATAAAATGTTCGAAATGTATTTTTACAACTTGACAGGCAAGGAAAATTTATACAAAGATCAAATAATTGGAAATGAAAACTTTATGGCAACCACGTTTTCTAGAGTGCAAGATGTTTTAAATAAGTGTAAAAACTACCAATATTTATTCTTACAGTAAAAGCAATTCAGTCAGAAAAATATACCCCAGTCGTTACTGTAAAAAAACTATACCGAAACGTTTACATAAACCTGTAAAATTCATCTTTAACTTCAGATTCGTATATTTCTGATTTGTATTTTACGATAAGGCAGTTTGGGTATGGGGTATAGATTGTAACTTAATTATATGTAGCTTGGTCATTTGAACAGATGGGCGACACTATTATTCTGTTGTTATCCTGGAGCACTTAAGGGATGCACCTACAGATAACTTTATTACAAACTAACGATAATAACCAAAGTTAAACTCGTAATTTTATCTCTTGATCAAGCGACACAAAATGAACTTCTATTGGCTAAAATGTATTTAAAATGGAATATTTAGGAGTGAGCAAAGGTCAATGGAAAAAAGGTAAAGTAAGGCTGAAAGCTTTCCGTAGTTCCCAATCTTCTCTACCTTCTATGGTCGACCAATCAGTAATCTATTTTATCATTTTCCTCTGTCAGACGAAAATAGTTCAACTTTTGAGGCATTCTGGGAGTTACAATAAAATGATGGATTTCGTAGTGAATCGGTTTGCCAACGCGCTCGCGGGATTGTTATAGGCGACCTTTTCCCTTAGTAGACCCCAGGGGCAGTAGATATTTTAAACTCAGCAGTCGCATAAGCTACCCTAACTGTCTAACTTTATGTTATTGCTATTTGCTTTTGGTTGCAGGAACTCTTTCACCAATCAATCAATCACAGGTTGTCGTTCGAGAAAGTCTTCGATACATTGGTGACTTTTACGTCCTTAGGAAAAATCCTGAATTGGAAAAGAAGACCAAAATGGTATGGCTGGCTTGAGGGACATGACGCCATTGATGAACGACTTCTGGGAAACCATTCCTCCTCCCTCAACACCCTCCTGAAGTTGACACATTTACTCTTTTTCATTCGCCTCCTTTTTTAAGCAAATTCATCGTGGTTTAGCCTTGATTCTTTTTATATTCTAGTGTAAAGCAGAGTACATATATATAATTTATATTTCCCAAAGAAGAGTCGAACCATATAAGCGTGAATTTGCAAAGAAGGATGTATCTAGATTATTTTCTTGGTGTATGTCGCCATGTCGTTATTGGAAGTATGTTGTTTGACGTACCAGGATGTTTCAGTGAATGTTTGTGATAATCTCATAATTCATAATTTAAATCGATATGCAGGGTGTAACCAGGGATAGATTTAATTTTAGAAGTAGGAATGGTGAACAGAGTAATCTGGGCGCGCGTCAAAGTCCCGGACCCCCTTCCACCGGACGGAGGGGTACGAAAGAAGAGGCGGGTCATAGTGACAGAGGTAAAAAGAAATTACGTATTTTTCACCGTCCTCGGCAGCAACGTCATGAAAACGTAGTTTAAGTGAGCCAATAATATAATTTAAACTTTTCGTTATGTGTTGGAGGGAGGGGCTCTATACTGGGCTATGAGTCGGACTGAAGTAAATACTGACCGTTCTCCATTCCTACTTCTAAAATTAAATCTATCCCAGGTGTAACATATCAGATTAACGTTTATTTTGAGTTAAAGGACAGGTTTAAGCTAAAGTTTTCTTAAATCATTCACTACTGCTAAAAAATTCTGAAATCGCTAACTAATAATTCTCAAATTTGCATGGTTAATTATCCATTAGCATTGATCGAATCTTTTTCTTTTAATATAGGACCTATATACTTTTGCTATTAGCTCTGATTTAACAAACCCTGGTATTAGACCTTCGTCCTGGAAGAATCAAACCATGCACGCAAGCAAGGTTAGTAAATTAGATTCAAAGCCAATTAAGGATATTCAAAGGTCTTTAAATTTGGTATCATCCCTTTTACTAAATCAAGGTTCGTGAAGCGTCCTAGTTGAATAACACGCGTCTCTCCTTCTAGGTGGAAGATTGCAAATCCCTTGAAAATAACGCTTGGGTTTAACTCGAGTCCTGATTGACGTAGATCCAAATATTTGGTATCGTTTAATAGAGAACAATTGGGGCTATCACACCCTTAAAGAATTTCTCTGGAAGTGGTGTTAAGCTAGAGTTATGAGCACCTAAAGTTGAGGTATAGTAGTGGCGGAGTAATACCACTTGAGATCATAAACTTATAAATTGTCCACGTATACGTATAAACAATACCAAGGATTAAGCTTAAAAGCTTTTCTCGTAAGCTTATCTCATTGGCAAACAATTGTTATTAGTTAGTTCTAGAGATTGAAAAATAACCCTTCGTGATGATTGGTTCTTTTTTGCCTTCCTCGGCTTCCCCCGCATTTGACTTAAACACTAATAACTAAGAGTATAGGCTCAGAATTGTCATTGTTTAAACAAGAAAGATAAATTGCCTCTCGCGCATTTTCTCTCGAAAGTTCCTAGTTCGGAGGCGTTTTTAAGCTGGCGACAAATATTTGGGTCGTAAATTTGAAGTTGCGCGCAGTTTAATCAAATTATTTTTCCGCGGTTAAAGATACATAGATCTTAGGAAAAGTCTTAAGGCTTCTCATTTTTATTTCCCTGCTAGGAATTCAGTTCATTTACTACGTTTATAAGATGCGCGAAGAGGGGTTGGACACTAATAATATCGACTTTCAAACTGTAGGAATCGATTACGGGAAATCAATGAAATCATGGGAATCTTCCCGAAATCAAGAGACTCGTGGGAATTTTTTAAAAATCAAGGGAATGATGAGAATGTTTCACGTGGGTAAAGGAATCATTAGAATATCACGTAAATCCAAGGAATCATACAAAATCTTTTGACAAACAGCATTGATTTCGAGACTCAGAATCACGTTTACAAAAGTTACTCTAGTGTTCAACCCCTCGATGCAGTAAGAGTGAAGCCTAACTCGCTTGTCAGCGGCTTTTAAACTCTTTTACATCTACTGTCTCATCCATAAGTTTATCATCATCTGTAAGTCTCGGTCACGATGGCATCATCACGAATCGATGAAGTATAATTTTAGTATTTGGAAGAAACAAATCGCTGGGCATTTTGCATACTTACTTAGCGTTATAGACTTATGGTTGTACCAAAATGCAGGCGTCTTTGGAGTATAAGAAAAATCATTTTTCATCTGTCTAATGACCTATAAAATCTCTTTGCCCTTCATCACGAGTATCCTATAGCTAACTAAATTTTAAAGTAAGGAAATATGGTTAAGGCTTAAGGAACTTGACGTAGAAATTAAGCCTTATATTATATACGGTGCTTAAAATATTTTAGAATAATTCTAGCGTGTAAAAAAGCCATTACGTTCTGGTCCCTCAAAATAAGTCAACTTCTTCCTATACTATTCTTATTCTAAGTTGTTCTTTAACGGTGTTCGATATTGAGAAATATGTATTTTAAAAACACTATTTACTTGCTTCTTGATTGCTTTAGGGAGTCAAGTATATATTTGGGGCTATCTCTGTAAGTGTCAAGGTTCAGGTCACAACCCTAGTGAAAATAACGACACGTTATTATCTTATTTATTTCGAGCTCTCATTATCACATGATAAAGGTATTTCCTTGGAAATCAAGTTAAACAAGAGTTATAACATGACTAACCCATCAAATTTCAGGTTCATGTTGAGACCTTCTCGAAAATTACATGTCGTTTTTAGCTCGTTTAAATAATTAACTCCAACAAATTATTTGGTATAGTTGAGTAATGGAAGATTAGGCTATCACACGCCTAATAAATTTTCCTGGATGTGTAGTCAAGCTATGCCTGGAGATATTGTATCGACAACCATTTTTAGGTCGAAATTTCTCGAATTACTCTTTCAAGAATATGTGTTGAACTTAATTACTATTCCGGGTTAACCATTGTCACGGCCAATTTTCCTCGCAAATTAGGTAGACATATAAGTAACGTAATTAGGTTAAGTATGACGCTTCCCATTGGTGTAATATTAAAATTTTGGGATGAGGCAGTTAGGGGCAACAGAAAAATAACACTAAGTGTCACCCACAAAAGATTTGACAAAAAACAATAACAGGTTGTGTCTTGGAGATCATGTTTTATTCGGAAAATTGAATGACATACTTATTTTCGTTACATAACTTACGGTAGACATTCTTTGTTATTATACAAAGCCAGTAAAAGACAATGAAAGCACGCAATCCTAATATATATGTCATCCTTGGACGACAAGTTTGCGAAAGGTTCAAACTTTATTTTTAGTCCGCCGTTTCGTTAAGTTATGCAAATTTTGGGATTTTCCCCAAAGTTTGCTTTAAATTAAGCAAACTCTTTGATTAATTGAAAATATCAAGAATACCCGTAATAAGGCACGTTTGTTTCCGACGGTGTTTATCAAACTCCGCGTCGTGAGACTTTCATATCAACTTTTTAATTTTGAGTCGAAAAAACTGTAAATAAGGTTCAATAGAAAATTTGACATAATACAGGGGTGGTAGGACCGAAGTACGGTGAATTGGTTCTATGGGAAATTTTGAATCAAAAATTTTCTATGACATTTTACCATAATTAGGGGTCACCGTTTTCAATTTATGATTATATAGGACAAAGTCACGTTCAGATGTTTTTTAAAATGCATTCAATTACCCGAAGCTGGGGAAAAATCCTATTAGAAAGTATTAGAAAGGTGTATCATTTATTTATAATCTGCCAAAAGATGTGTCGCAACTTCGAAAACTTTGGAAAACATGGCATCATAAATCTTCATGAACTGAAATCAACTCTCGAGTCTTCGGTTACTTACCTTAAATACACTGAGTTTCAAAGTCACGAAAGAAACGTACTTTGTGAAAAAGAAAGATATTCATGCGCTAGAATAGCTTTTTGGGCAAAATGGTACAGGTTCTAATACAATAATCTATTTTAGCCATGACGTGAATCTTCTTGTGGTCCATAAAAACGGCGGAAGCGATTTTCGTGGATTATTCAGAGTGCGTAAGTAACGTAAAAACAATAAGTCTGACACTTCTCGTTGCCTTTTTTCGAAATTTCTTAAGAGGGGTCAGTCAGAGGCACGTTGTTGTACCTGTGACTTTAAAATCTGTACACAGGAAATACGAGCAATTAGCCCTGGGTTTCTTAAGGACCGTGATTTTATGCGAAAACGTAGCTTCTACGATAGACTAGATAAATAAGTAGAGTATCCGGAAATAGTGTTTAACCAGTAGCGTCATCGAGTTTAACACCTTCACAATTCGCACTTATCGTTGTAAGGTTATAGGTATGAGAGTGCCACTACTTTTGAGCAAATGTCAATATAGCGTATGAGGTTAGTGAACTACCCCGTACATCTTTTCCCACTACGTATTTTTTTTCACCCATACCAGAAGGGGATAATAGAAGAAGGATGACACTCTGTATCCTCTTAATGCTTTAGTTATGTAACGTCATTCTTCCCAGGCTCACCCTTTTAGTTTGCTTTCCCGCTCATCAAACTACAAATGGGCATCGCACCGTAAGGTGAATTCTATAATTGTTTGGCACTAAATCCCCAGCAATCATCCCACAAACCTCGTCTTGACGTGCGACAAAAATTCACAAGCGCGTCTTGCCAAATATTTAAACGCTAATAGAGTAATGATGAAGGAACTATTTATCGCGTATGTGATTCGTTTTAGTAGCCTTGCTCTAAATGTTCCGATGTTGGGAAAAGTGACGTCACACTTACCCCGCTTTGTGGTACACTTCTCTCGAAGAGAAGTATTATATACTTCTGTCCATACCCATTTCTTGCCAATATGACATCGGGACCCGTACTATACTAAAAGGTTGCGGTGTGATAAAAGAAAATATGAAAACTCGTTTCTGGTTATATGCTTAAGTATTGTATATGTAATATAGTTTTTTGGAAACTTGAAATCCATAAATCGAGAGTTAGAATAGATGTTTATTGTCGCATATAGCCCACAAACAATTCTACAAGATTGAAAAAAAAAAATGTAATTCTACCAACTTTATTTCAATAACATACATAACATTTAAATTTCTTTACAAATTCGCGTATTTCTTTTTGAAAGCAACCTCACTCTCGGTACAAATATATGAATTAATTTCTTCTTCATTAACCGTCATTGAAATATTTGGATTGAACGGTTCGGAGGATAATTTTCTTTTAACAGCATTTCGAAAGGCGTGAAACCCAACTTCATCCTCGTTTAGTTCCTTCAGCATATCTTTGTCCTTACATTTCATTTTGTAATTTTCAATGGCCTGTACTTGGAGACACTTGGAGTATTTTAAAATATCGTCCAAATATTCTAAAACGTTATTTTGGTTTATAGTTTCGTATTTTAACCACGGGAGTTCTTTGCAAAGTTTCACCAAAGTTTTCTTCATTTCCTGCGTAAAGGAAGTCATGGCCACTTGGTATTGGATGCCAAATTGTCGGCAAAAGGCGCGAATGTTCGAAAATTTGGGAGTTAAAGGTGATAATTGCTTCCAAACCAAGAACGCGGCAGCGAAAATGCATGCTCTAGGTGACTTGCTAGTTGTTAACCAACATTCACGACTTAAAGCCAGTAGGGCAGTTGTTTTTTCTTTTATGTTTTCCTTCTCAATTTCATCAGTTATTTTTAAAGTGTCAAGAAATGTTTCAGTTAATTCTTCAACTGAAGCTGATTGAAATACGATGTTGAAATGTTTGTTCAATACACTCATAGAATGAGAAATTTCTTCTTTGTTACATTTAACAACAAAACAAATATTGTTTACAGAGATTGGCCAATTATTTTGGCGCATTTTAGCATAAACACAGGCAGCTGCTAAATTTTCTTTGATTTTCAAAGTGGTGTGAATAACGTGATCTGATCGGTAAACCCTTTCGTAAAGTTCTTCAACCTCTTTCGTCATATATTCTGGGAGGTTATAGTGTGAGCTTAGAATTTTAACCATGTTTAACCCTATTTTTAAGCCTCGAGAAGATTTATTGCTGCTGCAAATGTAGTTTCGTATGCCAGATGAAAGTTGTTTGACGTTAAGTAACGTTTGGGACTTTGCAGTCAATAGTTCTGACATTCGTAGCTCCTCTGAAGCTAAATAATTCGTCGAAACGACTAGACCGCAAGCCATGCATACCTGTTGTTGCTGTCCGTGGTAATCGTCTTCTTCCACCGAATTTTCAGCTTGGCAGCTTGGGCAATTTTTCGACATGATTGGTTTTTTTTATTTATTAAGTTAAGAAGGTGAGCTTGTATTTATTCTAACGAAATCCACAACGCCTTTACATATCCCTCACCCACCAACAAACGTCGGCAATCCCTAAATTACCGCCAACTTGGAATCTGCCGAAAATTGCCGAAAGTAAAATAGTACTTTTCCGACTATGCGTCGTCTGCTAGAAAACACCCTTTGGCTGGATTGACTTGGCTTTCGACTTAAGCGGTAAAATAGAGTAGTAATTCGGCAAATCAAAAGACTAGGCGGTAAAATCCAAAAAACCATGATTAAAGCTAAATAACGACTTCATTTGAATATAATAACGCAAGACCATTTAAATACGTTTAAATATTACAAATCAAAGTAATTAAAACGTTTTCTCTCAACAAAAAAGCCTGCGAAACACGGTACAGTAGTGTGTTTATTTTCCGCATTTTTCGAAACAAAACAAAATTAAAGCTAATTAACGACTTAAACAAGTTTAAATTAATCTTATACCTAATGCTCTTTCAAAATTTTCGGACATTTAAACATCACTTAAGTGGAAAAACTATACTTAAAATCCAATAAACTCCTCCATTGTCTAACGCAATGCCATTTAAACACGTTTAAATAATACTAATCAACGTAAATTCGAACGTTTACTCTCATAAAATAACAGCGCGAAAACTTAGCGGTAAAATTGTCCCTTCATTTTTGGCATTTTCCAAAAGAATGAAAGAAAAAACACTAATTAAAACTTCTATTGGTTCTATCGAATCATTTAACGCAAAAAAAATTAAATTTCGGCAATTTCCAGAAAAACCGTATATATAGCTAACTAACTAATTAAGTAAATTGTTTTCAAATACCAAATCGTTTTGCCTGTTGTACCGAACCACGTAGCACATAAATTGACAACAATGACCATTAAAATAATTTTATAATTAACTTTAATCATTATTTATATTCCAATTTAAACATCAATTCAGTAGAGAATTCGCTTAATACCGATTAAGTTTCATCATCGTCTAATGCAAATGTAAAGACACACCTTTAATCATTAATTACCAAAGTTAATTATACTTAATGGACTTCGTTACGATTTATCTCATTCAAATTACCCGCTACAACAACATGGCTGTCCAAACCAGGCGGTAAATTAGTGTATGGACACTTTCGGCATTTTACAAAAATCACGTCATTTGCCTACTCTAGAGCCTAGATGGCAACCCCATCCCCATCGCCGTGAAACAAATCAATAGAAAAATGGCTGTCCAAAACCAGGCGGTAATTTAGTGTATGGCCGCTTTCGGCATTTTACAAAAATCACGTCAGTTGCCTACTCTAGAGCCTAGATGGCAACCCCATCCCCATCGCCGTGAAACAAATCAATAGAAAAATGGCTGTCCAAAACCAGGCGGTAATTTAGTGTATGGCCGCTTTCGGCATTTTACAAAAATCACGTCAGTTGCCTACTCTAGAGCCTAGATGGCAACCCCATCCCCATCGCCGTGAAACAAATCAATAGAAAAATGGCTGTCCAAAACCAGGCGGTAATTTAGTGTATGGCCGCTTTCGGCATTTTACAAAAATCACGTCAGTTGCCTACTCTAGAGCCTAGATGGCAACCCCATCCCCATCGCCGTGAAACAAATCAATAGAAAAATGGCTGTCCAAAACCAGGCGGTAAATTAGTGTATGGACACTTTCGGCATTTTACAAAAATCACGTCAGTTGCCTACTCTAGAGCCTAGATGGCAACCCCATCCCCATCGCCGTGAAACAAATCAATAGAAAAATGGCTGTCCAAAACCAGGCGGTAATTTAGTGTATGGCCGCTTTCGGCATTTTACAAAAATCACGTCAGTTGCCTACTCTAGAGCCTAGATGGCAACCCCATCCCCATCGCCGTGAAACAAATCAATAGAAAAATGGCTGTCCAAAACCAGGCGGTAAATTAGTGTATGGACACTTTCGGCATTTTACAAAAATCACGTCAGTTGCCTACTCTAGAGCCTAGATGGCAACCCCATCCCCATCGCCGTGAAACAAATCAATAGAAAAATGGCTGTCCAAAACCAGGCGGTAATTTAGTGTATGGCCGCTTTCGGCATTTTACAAAAATCACGTCAGTTGCCTACTCTAGAGCCTAGATGGCAACACCATTGCCGTAAAACAATACAAAACAATGAAAAAATTGCTGTCCAAAACAGGCGGTAAAATATGATATCAACACTTTCGGCAATTTCCAGAAAAACCCTATTTAAAGCTAACTAACTAATTAAGTAAATCGTTTTCAAATACCAAATCGTTTTGCTAGTTGTACCGAACGATGTAGCGCATAAATTCACAACAATCACATTTAAAATAATTTTATAAGTAACTTTCTTCTATCTCGGCATTTTAATTTCCTAATTTAATCATTAATTAAAATGAGAAACCCCTTAAAACCGATTATACTCTATCATTGTCTAATGCAAAGAGCTTTAAATGCGTTTATTCATCACTTATTAAATTTAATTTTACTTTAAAGTCTTCATTACGATTTCTCGCATTCAAATAACCCACGGCCAAAAATGGCTGTCCAAAACCGACGGTAATTTAGTGTTCTATACTTTTTCGGTACTTTACAAAGGGACCTAAGTTACTGTAGAGCAAACACTTTGCTGTAAAACAACTCACGAAAAATATTGCTGTAGGAAACAGGCGGTAAGATAGTGTTTTAATGTTTTCGGCGTATTACAAACAAAAATAATCAGGGGCGTGCCAACCTTTTTACTGGAGCGGGGACAAAATCCTACACTGGTAGAGAAAGTTGTGTAAAAATTTTGCACTTGTGTAAACAACTTTGAGCAACCTTAACCTCTTTCCAAACTCATACAAGAGCAAAAATTATTTTGCAGTACTTCAATGTTGTTCAGCACTCATCAATGATCTAAGGCTATACAGTATCTCGCATGCACTGTAAAGTTACGAAGAGGTCCTCATGAACGTGAGATTTAATGAATGGCCAATTCAATACTCGTGGGATACAGTGGCCACGATTCTATAAGGTGCCATTTCTAGAGTAGCATACATTTCTCTCTTTTCGTAAATCGTAGAAAATAGTAAAAACGCAAAGAAAATATGTCTTTAGCCAGAAGTCCATTAAATTAGCCTAGGAAGTAACCAAAAGCGGGGTTTGGGACTCCCCTCTCTTGTGTAGCAATACTGAAGTAGGGCGACACAATTTGCCCTATCGAGAGAGAAAAAACTATTGGCTGAAAATGAACAATGTATGTCTAAAAGGAACAGAAAACACCCCCTTCCACAGTAAAACCGAGCCCTCTTTAGCATAGAATCAGGAGAAGGGATGGGGCTAAGACCATTAATGGTCTTAGGATGGGGGTGTGAATTTAGGAACAGTCAAGGTCATTCAGTTTTTTATGACTCTTCATAAACCTATTGAAAAAAAACTATTTAACGACCGTGGCCGTTCCTTTTTTTATTTTTTTTATAAAGCAAACAATCTACCCTTTAGAGATCCAGCGTTCATGGACTGAAGGAGTCACGCCCCGCTCACGTCAAGAAAGACTTCCTAGAGAGGAGATTTCTAACAGTGTTAGGAAAGGGGGAAAATTTAACCCCCTATGCATGGAGTTAGAAGGAGTTCTTACCCCAGCAGAGACGTACGCTATACCAGCTATTGTAATTGTTTACTTCCTAGGCTAATTTAATGGACTTCTGCTTTAGCCTACCTATTCTTTCCCAAAGTTGATAGCTACAATAATTTGAAGCACTATCGGCTACACCCTTTCTCTCTTGGGTTAATTAGCTCTATGATTAGCCACGGTTATATGCGAAAGAATTGCAACACTATACTGTATAGAAAACCGTGGTTGCTATATGTATACATGTTATGTGTAAAGAAAAATGGTGGAAGTCAGGAACGACACATTCTCGAGACTGTCAAACAATGCGAAATTCTTCATTTCCAGGACTAGTTTAAAAATGATTCTACATTTCTACAAAGATACGACAACCTGAGCTTAATACTGAACTTCAAAACCGTCCTCGAGCGACGATTTTTGAACTATCAAAGCTGTCACTTTTACCAATCCCCTTTACGATTGCAATATTTATGGAATATATTCGCATGCATCACACTAAATAACTGGGCATCAGCGCAAACTCCATTGGTTATTACATAACTCCACGGAGTAAAAATTGAAGAACTTCAAATAATTTATTTATAAATATTACGAACATGTTAATGATTAAGACCTGTATTTTCTTAATCACTTCCAAAAACTGACTTCCTCTCACAACAATAATACACTGGGTAATGAAAATTTCACTTTCAATGAAATTTTTTACTATTTAGACTCAGTCACCAGAGGGGGGCGATTCCCCCGCTGCCCCCGTGGTTGGCACGCCCCTGAAAATAATTAAAGCTAGTTAACGACTTAATACTAAGCTCTACTCGTGTCGCGAATTAGAGATCAAAACATAATACCACTTAAATTTTCGTTATGATCTTGATTATTTTGAAATTTAAATATCAATTAAGTTGAGAAATCATTTTAAAACGCATTACATTCTATTATCTTTTAATACAAACCGATTTAAGTACTTAAAAATTTCAATAATCAGTCTCGAAAAGTTAGGGCGAAGAGGAAAATCAAGTGAATTTTTAACTTATTCTCCTAATATTTATAAGAAATATCTCGAAACGATTTTAAAAATCAAAATTGATTCACATTTCATCGATTAATCATTGGCAGCACATCCGACCGATTCGACTAATCGTGTAACGTCCTGCTAAAATTATTTCAGCCACGCTCAGTATCGCGCACCACGATTATCACACTGCGCACATTGTTTATCTTATCTCGCTCACAAATTTTGCTCGACAAATCGCGTGCGTGCCAATTAATATTTTGTTGTATGCTGTAATTGTAATATTCCGGGGAATCGAAGAACGGATAGTTTTAGTGATTATCCCCTCGATGAGTTTACAGCATAGACTTATGCCGATGTACACTTATCGCATCTTATAAATTTATAACATGAACTTATGCCCAGAAGCGTTTGAAAGAGAAAGAATTTGGTAAAACACCCAACTTGAGTTCTTTCGCCGGAATATTACAATTACAGCATAAGTAAATTTATAAGGGTAAAATTTTTATCACTGTTTAGGGTTGGACATCGAGGGGCTATTCACTCTGATTTTATGCACGGTAAATCATTTAAGCATTGTAAAAGATAGCGCTATCCACTCATTAGGGTATGTACATTGTTATGTCGTGGGGATAAGACGTGTGTTTTTTTGCTCTTCGATTTTGTGTTTAGCCTAGGCTTAGCTTCAGTGATAGAACAACTCAACTTTGAGTTTCCATTGAGAAACTTATAACTTAGACTTGCAACATTCTTGCTTAATTGATGAAATGGGTAAGAATTGTCTGCCAGATTGTGAATTTAGAGGAGCTGGAGAGAAACATGGTAAAATGATATTCTGTGGATTTTGCAAAATATGGTTCCACCTAACTTGCCAAGGCCTAAAGACTGCTATCTCCGGGTCTTTTTGGATTTGTGATACTTGTGTGACGGATTTAATAACATTAAGGGAGACCATTGAAGATATAGATAACTTTAAAGAGGAATCCAAGACCTCTATCCAAAACCTTAACATATCCATCAAATCCATTAACCAAGAAATAATGGAGATAAAACAGCAATTACAGGAGATAACTAGCTCGACGAAGGAAATTCTGGACTCAAACCTCTCCAGCCAGCTTGACGTACTTCAAAATAAAATTACAGTTATTCAAGAATCTACCGCTAATACTTTTGGACTTTTGGACGGAAAAATAAATCGTGCCCTGGTAAAGCCAGGTCTATCAGTAAACCCGTCTTCTAATCCGGGACCTGACTTTCATAACAAAGATTCTCATACCAAGGATACTCAAGCCATATGGCATGCCCCTCCTTTAATTATGCCAGTGCCTTTTCAGGAGAAGTCGTATACTAACATCCTGAAACGCAATGCAGTTAAGGGACAAAACCATATAACTTATCCCGAACCTAAAGCACAACAACTTCAGCTCACAGTGAACAAGCTCAAACCTGGAAAATTGAAACGCCCTGATGGTATTGGTAAAATGCCGGAAGACCGTGTTACCTCTTGTAAAATTAAGGCTGCAACCAAACAGACGTTTGACTATTTTATCGGAAATTGTTCGAGTAAGGCTAGTGAAGCTGTGATAAGAGATCACTTAATTGACTCTGGCATTACTGACGTCAGTATTCGGCAAACATATAAAACCAAATCTGGCAATACTGGTGTTAGAAATTTCATTATGAGAACAAATAGTGAGGCTAAGAAATTATTAAATCCGCTACTATGGCCTTCCGGGGTCTCTTGCAGAAAACTATCCGGTAGTCAGCCTCGTGAGGACTCTCCAAAGACCTGGGGTACAAACGATGATGCTAACTTACTAGTCTGGTCAAACTCACCTAAGTATACATATCAACTTACAAACTGTAATTCTGAGGTCTGCGTACAAGATATATTGTTGCATCTAAACGACTTAAATATTGACTCACCAAAAGTAACCATAAGCAAAAACTCGGAATACTGGACAACTAATTTTATTATTGAGTGCAGTAGTAAATTTGACAGTGTCATTAGAGATGTACAAAATTGGCCGAACCCTCTACGGATCAAAAGATTATGGGCGATCCCTAGCCCAGAAATAAGTGATGTCGATAGTGACCTTGACAATACAGTATGACTAGACTCAGAAGGCTCTATCAACCAAGTTGATGATGTCAATAGTAACCGTGACAATACAGTATGACTGGACTCAGAAGGCTCTAACAACCAAGTCAAAAATAATTTAGGCAAAGCCACCCATGGTCTTAGAATAGGTCATCTAAATATAAGAAGTATTAAGTACAAAATTCATGAAATTGAATACTTATTGAGGGAGAACAATATTGACATCTTAGGTGTCACAGAGACCTGGCTAAATGATACAATCCCTGATGTGGTTTGTTATATTGCCGGATATTCTTTCTGGAGACAAGACCGTGTAAAAAAGGGAGGTGGTGGAGTAGGGATTTTCTGCAAATTACATTTAGCAGTTAACCTAGTGGAAATTATACCTGAAAACCAGCCGGAGAACTCGGCTTTGGAATCCATTTGGATTGAGATGCTTTTCCGAAATTCGGGAAGGTTCTTTATAGGAATTGTTTATATTCCGCCAGTGGTTAATATGACTGATACCCTAGAGGACTTACAAAATTGCCTCTCCTGTTTAAATAGTAGGCCTAATACAGAGTTAATTCTGTTAGGTGATACAAACTGCGATATTTTACCCAGAGTTAAAACAGCAAAGACCAAATTACTCATGCAAGCTTTAAAAAATTATAAACAAGTAGTTGCTAAGCCTACCAGAATAACTATCGACACTACAACCTTAATAGACCACATCTATACGAACTGTCCAAACCGAATTATTGGCAGCTTTGTGCAAACTTGTAGCGCCTCGGATCACGACCTTACCTGGATTATATGGAAGAAGTCCTGTCCAAAGATATCCAAAGTAATAAAACCTGTTCGGAACTTCAAGAATACCAATATGGACCTTCTAGTAACTAATATTCAACGGGACCTAGGGAACATCAATTTTGAACTCAATGATCCCGAAAAAGGGCTTGAACTATTTTTACAAACAATTAACTTGCATTTAAACATCCATGCCCCTATTAGGAAAAAATATGTCCCTGAGAAAAGCAACCCCTGGCTAACGCCTTATATCAAGCATCAAATGCACTTACGAGATGTATGTAAAACAAAATCTAGGAACCCTAGTGTAGTAGAAATATTTGGTCCACTGTACAGGAAGCAAAGGAACTTCGTGAACTCCTTGATATATAAGAGCAAAACTAGCTACTTTAAAAATTCTCTAACTCAGGACTCCACTAGGTCTACTTTCTGGAGGGTAATTAAGCCGCATATAAGTCATAAGTCGGATAAATTAATTAATTGTCTTAAGATAGGAACTGATACTATTGATTCTCCTAGAGATATAGTAAATGTACTAAATAAATATTATATAAATGTGGCTAGTGACCTACTAGAAAAAAATGACCTAGTGCCGGCTACCCTCCCTGTCTTACCTAAATCAGTTCAATTAAATGCAGAGGATAAATGTAAACTGCTCTCAACTTTCCCGCTTGTTACTGAAAATGAAATATTTAATATGCTGAAAAAATTGAAAATAAATAAGGCTAGTGGAATAGAGGATTTTGGTCCGGTAATATATAAGGGCCTAGCAGCGATAATTGCTAGACCATTAACCACTATTATAAACATGATCTTGTCTACGAGCGAGTTCCCTCCACAATGGAAAACTGCGAAAATTATCCCAGCTTTTAAATCCGGAGATAAAAGAATTCCCAAAAACTATAGACCGATCTCTATTCTGCCGACCTTATCTCTTATATGCGAAAAACTAGTGTATAAATCGGTATACAACCACCTGGAAAATAATAACTCTTTATATCAATACCAAAGTGGATTCAGATCAGGCCACTCTACTATAACCTGTATCTTTGACCTCTATGAAACCATTTTAAAAAATCTTAATAATGGACTATATGTCATGCTAGTTTTTATTGACATGTCAAAGGCATTTGACACTGTTCAACATGACTTACTACTGTCTGACCTTGAACAGCGGGGTATAAGTGATATTGCCTTGAACTGGTTTACTACGTACCTTGCTGCACGAGGGCAGATAGTATATCATAATGGGCATTACTCTGATAAGCTGGTCATTAAACATGGTGTACCTCAGGGTAGCGTTATGGGCCCGCTACTTTTTAACATATACACGACAGATATTCATGACTCTTTAAAAGGATCAGTTTCCAAAGAATATGCGGACGACACAGCTCTTGTGGCAGCTAATAATAATTTACAGCATCTAATTAGAGATGTTGAAAATGATTTAACCAGTCTAAAAAATAAAGTTACGAGTAAAGGCCTTATCATAAATATTGATAAAACAAATTTCATGTTAATCTCCCCGAACAAGAAATTGAGAAATGAGTCTAAGGATTGCGTTGACCTGTGTCATGGTACAGTTAAGAGAGTTAGCCAGTTTAAATATTTGGGCCTATGGTTAGATGACCAGTTGTCTTGGACGGCCCATGTTGATTATTTAGTAAAGAAAGTTGATATGAGACTATGGACTTTAAGACCATTACAGAACTATTTGGACTCTGAAACCATAAGATTGCTCTATATGGCCTGCATTCAGCCCCTTATTGCGTATGGGATTATATTTTACTACAATACCGGTAAAGTAAATAAAGATAAGCTAAGCGCTATTCATACGAAGTGCTCTAAACTCATATCTAAATCTAAAAAATTCTCCTCTGCCACCCTGGCTAGGACTGTAGCTAACATAAAAAATCCAGAATTATATTACTTCCACGCGTTAATGGTATTTATGTTTAAAGTAAAAAACGGCCTATTACCAGAATATGTCCTAAACTGGTTCCCTTCTAGAAAATTTGATATAAGTACCCGAGGGGATAGTCTAAATTTTTATACCGAATGTTGTATCACGAGTAACAGAAATAAGAGTACTAAATTACAAGGGGTTAAAATATGGAATGCATTAACCAACCCGATCAAATCTATACAGACTATAAAATTGTTTAAGTCTGCTGTTCATGAATACTTCGCCGAATCGAAAGAGTATACGGTCTGAATCAGTTGCCTTTATGTATTTTTTATAGAATAATGCTTATTATATTTTTTAAATAGTTTTTATTCATGTTAAATTAATTAATTAATCGGACGCCATTGTAAATAAGGGTTTTCCCTTAATGGTATATCCAATAAAAAAGCTTCTATTATTATTATTATTATTAGGGTATAGAGGGGCTATTCACTCGTACGATGTGGCTAATATTAAAATGTTTCTCGATTTCTGGGAAAATAGACGCAACTTCCGATACTAAACACCGCCTTAAATCAAAGCGCGGGTCCAACGTCGGAATATACTTCCTTTTGCTCTTTAAAAATTCTCCTCGATTTCTTTGAATTTTGAAATAGGGGAGCGGGATTGAAAGCGTTAAACCCGTATTGTTGACGGGTGACAAGAATTTTAAAGGGAGTATTGAACCTTCCATTTAAGCAAACGTAAAAAATAATTCACAATGCTTAACCTTAATAGAGCAATTAAATGCTATACTTAAACATACTAAAACAATTAAATGCTATGCTTAAACTTTCTATTATTTCCTCTTAAAATACACGAAAGGAAAATATCACCTCAGCACAATTCTCTCCCATTCACTCTCCCTTCAATGAACGATGTGGCTAAAAATGGCTGTCCAAACAAGGCAGTAAGATAGTTTCGGCAGGGATAGATTTAATTTTAGAAGTAGGAATGGAGAACGGTTAGTATTTACTTCAGGCTGACTCATAGCCCAGTATAGAGCCCCTCACTCCAGCACGTAACGAAAAGTTTAAATTATCTTATTGACTCACTTAAACTACGTTTTGATGACGTTGCTGACGTGGACGGCGAAAAATACGTAATTCCTTTTTACCTCTGTCACTATGACTCGCCTAGCTTCTTTCATACCCCTCAGTCCCGTGGAAGGGGGTCCGGGACTTTGACGCGCGCCTACATTACTCCGTATCTCCATTCCTACTTCTAAAATTAAATCTATCCCTGGTTTCGGCATTTTCATAAGACACCCTAATTAAACCTAAAAACTATTTAAGTAAGTTTTTTTTGGAACACCAAATATTTTTAATAGTTCTACTCTATCTTACCGCCTGTTTCCTACAGCAATATTTTTCGTGAGTTGTTTTACAGCAAAGTGTTTGCTCTACAGTAACTTAGGTCCCTTTGTAAAGTACCGAAAAAGTATAGAACACTAAATTACCGTCGGTTTTGGACAGCCATTTTTGGCCGTGGGTTATTTGAATGCGAGAAATCGTAATGAAGACTTTAAAGTAAAATTAAATTTAATAAGTGATGAATAAACGCATTTAAAGCTCTTTGCATTAGACAATGATAGAGTATAATCGGTTTTAAGGGGTTTCTCATTTTAATTAATGATTAAATTAGGAAATTAAAATGCCGAGATAGAAGAAAGTTACTTATAAAATTATTTTAAATGTGATTGTTGTGAATTTATGCGCTACATCGTTCGGTACAACTAGCAAAACGATTTGGTATTTGAAAACGATTTACTTAATTAGTTAGTTAGCTTTAAATAGGGTTTTTCTGGAAATTGCCGAAAGTGTTGATATCATATTTTACCGCCTGTTTTGGACAGCAATTTTTTCATTGTTTTGTATTGTTTTACGGCAATGGTGTTGCCATCTAGGCTCTAGAGTAGGCAACTGACGTGATTTTTGTAAAATGCCGAAAGCGGCCATACACTAAATTACCAAGGTCTGTATACCGCTTCGCATTATTAGGTCGGAGCATCCTTCAGGGGTGGTAAGCGGGAGATTCTCCTTTTTGTAGTAGGGGGGCTCTAGTAATTTTTTCCCTTACTATGACGTCTTACGTGGGCTAGAAACAAGAATCCGCGGTGGCTGCGTCCAGAGAGAAAACGTCTCTCTACTTTGAAAATTGTATACCCCCTTTCTTCTTCACCCCTACCTAACTTTCAATGGTTTAGGGAGAGGGCGAGGCCGATTATCCGTTATAAATTCAAATCTTAGGCGGTAACGGCGCGTTGCTAATTCTTTCTGAAAGGTAAATATTATTTACGTCATGAACTTTTAATTTAATGTAAGGTTTTACAAATCTACGAACTATTATAAGAATGAATTATTGCCATCACCTTTCAAAGCTGACGATGATAAAATGAAAATGAAAAAAGTTACTACTTGAAATAAAATTTGATACAAAATACTTGGTCTTCTCATTTTAAATGTAGGTCTATTATGTGTATTATGTGTACATTATAATTATCCTAAATAACGGTGCACATAATTTATTTAATATAGCAATTTTGAATGCAAAAAGACCTTCGTGTTTACACGTATATAAAGGCCATTAACGTCGATTAACGTCGTTCTCCTTTTTCCGGACATACAAACTTTATATCTCATATAAGACAGATCGCGTATTCTTTGGCGCCCACGTATGACGTCAATGAAAAGAGCTAGACGAGAGAGGTAGCTAGAACGGTAAACCGTAAAATCCCAACACCGAATACGCCCGCCTTGCTAAATTACCGCCTGGTTTTGGACAGCCATTTTTCTATTGATTTGTTTCACGGCGATGGGGATGGGGTTGCCATCTAGGCTCTAGAGTAGGCAACTGACGTGATTTTTGTAAAATGCCGAAAGTGTCCATACACTAATTTACCGCCTGGTTTTGGACAGCCATTTTTCTATTGATTTGTTTCACGGCGATGGGGATGGGGTTGCCATCTAGGCTCTAGAGTAGGCAACTGACGTGATTTTTGTAAAATGCCGAAAGCGGCCATACACTAAATTACCGCCTGGTTTTGGACAGCCATTTTTCTATTGATTTGTTTCACGGCGATGGGGATGGGGTTGCCATCTAGGCTCTAGAGTAGGCAACTGACGTGATTTTTGTAAAATGCCGAAAGTGTCCATACACTAATTTACCGCCTGGTTTTGGACAGCCATTTTTCTATTGATTTGTTTCACGGCGATGGGGATGGGGTTGCCATCTAGGCTCTAGAGTAGGCAACTGACGTGATTTTTGTAAAATGCCGAAAGCGGCC
Organism: Phalangium opilio; assembly: GCF_054372755.1. Taxonomy (NCBI): domain Eukaryota; kingdom Metazoa; phylum Arthropoda; class Arachnida; order Opiliones; family Phalangiidae; genus Phalangium; species Phalangium opilio. Next base: position 5,879,010 of record NW_028324170.1, read on the forward strand.
ATACACTAAATTACCGCCTGGTTTTGGACAGCCATTTTTCTATTGATTTGTTTCACGGCGATGGGGATGGGGTTGCCATCTAGGCTCTAGAGTAGGCAACTGACGTGATTTTTGTAAAATGCCGAAAGCGGCCATACACTAAATTACCGCCTGGTTTTGGACAGCCATTTTTCTATTGATTTGTTTCACGGCGATGGGGATGGGGTTGCCATCTAGGCTCTAGAGTAGGCAACTGACGTGATTTTTGTAAAATGCCGAAAGTGTCCATACACTAATTTACCGCCTGGTTTGGACAGCCATGTTGTTGTAGCGGGTAATTTGAATGAGATAAATCGTAACGAAGTCCATTAAGTATAATTAACTTTGGTAATTAATGATTAAAGGTGTGTCTTTACATTTGCATTAGACGATGATGAAACTTAATCGGTATTAAGCGAATTCTCTACTGAATTGATGTTTAAATTGGAATATAAATAATGATTAAAGTTAATTATAAAATTATTTTAATGGTCATTGTTGTCAATTTATGTGCTACGTGGTTCGGTACAACAGGCAAAACGATTTGGTATTTGAAAACAATTTACTTAATTAGTTAGTTAGCTATATATACGGTTTTTCTGGAAATTGCCGAAATTTAATTTTTTTTGCGTTAAATGATTCGATAGAACCAATAGAAGTTTTAATTAGTGTTTTTTCTTTCATTCTTTTGGAAAATGCCAAAAATGAAGGGACAATTTTACCGCTAAGTTTTCGCGCTGTTATTTTATGAGAGTAAACGTTCGAATTTACGTTGATTAGTATTATTTAAACGTGTTTAAATGGCATTGCGTTAGACAATGGAGGAGTTTATTGGATTTTAAGTTTAGTTTTTCCACTTAAGTGATGTTTAAATGTCCGAAAATTTTGAAAGAGCATTATAAGATTAATTTAAACTTGTTTAAGTCGTTAATTAGCTTTAATTTTGTTTTGTTTCGAAAAATGCCGAAAATAAACACACTACTGTACCGTGTTTCGCAGGCTTTTTTGTTGAGAGAAAACGTTTTAATTACTTTGATTTGTAATATTTAAACGTATTTAAATGGTCTTGCGTTATTATATTCAAATGAAGTCGTTATTTAGCTTTAATCATGGTTTTTTGGATTTTACCGCCTAGTCTTTTGATTTGCCGAATTACTACTCTATTTTACCGCCTAAGTCGAAAGCCAAGTCAATCTAGCCAAAGGGTGTTTTCTAGCAGACGACGCATAGTCGGAAAAGTACTATTTTACTTTCGGCAATTTTCGGCAGATTCCAAGTTGGCGGTAATTTAGGGATTGCCCAAACGTCAACACTCTACAACTGTCAACTATTATATAATTCTATATGCAGACCATGGTACAGACGACGTAAAAAGAGATTGGATTTCGATGGTGCCTTGGCCTCCATTGCTGGTGCCTTGGCCTCCATTGCTGGTGCCTTGGCCTCAAAAAGTAGGGGAAGGAAGGTGGGTAGAAAATCATATTACATCATGATTCAGTCTTTTAAAAATGGCGGACACCGGTGAAGAGCAGCATGGAGGTTCTGCTAAAACTAACTTCAAGAAAAATACTAATAATAGAAACAAAATGAAAGGTAACAAGTTCAAGAAGAATGAAAAAGTGAAATTCTATCCAACAAAAGTTAGTCTGAAAACGTTAGAAGAAAAAGAAGTTCAAGATCTGCTTAATTTGTATAACGAGGTGACTAAGCCTTGGTTGTCACTTGTCCACCGTGACCGTCCACGTGTTCTGTGAAAGATAAATTTCTTAAGTATTTAACTTAATTTTATTTATGATAAGGTGAAGGAAGATGATGTTGAAAAATTTTCTCAGTTACCCTTAAGCCATAAAACCCAACAAGGTTTGAAAAAAGCAGGCTATTTCAAGCCAACTGAAATCCAGAAACGTTCAATTTTGTTAAGTCTACAGGGGAAAGATGTTTTGGGTGCGGCAAAAACTGGCTCGGGTAAAACGATAGCTTTTATTATACCAGTAAGTTTAATAGTTCACGAGAATCACTTTTCCTCGAAAATTGATTAAAATAGTTCATTAGGTTTTGGAAAAACTGTTCAGAGAACATTGGACTCCTTTAGACGGAGTCGGGGCTTTGATTATCACTCCAACAAGAGAATTAGCTTATCAAATTTTTGAAGTATTGAAAAAAGTTGGAACGAGTCACGAGTTTTCAGCCGGCCTTATCATTGGGGGAAAAGTAAATATTTTAAATTGGGATTTTAGGGTTTTTGTTGACTAATTTTGTATCATAGGATTTAAAATTTGAGAGAGAAAGAATGGATAAATGTAACATTGTTATCTGTACTCCTGGAAGAATTTTGCAACATATGGATGAAAATCCATTATTTGATTGCACTAATTTGCAGATTCTTGGTAATTTAACTAATTATGATCATGTTATTAATCTCTCCTGATAATAATTTTTATTGCTAGCTTTTTTTATGTTCATTTAAATCAGAAGGAAGAAACAAATTAAATTAATGTTACTTTATCATTTCATTAGTATTAGATGAAGCTGACAGAATACTAGACCTTGGTTTTGAGAAAAGCATGAATGCCATTATTGAAAACCTTCCATTACAACGTCAAACGCTGTTATTTTCCGCAACTCAAACTAAATCAGTTAAGGATTTAGCCAGACTTAGTCTGAAAGAGCCGGAATACGTTTCAGTTCATGAACATTCGCAATTCAGCACACCAGAGGCTTTGAAACAAAGTTACGTTGTCTGTGAACTTCATGAGAAAATGGATTTGCTTTGGTCCTTCTTCAAATCTCACAAGAAGCAGAAAATACTCATATTTCTATCAAGTTGTAAGCAGGTAGATTATTTGTTTAATTAAAACAAAATTTAACATTTCTTTAAAAATGTTTTTTTGTTATTATTATTACTTTTAGGTAAAATATGCCTTTGAAGTGTTTTGCCGATTACGACCAGGTACAACTGTACTTTCATTGTATGGGTCATTACATCAACTCAGAAGAATGGCCATTTATGACGAGTTTTGTAGAAAAGAATCCGCTATTTTACTTGCCACTGATATTGCAGCCAGAGGATTAGGTAAATTGGTTTTTTTTTTAACATGTAACATCTTAACAGTGTAATGTAATAGGGTGGACACGGGTTGGTTTTCACCTTAAAATTTTATTTACGGTTAATATTGACAACATTTGACCTGAAAAGGTCAGGGGAAAATCACAGGGGGATATGTTCTAGAAGTTTGAATTTCAGGGTTCATACACGACCTGGAAATCCTGGAAAAGTCAGGGAAATTGAAAATGGGCCTAAAAGGTCAGGGAAAAGTCAGGGAAATTTAAAATGAACCTAAAAAGTCAGGGAAATGTCAGGGAAAAATATATTGGAGGGAAATTTAAGCCTGGATAACAGTATAAGGGTGACCAGAAAATGTGTTGTCTGAGATTTGAACAGAGCCCCAAAATCGTGGAGCTCGCTTCGCTCGCTCCGGTTGTTTATAATTTAATTATCGTTAAATATAAACGAATTAATTTTCTAATTTTTATAACAATAACTTCTGCAAAAATGATTCGAGTGAATTTAGATTGGTTTTCATATTTACGCCTTGTAAGTTATTGCATATGGTCAGGGAAATTTGTGGAATTTAGTCAGGGAAAACCTGGAAAAGTCAGGGAATTTCATTCGAAAAATTTTGTACGAACCCTGAATTTGAAAATTCAAATTTTGGCAACCCTTTATAAGGCCATATCGAAGCCAGCTAAGCAATTCCTGTTACTTAGTTTTGGTCAAATTTGGCCTAAAATCAAGCATCTTTTTTTAATGGTCGCCAAGTTTATTTGTATATTTTTGGCATTACCCATGAAAGATACAAACTTTTAACGTGTATTTAATTTTTTGGTTAAAGTTGTTTTTCTTTCTTTGGTTTATTTTTTTATTTAGATTTTCCATCAGTGCATTGGGTAGTTCAATTAGACTGTCCTGAAGATGTTAACACGTACATTCACAGAGCGGGACGTACAGCGAGATACGAAAAAGATGGACAAGCCCTTTTAGTTCTATTACCTAGCGAAGAAAATGCTATGGTACAGAAACTTCAAGATCGTAAAATTCCACTTAATAAAATTCAGTAAGTTATTTTCTGTTACTTTCTTAGTTATAGTAATAGTAGTTAACTTATGTGTCGGTTTGAACTTAATTTTAGTGATATTATTATAATTTGGTTATGAGAAAACGCTGAAAAACAATTTTCACACATATTCTTAAAAGTTAGCTAGTGGCGGGAATGTTAATTATGGGTGGGGAAAAGGGTGTTTTAAAGGGGCTGTAAAGAAGGCAGCGGCGGGTGGGTAAAAATTATTTGAAAAACGTCAGAGGCACGTGACCGAGGAGAGGCGTGGTTCAAAGAAGCTTAGTTCCTTTTATTTCGAAAACTACCACTTCAAGGTATTGGCGCTGCAATCTCACGAAAAACAAGGACTAGATGTCCAGTTCCAGTATCTTGGCATCACGTGATGTCTGTGACGTATTTCAAATAATTTTTACCCACCCGCCGATGCCTTCTATGCAGTCCCTTTAAGGCCATATCGAAGCCATCTAAGTATTTCCCATTACTTAGTTTTGGTCAAATTTGGCCTAAAATCAAACTACAGATCTTTTTTTAATGGTCGCCAAGTTTATTTGTATATTTTTGGCATTACCCATGAAAGATACAAACTAGTAATAGATGGCGCTTTAATATTAGCTAAGGTATTAGAATGGATAAAGAATGCGCGTGAGGAAATTTGTTTTCACGCTATAGGATAGGTAACTCCCCATATCCGGCGGCGGCGGTTTATTCTGTATATAGAGTGCTGTCAGTTGTGACGTCAGATCCAAGGTTAAACGTCACGAGTCTGCCTTTAGCAATGGGCGGCCATGACATTTACCGTTTTTTCTTTATGGGAAAACAGCATGGGTGACGTCACATCGGCGCTTCTGACAGCACTCTATACTCTGTTCCAGCTTCGGTTCGGTCAGCACGCCCAAAGCTGGGTCTCTATGTAACGTAGTTTTGCGCGCGCTGACAAGAGATGAAATGTGTTTGAATCAGGTGAAAATCGGTTTTCAGTGAAAAATCAGGCGATATGGGTTTCAATTGAGTTTTATTATATAAATTTAAAAATGACGAAAAAAATCTGTATTAAAACTTAGATATCGTAGTCAGTTAATTAATTTACAATATCGGCCTTTATCAATTTGTTATAGTTGTGAAGAAAAAAATATTTATTATCATATTTTAGCATCAATTCCATGAGAATTATGTCAGTTCAACGTAAAATGGAGGCTATTTGCGCCAGGGATGTAAATTTGAAACAGAGTGCGCAAAGGGTCAGTGGAGGCATTATTTTTTAACCGCACCGTTAGTGTTGTAGTGTTTGAGGTCAAATATTTACCTTTGCAGGCCTTTGTCGCCTACGTTAAAAGTATCTTCCTCATGAAAGATAAATCGGTTTTTGACGTTTACAAACTAGATACGAATGCTTATGCCAGGTAAGACGTAATTACTTATTTGGCGCGATTTTCCGACTATTTCATAGAATAATCGCTTACAATAAACCGTGTAGAAAAATTACGCAAATGCCCTCGTAGTTCTATGCTATAGTTTAGTTTGTTGATCAAAGTTTCGAATGTTTTTTGATAACCCAGATCATTAGGACTCGCTATTCCACCCAGAATCAGGTTTTTACAGAAACAAGAAAAATTGCGAGCTAAGCAGCTCGAAAATAAGAACAATCTTGATGAAAATACGTCAATACGAACTACTTCCTCTGACAACGCGTCTTACTCGTTCTACAATGAAGATGAAGAAGATGACTCTTCTTCCGATGATGGAATTGATAGTTTCTTAACGAAAAAGAAGTCGAGTATGGAAGACAGAGACAATCCAATTGACGACGATAATGACGATTTCATCGAGGCCAACTTGTCCAATAAAGCTCTAAAGAAACTTAGCAAGCCTCAGACCAAAGCAGCCGTTGCTAAGAAACTCTTGAAAAAAAATTTCGTTCCTAATAAAAAGGTACTCTTCAACGAGGAAGGTGAAGCTGTTGAGGAATGCCCCACAGATGTCAAGTCCCAAGTGGCTCAAGAGCTTCGTAAGAAAATGGATGAAAAGGTTACTGTCGGTGGAGGAATAGATATTGAAATTGCCAAACAGATAATGGCTGAAGAGGATAAGTTTGATAAGCAGCTCTTCAATAGGAAAATTAAAGCCGCTCATAGGGTAAGAAGTCTTTATTGAAAACTTTGGGTAACGGTGTTTTTTAAGGCCATATCGAAGCCGTCTAAGTATTTTCCCATTACTTAGTTTTGGTCAAATTTGGCCTAAAATCAAACTACAGATCTTTTTTAATGGTCGCCAAGTTTATTTGTATATTTTTGGCATTACCCATAGAAGATACAGACTTTTAGCAAGAAGTTATATCAGTATCTCAGAGAGAAGGTATAAGATGCCTTTGTATTCGCGCCAGGCCATAGTCCCAGTCCCCCTTTCAAAATACAAGGGGGGACGTAAAAGGAGGCGCCGGGCTATTTCGCTGCCTCTCCTCAGTCGGAAAATATGACTGTAATTTTCGTCACTCGCGTCGTCGCGCTGACGTGAGTTTTCAAGAACCAATGAGATGATTGCTGGTTGTAATTTAGAGACGGGGATTGACTCCGGACCTACTATACGTTTGGACTGGAGATAAAGCTAGAAATGTGGCGAATTTATACCTTCTCTCTGAGATACTAGATATAACTTCTTGCTTTTAGCGATTGTTTAATTTTTAAGCCCTGATGAAGTATCATTTTTCGTCATGTTTTTAGGAAGAAAAGCGTAAACTGAAATTAGAAAGGTTAGCCCAGAAAGGAATTTCGAAGCGAGATGAATCCGAGGGAGCCAAGGCTTATAGTGGAACCGATAGCGAGGAGGAAGAGGATGATGAAACGAATGAATTGATCGACACCTTGCCGGACCCCGATAAAATTTACGATAAGAGCGAGGACAAGGACGTTCCGATAGAAACTGACCAGTTATCTTTACCAACACCAAGTGATTCCACTGTTTCAAAGAAGAGGTAAGATTATAGCTTTGCAGTCATATCAGGGTCGCGGTGTTTGGCCGCGAAATGTCGCGTGTAAGTCAGGGATTTGGCGAAATGTAAAATCTCTTACGAACCCTAACCCTTCAATAGAGCTGTTTCAGAGGGGGTAATGGCTACGTCACCCATGCTATTTGCCCATAGAGAAAACCCTCACAAAATGTCCGCCCTACACTCAAAGGCAGGCCCAATTTTCGTAGCAGACGAAATTTTCCCCCCACTGAAATAGCTCTATACTATGCAATCTCCGTCATTTTTAACTCCGTCCTTAACAGAAAAAGGAAGAAGGATAAAAATGTTACGAAAAAGAAGAAGAAAGAACAAGTTCTGGATGCTGTTGAAGATTTGGCGTTACAATTATTGCAATGATTTGCGATTGTAAATATTTAATAAATAATTTGTACAAAACCAAATAAAAAAAACTAATGTGGTTAATTTGCTTACAAATAAAGTATTTTCATACTGATTCTAATGAATAAGTTAATTCATAAGATATGTTATAATCTTATAGTAATTCTAACTACTGGTTCAAATTCAACCAGAATTGGTACCCAACTATTAAATACATTGTTTATTCTTCGTTTAAAATCGCAGAATTTGTTCTTTATTCCGACATGGGTAAGTTCGGACTGCTCGACATGATCAATGCCAGCGACCGAAGTATTTTTATACTGTCCACGATATCCTTTGGAACCAGTTTTGTCTCGGATATCGTGTGTGTTTGGGCGAAGGGTAGGTCATTGGGTTTCACGGTAGCCCTAATAGTAAAATACGTAGTAGTAGTATAGTATAGTTTGTAAGTACTGGGAAGCAAAACTGGGTTTTTTTTTTTATATATACAATTTTTCCTATCTATTCAAATCCTATTATTTGTTCCTTTAAAACGAAAGCTCCATTTCCGCTAGCTACGCAAACATTACATTGACGAATAGGATACGCTAACGATGTAGATGCGTGAGCCGCTCTGCTCTATTATATGGCACATCCTACCAAAAATCAAGAGTTTGCAAAGTTGAGTATATGTTTCCATATTTCAGTATTTTAACATATCTCTTTTGCCGAAAGGCGTAAAATACTTTTGAAAGATCGAAATACTTTTCCAGAATTTTAATAATTAATTATTTAAAAAATTGAACCCATTTACAAATTAACTCCCTCCAATTCTTTAAATTACTTAGTTTGAGGTAAAGTTTTTACGATACGCTTCTTGAATGCTCTTTTTCTAATGGAGAAGATACGGTTAGCAGACTCTAGGGACAACATACATAAAAAGCAAAATGAACACTGCAATAATAGTACCAATTTCTTGCTGCTTCTCCAATGCAAGTTGGAAGCTGCTTCGAACCAGTTTCTAGCCCCTCTTTAGTGTAGCGGGAGTCAACACACACACACAGACAAACGAACAAAACAATAACGTATAACCTAGGTTGCTGTTACATAACTACTCCTAGCTAATAAATGATATACTCCCATTGAACGGAATTCAAACGAACAGAAATCCAAATTAAGCCATATTTTCAGCAACATTTTAGTCGTATAGGACACAATGCTAATACAGAAATTGAACTATCTCAGTTGTGACGTCAGTACCTTGGTAAAACGTCACGGGCTTAACTTTGACCGTGTTTGGTACCGCTTTGGTCTATAGGCAAATTTCATGGGTGACGTCAAACTAAGGTCCTGAGTTCTCTGAAATCCAAAAAGAAATTAACAAGGAAAGATGTGTCGCAACTTTGAAACCTTTTGGGCTAGACTGTGTTATATCCCCTTTTCATTTCCGAAATATATCTCGCATGAAACGAGAAGTATACTCTTATTTATCGACTTTTGTAAAAAGTTTTATATCATTATACCGAGAATTATACGGCTGCTGATCAAACCAAAGTCGTAGTAAATGATCGCGCAATTTACCGGTTAGCAAATATTTTACGAAATAAATTTAAACTAGAAAAAAACAACTTAGTTTTCCGAGCAAAGTTGAAACCGCGTGCCATATATCCTCGCGTAATATCATAAGCTCACGAAAACTCTAAGTACCTATCCCCTAATCTTTTTTTTGAAACGTCTCATTTTCTCTTGCAAAGGGATAGGGTGCCAAAAATTCACAAGAGATTTTTGTTTCCCAAGTGACGTCACTTGTGGCTAAGAGAGAAATCTATTATTTAGGCGGAGCCTTACACTCTGGTTCTTGTATATTCGCTTTTGTGAGAGTAGACACGTATGCTGAAGTTAAGCGTATCACTGTGGTAGTGTCCCTTATATATCTTGAAGTCAAACGCGCGTGATAAGAAGTATAGCGTTGTTTTGAAAGTTCCCACATATTTAAGTTCTATAGTTAATTAAAGTACGAAGGAATTGTGTCTCTTTAACGAAATTAGGTTCATTTTTAAGATCAATTTAATTAGATTAATTAGTGTAAATTTGAAAAGATTTCACCGTGAGGGGGACGAGATATACCCTATTTTATATTACCCCCATGCAGTGCCGGATTACCCACTAGGCGCTGAAGACACGTGCCTAGGGGCTCCGATAGACAGCCTTAAGTTCTCAGCTGTCATATCGCAGTGGGCCCCCGAACGCTTAGTGTCTAGGGGTCCCAGAGAGTGTTGATCCGGCACTGTAAGATTAACTATTAGAAGGAGAATTCTGACCTAAAACTACTATGTGCCTTACACGTTTTTCAGTAGTACGAATATAATAAGTAAATTTTTTATGAACCCTAATTAGGCTTTTGACTCGAAACTAAACCTTTGATCAGAGAAATTTAACGACCCATCCAGAATTTCTTAAACGCAGACTAGTCCTCTATAGATCACATTCAGACATGGGTACTTATAGTGTTAATACGCTTATGTTACTATATTTTTTGCCAGGTACGACGCGCAGGTGAAACAATATCTGTATATTAAAACGAATACGCGTTTCCAGAACGAGGTAGATGAATATTCACCGCCAATGAGAACCGTTACGGTGTACTTACTCGGAGTTAACATAGAAGCAGGTGCTCCAAAACCTATTCTTCAAATAAAACCGACTCTATACGTATATAAACTTATTACTGCACTGTTCTAATGTCAACAATTTAATGATTTAGCCTACATATAGGCCCAACCCGGCTCCGAAGACGTTATTCGTCCTTTAATCTTCAACTGATGCAAATTGGCAAAAGATACGAACAAGTAAGTACAAGTTTTATATAATCATTATACTTTCATATTTTATCTCAATTCTCAATCATGTTCGGTTAATTAGTACAGCGTTTCCCCAAGTTGTATTTCGTAGTTCCCATAGATCTTTTGTCCGACTTTAAATCTATTACATATCATAACTTCCACTTTGATAGTTTTTTGGATTTCATAGTTCTTCATTCTGAACCATTTGTGTTTTGTGCAAGTTGCAACTATGATTTCATAGCCTGTTTTAAGAAAAAAAAAAGGTCACTAGACTAGAGAATAATTATTTGTAGGCCAATAATAGACTTAATGAGGTACCACGTGGCATACACCTTTTTTCGATACTATATTAATTTTATATATGAGCCAGTTATTTTCGTTTAATTTAGAAAATCTAACGATACAATAACGTGTCGACAAACAGCGTTTGGGAAAATCCAAATGTAGCATAAATAATTAGCGTACAGTTTCTGATACGAATCTCTTGATATTTTTAATCAATCCCTCACAAAATGACAACAAATTGAGTTTCCCCAGCCTATTTTAATGGAAATTTTAAAATTATATTGTAGGCCTAGGGAAATTTTCAATTCCTTATTTCTTTGATGAAACCATGGGACGTTTTTAACAGGCTTAATGGTCAGGAGTTCGCGGACCCAAACTTGAGGGCTGAACAACTTTATAAGAGTAATGGCACCTCCCTACCTTTGGCTACGTTATGTTCTATGAGAAATTAACATGTAATGCCCCCTTTCCCGAGTGTTACTGATATCAAGCAGGCCTTTTTTGGTCAAATTCGAAAACGTATTGTGACTTTACATTCAAACAAATTCCCTTCTCAAATGCATGTTAAGTAAAAACCCATAACACTTCGTGTGACGTACAGTCACCTTTCACGCCCACTCCTTTTTAGTAAGTGCCACGTTTCAAAGTCTAAGTCACATCTAACCACAGTTAGTTTACAATGTACCCATGTGACCGGAAATAACATTGGATTTTAATCCATATTAGATTTCTACACTCAATTATTTATCATTTAAGTGACATCAATATTGGCCGGTCAATTGTTTAATATACGGGTTACAACATGCAAACATTTGCAGTTTGTACGAAGCCCTCACCCTGTACTGGCCAAGGTGGGGGAGGGGGGTACGTTCCCAAAAATACATGGAATTTATAGAACGACAAGGATTTACTGATTTTTTTTTAATTTCTTGTAGGATTTTTGTAAATTGAAACTTCGATCTAAGTAATTTGTCCCCGATTTAGTGATTTTTCTTGGGTTAAGGATTTATAAAAGATTTCGAGACCCCTAGCATTTTTTTTTTTTTTTGCCGAAATGGGTGGACTCGTATTCTAACGCTTAGAATATTGAAGCTATCATATTTTACTCAAACGCAGTCCCATATGCGAACGCTGGCAGCTGGGGCCTCGTTCGTAAGAGAACCTGTCCCTTTGTTCTGTCGCGTGTCGCATCTTCAGTCTGCTACGTATAAATTTGAGGCCATTAATAATAATAAAAAAAAAATATATTCACACGACAAAATGATAACGACGTTTTTAAAAAAAACACCTGTAGATCTCTCGACTCTCCGAAAACGTTATCATTCATACTTTGAAAGGGGGAAAAAATTGATGGGTATGAATGGTTGATAATATTGCCACGTTTCAAACGATTTAAGAATATTGTTTTACACTTTCATGTAGGAACCGCAATCAGAGGGAATATAGCGAGAGCATAAGGCGAGAGTAGTAGAAGCTTGGACTTTTGGGAAGATAGCCAACGAGATTTTGATTTCTACTTCCGCTTTTAAATGTCTTTATTAAGTAGAGTAATTGTTTTCTCATATATGGCAACGTCATAACCCTCTATCTTTAGTGATATCCCCTCTTACGGAAGCAAACAATATTCTCTATTACAAAGTTGCCCCCAGTGTTGGGGATACACTAAACACTAAATAGTCTTTGGGTCCACCTCTATGAAATATCTACATGATTAGGAGTTACACTTATAGCTTTCAAAAAGTATATCGCTACAATGTTTCTTTACTAAGAAATATATTAAAGTTTACCCTTAGACTTTACGTTAACCGGTGAAACACGTGATTTGATAGCTTATTTATAATCATAGCACTTTTAAAATATAGCTTTTGAAGCGAGAAATGAGTTGAATGTTAAATTATCATTTTTTAGCGCAGAATCCATATTTTCAATGTAACATAATCTCGAGTTATTCAAAATAGCTTTCCTACATCTATTTCAATTGTCATAATGTATGAATTATTTACTATTTTCAGTGCTTCCGGGAGCAGCACGAAGACGGTCGCTTTGCCTGCTAAGTAGTAGTGCCGCAGGTAACGACCAACTAGAGTTTACCTGCACACGACTGCTTACTAGGCTGAGCGACCAATTCAACTAACAAATTCAAGCTCTTTAAAATATAAACTTTGGTTTTTATTCACGATTCACGCTTTGGAAAAACAAAATACCTCTAACAACTGTATATTTATACGATGTAGATTAAAAATTAACTTTAAACCATTTTAGTTGTGAATACTATGCAGATAGGTAGTCCACAGGCGTATTCTTTATCCATGTAGACACTATCGAGAGTTCACAGATTGAAACAAAAAGTATACTTCATTCAATGGAGCTTTAATCTAACCGGGGCCATCTTGTTTAATCTCATCTGTCGTACCTGCTGGGTAAGCAGGCATTGAAAATACATTTGCAGTTATATACTTCTAAGACGCCTAAAATTTGTTACTAAAAGAAAATTTGTTTATTTTCAGAATCTGGACGCAACATATATATATCAAAAAATACCATTATGCTGTTTTATTGTGTTAAAGACAGAGTGTCATCCTTCTTCTATTATCCCCTTCTGGTTTTATGCAGTTTTATTGTGTTTTTATGCTGTTTAACATGTGTTTTATGTGTTTTTGAGCTGTTTTATTGTGTTTTATGCTTTTTTATTGTGTTTTATGCTGTTTTATTTTTTTATGCTGTTTTATTGTGTTTGTATGCTGTTTTATTGTGTGTTTAAGCTGTTGTATTGTGTTTTATGCTGTTTTATTGTGTGTCTAAGCTGTTTTATTGTGTTTGGGCTAAATTATTCTATAAAAGTTATGATATTAGTTAGAAATCTCTGCGTTATTCCACAGTTAAAAAATATGTTTGATATTCCCTAGCTTTTTCTCAGAGAATGGACATTTAGGACTAAGGTTGTACAACCTTGAAGCTAAAACTAGCGTTATATTACCCCCTCATCCACATTTGCCTATAGCTATTTTCCATAGATTACTATTTTCCTTGGGGAAAAAACACGGGTACCATACAGGATTTAGTTTAAAATTTAAATTATTTGGTTTCTCAAATATCGCTAGAAATCTGTATTTTAGTTGGGAGATGGTTTCGAGTACGCGTCGAGTCTTACACTTCTCAGGATATTAAAGGGGCTGGCCGAACCGTGGGGCAAACGACGGTCTTCCTCACAGAACTTAGCTTTAAGGTTGGGTAAAAAAAGAAGGAGGGGGGAGGGTCGAACAGCCCCTTTAGCTTCTGATATTTGTTACTGAGTTTCAATTTAAAATTAAATTACTAATAAAAGCATTCCAAGTATTAATACTAGTGTTTATGACGATAATGAGTTAAAAATGAACTTTTCTAATTTCAAAGAAAAATACAAGCATCTGCTGCATTATGAGCCTATTGACGTCTTCTTCCCAGTGCCAAGCAGAGGGGACGGGGTCGACGCCATTCAGTGATAAAGGAGGGCCTCTCATATCACACGACGCGAGCAAGTTTCAACGATCGAAGTTTACTTTTTGTTTCTCTATCTATATACTTTTGTTTATACTTCATAAATGTACTATAGAATAAATAAATTGTTCGTCGATTTAATGAATCTCATTTTTTATTCCTTTTCTTGTCAATTAAGTTACAGGCATATATAGGATTTTAAAATGGATTAATTATATAAAAATGGATTGAGAATATGGGTTAATTAGAGGTTCCCGGTAATCACTTTAGCATTGTTGCACTGTTAAAGGCAGCGCGTCGAGGGGCTATTCACTAATGAAAATTTTCTTTTATCGCTGATTTTTATTTATAATTTAAAAGAGGATAGGGATTCATTGGTGATTTAAAATGGATGGGGATTAATGGTTGCGTCTGGATTACGAATAATCATCGATTGGCTACTCACTAAAACTTGTTAGCGATTTTAAACGGGATTGGGATTGTGGGTAACTTAGGGGCTACGTGTTGTTATTATTTTACTAGCTATGAAAGGATAATTAAGAATTCACACATTTGACGCTAGGGGAGCTTCAAACGTAGTTACGTATTTACTGGCATCTAAAACATGATAAAATTCGGCTAGACATTCGTGTAAGCAATAGATAGTTCATAAATTGCCGCTAGGGGCGCTGTGTGCGTAGTTACGTATTTACTGACATCTAAAACATGATAAAATTCTGCTAGACATTCGTGTAAGCAATAGATAGTTCATAAATTGCCGCTAGGGGCGCTGTGTACGTAGTTACGTATTTACTGACATCTAAAACATGATAAAATTCTGCTTGACATTCGTGTATGCAATAGATAGTTCATAAATTGCCGCTAGGGGCGCTGAGTACGTAGTTACGTATTTACTGACATCTAAAACATGATAAAATTCTGCTAGACATTCGTGTAAGCAATAGATAGTTCATAAATTGCCGCTAGGGGCGCTGTATACGTAGTTACGTATTTACTGACATCTAAAACATGAATAAATTTGCCGCTAGGGGCGCTGTATACGTAGTTACGTATTTACCGACATCTAATACATGAAGAAATTTGCCGCTAGGGGCGCTGTCTATAATATTATATAGGCCTAACGGTGTGTTCTCTTATTTGAATTAGCGCCCACGTCACACTTCGAAGCGCCCCCAACGACGGAATTTATTATAAAACTCGGACGCCACTTGTCCACTTTTCTTTTCTCTCTGCGCCGGCGACCAGTCAACATCGTTCCTTGATCAGCTCCTCGTAATGCTGACTTTCGAAGGCAATATTGGATGGAAAGCCTCGTTTCACGCCGATGTTGGGACGTGACTCTAAGCTCTCCGCCATTGAATGTCCAATAGAACGTTGAAATCAACGCAAAATGTTAAGCCTAGTACGGTATGTGTGTAAGTCTTTCAATAATCCAAAGCCACCCAGCTAGCATTTTATTATTTTATTTAATTTTAGAGTTTAAATTATTTAGGTAGAGTTAATTGTTAGTTAATTATGTTTATTTATTGAAAATTAACTACAATATGAAGAAATTTCCAGACACGAGGTCAGTTAGACAAGGCTTAATTTAGAACATCTTAAATCAAGTACTTGGGCTTATATTAGGGGAAATTAAATTCCTTGTCTATTTTAAATAATAAACCTCGACTGTTTGAAAATTAGGTCTCATTTAACGGCGCGAAACTATATTACCTAAAATCAGTAACGTTTGGTTAAACGGGGCCAGATTAGGTTGCACGAGGCTAGGCTAAACCTTTCTTAAAAATTTATCCGGGCCTGGCACTAATCTCTAAGTTTTTACTTTATGCCATCGTTTTAAATTAAATTAACGAGGGTATTTTTGAATTATTACGCGTAAATGATAGATTTGAGATTCTAAAATTTCATTCGTGGCAGTATTTAATTTTTTAGATAATGAACCACAGTCTAATAAATTAAATGGTTTAAATTAATTAGGGTTAACTGTTAATAAATTATCATTAATTATGCAAATTAAGTCAATTTAATAATTTTAAAATGAGCCACGAACGCGAAGTTAAGGCTTGAGATTTTTAATTTATATTTACGGGAATATTTTACGTAGTTTTTTTTCTTAAATTATTTTAATCTATGGTATTGTTTCCGTGAGTTATTACTTATTACTTTGTTAGGACCTTATGTAGCCCGTTAATTCTGATATGGAAATTGCTTAATATTTAGTGCAATTCTTACATTCTATTTATGGGAATATTTTACTTGGTTTTTTCCTAAATTATTATTTTGCTAGGACCTTAAAGTAGCCCTTTAGTTCTGATTTAACTTAATATTTAGTGTGATTTTTAAATTTTGTTTTTGGGAATTTTTTACAAAGTTTTTCTTATAATTTACGGAAACAAAACCATAGATTAAAATAATTTTTTTTCTTAGGACCCCTCTAATTCTTATTAATATTTGTTATTAATATATTTTCATTTTTAGACGGCAAGACGTTCTTCGATATTCTGTTGCTGGTCATTCGGAGACTTTTCCTAGCAGATGATTTCAACCTTTGTTAGAGAGGCTCATTCCAGATGACATCTTCCTTGGATTTGCGATACAAGATGTTTTCAACCTGTTGTGGCCTTGCAATCATTCTCTACAAAGATGCGATGAACATCACGAAATCTAGAAAATTCAAATTTGTATTAGAATTATATTTGCAACTACTTAATTTCTTTTTACACGTTCAAACTTCAATTTACGGGACACTTTACATTATTTTTTGTTGAAAATTTTTGTAAACACCTTATTTTTTACTTTTTGTTCAATAAATTATGCCTTAAACCACTTTTTTTTGTTTTCTTAAAAATTGTTTGATTAAGAGGGAAGGTTTGAATTTTTTATCTCTAAACAGATAACCTATTTTTTGGGGACCCTCTTTTAGGCTTCTTTTAGCTTATATAAGAAGCATAAATGAATCAATTTGCTTTAAAATTTAAAAAAATAAGCTTAATTGCTTAAAAAAAGTAAAAAAAAGGCCTAAAAAGGACCTCAAAAATACTACCCTAAGTCCAGACCCTAAAAAATTCAAACCATCCCCCATATCGAAACTTTTTTAAGAAAACAAAGAACGTGAGCCAAGGCAAATTTTTTTTATTGAGAAAAAAACAATTGAGGTGTTTACAAAAATTTTGTACAAAAAAATATTTAAAGTGTTCCATAAATTAAAATTTGACCGCGTAAAATTAAATGAGGTAGGCTAGTTACGGATTAAATTTAAGAATAAAATTAAGTCCATTGGCGGAAAAACTTCACGTTCCAATCAGATTGAAGGCCTCGTGTTTCGCAAATCCAAGAAAGATGTCATCTGGATTGAGGGTACTTAACATCGGATGAACTTCCAAGTCTACTTGAAAACGTCTCTGAATGACCAGCACCAGCTTATCCAAGAAAATCATTCGCGCCTAAAAATTAAAATAAATTAATTACAAATATTAAGGCAATGCCTAATTTTAAAATAAGTGCTACTTTAAGCCTAACAAAATAATAATTTACCGAAATAATCCCATATATTTAAATAATTAGCAAAATACTGGCGATACATTGATAAGAATTTTTTTTATAATCTAAGTTAAATTTCTTAAGCCTTGTTCAAATGTCTTAACCTCGTGGTCGTAGTTTATTTAATTTTAATTCAAAATTATTATTTAATAGACTGAATTTACGTAAATAATAATAATTAACTGCCTTTTCATTAAAACTACTTTATTTATTAAAACAATAAGCTATTAAAAAAAGGCTTACATTTGCTGCGCATTAACAAGTTTGTTCATTCCACCATGACCTCGCTGAATCGATTCCAAAAGATCATTCAATGGCGGAAAAGAGCTCTAGATTCTGGATTTATTCCTTGACGGCGATAATAAAAATGGCTGATCGACGGCGAAAGGCCTGATTTCCAAGAGCTGAGCAGGAAACGATCTTGACTCCACGATGCCAATATAAGAAAGAAATTTCAGTCGGTTACTCAAGAGCAAAGTTCTCTCCCACAAGATTTACACTCTCAAGACGTTAAAAGCAGACGACACTAATTGGAGTAATACCGTTTTTCCGTTGGCCTATTCCATGGAGTAATTTTCTTGGAGAGAGAAGGAAACTTTCTTTAAAATTCCATAAAATTTGGTGTCTCCTACAATAATGCTCCATACCTTCCATTGTCCTTTTCCATGGAGTAGTTTTTATGGAGCGAAAATGAAAGTTTCCCTAAAATTTGGTGTCTCCAACAATATTGCTCCATACGTTCCATTGTCCTTTTCCATGGAGTAATTTCTTTGGAGCGAAAATTACTCCATGGAAAAGGACAATGGAACGTATGGAGCAATATTGTTGGAGACACCAAATTTTAGGGAAACTTTCATTTTCGCTCCATAAAAACTACTCCATGGAAAAGGACAATGGAAGGTATGGAGCATTATTGTAGGAGACACCAAATTTTATGGTATTTTAAAGAAAGTTTCCTTCTCTCTCCAAGAAAATTACTCCATGGAATAGGCCAACGGAAAAACGGTATTACTCCAATTAGTGTCGTCTGCTTTTAACGTCTTGAGAGTGTAAATCTTGTGGGAGAGAACTTTGCTCTTGAGTAACCGACTGAAATTTCTTTCTTATATTGGCATCGTGGAGTCAAGATCGTTTCCTGCTCAGCTCTTGGAAATCAGGCCTTTCGCCGTCGAACAGCCATTTTTATTATCGCCGTCAAGGAATAAATCCAGAATCTAGAGCTCTTTTCCGCCATTGAATGATCTATTGGAATCGATTCAGCGAGGTCATGGTGGAATGAACAAACTTGTTAATGCGCAGCAAATGTAAGCCTTTTTTAATAGCTTATTGTTTTAATAAATAAAGTAGTTTTAATGAAAAGGCAGTTAATTATTATTATTTACGTAAATTCAGTCTATTAAATAATAATTTTGAATTAAAATTAAATAAACTACGACCACGTGGTTAAGACATTTGAACAAGGCTTAAGAAATTTAACTTAGATTATAAAAAAATTCTTATCAATGTATCGCCAGTATTTTGCTAATTATTTAAATATATGGGATTATTTCGGTAAATTATTATTTTGTTAGGCTTAAAGTAGCACTTATTTTAAAATTAGGCATTGCCTTAATATTTGTAATTAATTTATTTTAATTTTTAGGCGCGAATGATTTTCTTGGATAAGCTGGTGCTGGTCATTCAGAGACGTTTTCAAGTAGACTTGGAAGTTCATCCGATGTTAAGGACCCTCAATCCAGATGACATCTTTCTTGGATTTGCGAAACACGAGGCCTTCAATCTGATTGGAACGTGAAGTTTTTCCGCCAATGGACTTAATTTTATTCTTAAATTTAATCCGTAACTAGCCTACCTCATTTAATTTTACGCGGTCAAATTTTAATTTATGGAACACTTTAAATATTTTTTTGTACAAAATTTTTGTAAACACCTCAATTGTTTTTTTCTCAATAAAAAAAATTTGCCTTGGCTCACGTTCTTTGTTTTCTTAAAAAAGTTTCGATATGGGGGATGGTTTGAATTTTTTAGGGTCTGGACTTGGGGTAGTATTTTTGAGGTCCTTTTTAGGCCTTTTTTTTACTTTTTTTAAGCAATTAAGCTTATTTTTTTAAATTTTAAAGCAAATTGATTCATTTATGCTTCTTATATAAGCTAAAAGAAGCCTAAAAGAGGGTCCCCAAAAAATAGGCTATCTGTTTAGAGATAAAAAATTCAAACCTTCCCTCTTAATCAAACAATTTTTAAGAAAACAAAAAAAAGTGGTTTAAGGCATAATTTATTGAACAAAAAGTAAAAAATAAGGTGTTTACAAAAATTTTCAACAAAAAATAATGTAAAGTGTCCCGTAAATTGAAGTTTGAACGTGTAAAAAGAAATTAAGTAGTTTCAAATATAATTCTAATACAAATTTGAATTTTCTAGATTTCGTGATGTTCATCGCATCTTTGTAGAGAATGATTGCAAGGCCACAACAGGTTGAAAACATCTTGTATCGCAAATCCAAGGAAGATGTCATCTGGAATGAGCCTCTCTAACAAAGGTTGAAATCATCTGCTAGGAAAAGTCTCCGAATGACCAGCAACAGAATATCGAAGAACGTCTTGCCGTCTAAAAATGAAAATATATTAATAACAAATATTAATAAGAATTAGAGGGGTCCTAAGAAAAAAAATTATTTTAATCTATGGTTTTGTTTCCGTAAATTATAAGAAAAACTTTGTAAAAAATTCCCAAAAACAAAATTTAAAAATCACACTAAATATTAAGTTAAATCAGAACTAAAGGGCTACTTTAAGGTCCTAGCAAAATAATAATTTAGGAAAAAACCAAGTAAAATATTCCCATAAATAGAATGTAAGAATTGCACTAAATATTAAGCAATTTCCATATCAGAATTAACGGGCTACATAAGGTCCTAACAAAGTAATAAGTAATAACTCACGGAAACAATACCATAGATTAAAATAATTTAAGAAAAAAACTACGTAAAATATTCCCGTAAATATAAATTAAAAATCTCAAGCCTTAACTTCGCGTTCGTGGCTCATTTTAAAATTATTAAATTGACTTAATTTGCATAATTAATGATAATTTATTAACAGTTAACCCTAATTAATTTAAACCATTTAATTTATTAGACTGTGGTTCATTATCTAAAAAATTAAATACTGCCACGAATGAAATTTTAGAATCTCAAATCTATCATTTACGCGTAATAATTCAAAAATACCCTCGTTAATTTAATTTAAAACGATGGCATAAAGTAAAAACTTAGAGATTAGTGCCAGGCCCGGATAAATTTTTAAGAAAGGTTTAGCCTAGCCTCGTGCAACCTAATCTGGCCCCGTTTATCCAAACGTTACTGATTTTAGGTAATATAGTTTCGCGCCGTTAAATGAGACCTAATTTTCAAACAGTCGAGGTTTATTATTTAAAATAGACAAGGAATTTAATTTCCCCTAATATAAGCCCAAGTACTTGATTTAAGATGTTCTAAATTAAGCCTTGTCTAACTGACCTCGTGTCTGGAAATTTCTTCATATTGTAGTTAATTTTCAATAAATAAACATAATTAACTAACAATTAACTCTACCTAAATAATTTAAACTCTAAAATTAAATAAAATAATAAAATGCTAGCTGGGTGGCTTTGGATTATTGAAAGACTTACACACATACCGTACTAGGCTTAACATTTTGCGTTGATTTCAACGTTCTATTGGACATTCAATGGCGGAGAGCTTAGAGTCACGTCCCAACATCGGCGTGAAACGAGGCTTTCCATCCAATATTGCCTTCGAAAGTCAGCATTACGAGGAGCTGATCAAGGAACGATGTTGACTGGTCGCCGGCGCAGAGAGAAAAGAAAAGTGGACAAGTGGCGTCCGAGTTTTATAATAAATTCCGTCGTTGGGGGCGCTTCGAAGTGTGACGTGGGCGCTAATTCAAATAAGAGAACACACCGTTAGGCCTATATAATATTATAGACAGCGCCCCTAGCGGCAAATTTCTTCATGTATTAGATGTCGGTAAATACGTAACTACGTATACAGCGCCCCTAGCGGCAAATTTATTCATGTTTTAGATGTCAGTAAATACGTAACTACGTATACAGCGCCCCTAGCGGCAATTTTTGAACTATCTATTGCTTACACGAATGTCTAGCAGAATTTTATCATGTTTTAGATGTCAGTAAATACGTAACTACGTACTCAGCGCCCCTAGCGGCAATTTATGAACTATCTATTGCATACACGAATGTCAAGCAGAATTTTATCATGTTTTAGATGTCAGTAAATACGTAACTACGTACACAGCGCCCCTAGCGGCAATTTATGAACTATCTATTGCTTACACGAATGTCAAGCAGAATTTTATCATGTTTTAGATGTCAGTAAATACGTAACTACGTACACAGCGCCCCTAGCGGCAATTTATGAACTATCTATTGCTTACACGAATGTCTAGCCGAATTTTATCATGTTTTAGATGTCAGTAAATACGTAACTACGTTTGAAGCTCCCCTAGCGTCAAATGTGTGAATTCTTAATTATCCGTTCATAACTAGTAAAATAATAACAACACGTAGCCCCTAAGTTACCCACAATCCCAATCCCGTTTGAAATCGCTAACAAGTTTTTAGTGAGTAGCCCCTCGATGATTACTCGTAATCCAGACGCAACCATTAATCCCCATCCATTTTAAATCACCAATGAATCCCTATCCTCCTTTAAATTATAAATAAAAATCAGCGATAAAAGAAAATTTTCATTAGTGAGTAGCCCCTCGACGCGCTGCCTTTAACAGTGCAACAATGCTAAAGTGATTACCGGGAACCTCTAATTAACCCATATTCTCAATCCATTTTTATATAATTAATCCATTTTAAAATCCTATATATGCCTGTAACTTAATTGACAAGAAAAGGAATAAAAAATGAGATTCATTAAATCGACGAACAATTTATTTATTCTATAGTACATTTATGAAGTATAAACAAAAGTATATAGATAGAGAAACAAAAAGTAAACTTCGTTGAAACTTGCTCGCGTCGTGTGATATGAGAAGCCCTCCTTTATCACTGAATGGCGTCGACCCCGTCCCCTCTGCTTGGCACTGGGAAGAAGACGTCAATAGGCTCATAATGCAGCAGATGCTTGTATTTTTCTTTGAAATTAGAAAAGTTCATTTTTAACTCATTATCGTCATAAACACTAGTATTAATACTTGGAATGCTTTAATTAGCAATTTAATTTTAAACTGAAACTCAGTAACAAATTTCAGGAGTTAAAGGGGCTGTTCGACCCTCCCCCTCCTTCTCTTTTACCCAACCGTAAAGCTAAGTTCTGTGAGGAAGACCGTCGTTTGCCCCACGGTTCGGTCAGCCCCTTTAATATCCTGAGAAGTGTAAGACTCGACACGTACTCGAAACCATCTCCCAACTAAAATACAGATTTCTAGCGATATTTGAGAAACCAAATCATTTAAATTTTAAACTAAATCTTGTATGGTACCCGTGTTTTATAGTAATCTGTGGAAAATAGCTATAGGCAAATGTGGATGAGGGGGTAATATAACGCTACCAGTTTTAGCTTCAAGATTGTACAACCTTAGTCCTAAATGTCCATTCTCTGAGAAAAAGCTAGGGAATATCAAACATATTTTTTAACTGTGGAATAACGCAGAGATTTCTAACTAATATCATAACTTTTATAGAATATTTTAGCCCAAACACAATAAAACAGCTTAGACACACAATAAAACAGCATAAAACACAATACAACAGCTTAAACACACAATAAAACAGCATAAAACACAATAAAAAAGCATAGAACACAATGAAACAGCTCAAAAACGCATAAAACACATGTTAAACAGCATAAAAACACAATAAAACTGCATAAAACCAGAAGGGGATAATAGAAGAAGGATGACACTCTGTATCCTCTTAACGCTTTAGTTATGTAACGTCATTCTTCCCAGGCTCACCCTTTTAGTTTGCTTTCCGCTCATAAAACTACAAATGGGCATCGCACCGTAAGGTGAATTCTATAATTGTTTGGCACTAAATCCCCAGCAATCATCCCACAAACCTCGTCTTGACGTGGGACAAAAATGCACAAGCGCGTCTTGCCAAATATTTCAACGCTAATAGAGTAATGATGAGGGAACAATTTATCGCGTATTGTGTGATTCGTTTTAGTAACCTTGCTCTAAATGTTCCGATGTTGGGAAGAGTGGCGTTACACTTACCCCGCTTTGTGGTATACTTCTGATAAATCACAATAAAACAGCATAAATCACAATAAAAAACAGCATAAATCACAATAAAACAGCTTAAACACACAATAAAACAGCATAAATACACAATAAACCGCATAAACACATATTGAGCAGCATAAAAGCACAATAAAACAGCATATAACACAATAAAACAGCATAAAACACAGTAGAACAGCATAGAACGCAATAAAACAGCACAGAGCACAGTAAAACAGGATATAACACAATAAAACAGCATAAAACACAATAAAATAGCATAAAACAACATAAAAAAACACGATAAAACAGCATAAACTCATTAAACAGCATGAAAATACAATATAACAGCACAAACACACAATAAAACAGCATAAACACACAATAAAACAGCATAAAACCACAATAAAACAGCATTAAACCACAATAAAACAGCATAAAACCACAATAAAACAGCATAAAACCACATTTAATAGAATAAAACCACATTTAACAGCATAAACACACATTTAACAGGATAAAACACAATAAAACAGCATAAAAACACAATACAACTTGCAGTAGTTTGTAGGCAATTTCACACGTATCTGAAACTAAGGCCTAGAGGTTCGTGCACTCGAGCTAGAAAGACTCGCGGATATTATAAATCCTGAAGATCCTGAAGTTTTTTGTCTCTTGTCAGCACGCACAACGCTAAGTTACATAGAGACCTAGCTTTTTTTCGTGCTGACAACTGATGTGGTAACAGAGTATGTACAGAATAAGCTGTCGTTCGAGATAGGGAGTTGCCTATCCTATAGCGTGAAAACTAATTTCCGCACGCGCATTCTTTATCCATGCTATTAGCATGAGTAGGTGCGTGTTCACCCTGTGTGCTATTCTATTAATTATAATATCAAGAACCCAGATAAATTCTGAGAAAGGTTAAAGCTTTGTTTCCACCCGAGGATGCCCATTTCCGCACGATTTTCTAGAATCATGGCCCAATTCCGTCATGAGATTTTTTTATCGATTTTTCTACACATTATATGTCCAGTCTGCGTAGTGAAACATCCAGGAAATATCTCCGAATGATTTTAAAATTCAAATTAGGTTCAGATTTTATGGATACTTTGAAATAAGGATCTCTGACCAATCGCGTAACGCCCTACCTTCTTGTTAACAAAATTCTCGTGGCCCGCTCCATGCCAAATCAAATTTATCGCGAGATTTGATAGAATTTGCGCGCGATATGATAATCGTGGCGCGAGATTTAGAGGCTGAAACTGGAATTTTGTTAACAGGAAGGCTGGGCGTTACGCGATTGGTCAGAGGTCCTTATTTATTTCAAATTATCCAGTCAAAATCTGAACCTAATCTGATTCTGAATTATAAAATCATTTCAAGGTATTTCCTGAATGTTTCACTATGCAGACTGGTCTTATTATTAGTGGAAGAATCGATTAAAAATCACTTGATTTTCCACTTCACCCTCCCTTTAACGGCTCCTTCGCTACCTTTGTTATCTCTCGTTTCACAATTTCTTAAAGCTTTACTGACTGGGGACCGTCCATAAACTACGTCACACTCTTATGGGGGGAGGGGGTTTCTAAATTTGTGACGGTCCGTGACAAGGGGGAGGGAGGGGTTCTTCAATGCGTGACGTCACATTTAGCATTGATTTTGTTACGAAGTCAGTAAGAGGCCGATTGGCTCTCTTATGTTATAGAAGAAGAAAGACAACATTCCATAGTCCACCGTTACAATAAATTACCAAAATTGTTATTCCATCATCGCTTAAATAGTAGAAAATTTAAGCAATTATCTACTATTTACACCTTTATATAGCCAATTTAAATAGCGCATTTAAAATAAACAGCGTAAACTCTCTTATGTCTCTGTTTATTCGCCCCTATTATTTGTGAGGATGAATCAAATCCCCTGCCGATTGAAATGGTTTCGATTCTTTGGCAAATTTTCTAAATCTCAAGCTCGATTAGTCTGTTTTCGGTGACAGTGTCGAAACCTAAAAAGTGTGACCCTTTAACTAAGCTTTATGGAACTTTTTTGAAGGTTATAAAAAGCACATCCAGACATTAAAATTCTAAAGGTCAATCAGAGGGAAAAAGCTTAAAACGGAAGAGAACTTGCATTTTCAGCCGAGCAAAATTTTTCTGAGAGGGCGGCATATCACTCAAGAAATTAATCAAATAAAATTTGTAAATAAAGACAAATCATAGTGCATAAGGGGGGGGGGTTAAATAAATGTGACGTGGTTTTTAGGGGAGGGGTCTGAGAAAAGCGTGACGAAGCGTGATCTGGGGGGACGGGGGGGGGTCAGAAAATGCTTTTTTTCGCGTGACGTAGTTGCTTTTCGCGTACGTTAATTGCTTATTAGAAATGGGTTCTATACTGACAACGCACACGCTCGCAATGGTATATAGTATACTTGGTAAACACGCAAAGTAAGTTAATCCGAAATTATCATATACCATACGGAAACTGACTTCATAAGGGGAATATCAGAAGATGATATTATAATTGCAGAGTTTTTAGCCGAAAAAAGATATCGGAACCATATAATTGGAAAATGGTATTGAAAATTAACAATTAAGTCAGTTTAAATGATAATTCTAAAAGAAATAGGTTTGAAATTGAGGCATCTTTGTCGCCATCACCCATTATTTACCATTGAAGCGTGGTTTTCACGAGTTCTTTGGGTCACCGGATATTCACGCGGGTCCTTATAACGAGTAGGCAAGCTATAGACACAAAATTTTCCAGATCAATTTTAAACTTAATTTTAATTTCGCATTTATTTATTTTTCTAGATATTACGATGATAAATTTACGATACCGCCTGATTGGCAAGGAAATATGACTCAAATGTTCATAGACGTAATCAAAGTCATACTTCAACTTTAGCTAATTGTGCACTTGTCCACTCTTGTTAAACGCGTCCACGCTTTACTCGCGAACGCATGGAGACATTAAACTTCCTCACAACGATATCACTTAAGCCTAACCAGGGATAAATTTAATTTTAGAAGTAGGAATGGAGAACGGTTAGTATTTAGTTCAGTCCGACTCATAGCCCAGTATAGAGACGTCCCTCCCTCCAACGCGTAACGAATAGTTTAAATAATCTCATTGGCTCACTTAAACTACGTTTTGATGACGTTGCTGACGGTGACGGAAAAAAATACGTAATTCCTTTTCAAGGTCCGTAAAATAAATAACGACTTTATTTTTAAATACCATGGTGAAATAATATAAAAATTTTAACGGAGGAAACACATGGATAAAATCAAACTTTTTATTGATGTTAGTTTGATAAAGACCCGCGGGTCGAAAGCTAACGCTTGTATGTTATTGATTTTTACATCAATAAAAAGTTTGATTTTATCCATGTGTTTACTCCGTTAAAATTTTTATGTCCGTAAAATCGCAAAACTCTTTTACCTCTTTCGCTATGACCCGCCTCTTCTTTCATACCCCTCCGTCCCGTGGAAGGTGGTCCGGGACTTTGACGCGCGCCCAGATTACTCTGTTCTCCATTCCTACTTCTAAAATTAAATCTATCCCTGGCCTAACTTTAAAATTACTTACTTGATTCATAAAAGAACAAGCTTCAAAATGGGACTCCATTTTTCCTGTATTGGACCACACGATTCAACATACGCATCCAATATATTTTTTGGCAAAAGCCAGAGAGGAAAGTATACGTTTTATAGCTACACTTTCGAATAAAAGACATGGAAATTCGAAGCACCTCGGAATAAAACGGGCGCCTAAGAGTGATTTTAATAAAATATTGTTCAAAAAATAACTTGGGAAAGTTAAAAGGGATATTTTGATCGAGATTAAACAAGATGGTCCCGAGTACTTATATGGACTAGCCGTTTGTAAATTCGACCAATCTCCCCCATAGAAAATATTTAGCCGTGTGGTGCGCCGGTGCGCGCACCTGGTGAAACGTCATTTTTAAAATCACCTATTTATTTTTAACACGTATTACCACGCTTCCTCTACACTATCAAGACCCACGCATGCTATTTTCATCATAAGTTGATAAGATATGTTCCTCCATAAGTTTGTCACCGGTTACAAACTGGAGCTTGTCATGAAGTGACGTACGTAGGTCATTGATTCTCGCAAAGAGACGCCTGGCCCCTGGGGCGACGCTGTCAAAGGCTTAGTACAGAATCACTTAATTGGAAAATTGACTGGAAAACGTCCTAGTTTAGCAAATTCTCGCGTCGTATACTTCGTTCAGATTACATATAGATTTTATTAGGCCTACAATGAAGAACACTCTCGTCTATATGAAAAAAAGTAAAACTAACAACTTTAGCCTTGGCGAAATTTCAGCCTATGATAACGCCCACAAAATCCGCAAATAGGTTTTCCGAGAACTTAAATTACTTCGCATCACTAAAATGGTTATCGCATTGCTTCGTGTTAGCGGAATAATATATATTTTAATGTATAACAAAAAATTATAATAATCATAGAATATACTGAATTAATTTTGAAGTTTCTGCTGTGGAAAGACGCTTGGTTCGGAACGGCCTTCTGCCATCAAAGCTTCGATTTCTTCCACTGTTCTAGGAACGCAAGTAAGGAGTTCCATACCATCAGATGTTACAACTATATCATCCTCAATTCGAACCTACGTCAAAAATGCAACAATTCCATTGTCAATACGGACTTGGCAATTCGGGCTTAACTCCGCCCCCAGCGCCATTATGGTATTTTTTTTTTACAGAATGAAAACTATATAAACCCCTCCTCCTGCTATGTTTTTAGCTTTGGTGGAAGGTAGCCTGACGTTTCATGACGTAGTAATGCCAAGTCCCTATATGTTGACTTCAATAGACGACAAAATAAAAAACTCTGGTCGAAAAATGCATCGAAGTCCCCCAGAATACTTTGCGATATGGTGAGGGCGTGCTAAGTGCGAGTGCGAGTGCGCGGAAACTTTAAAACAAGTTGCCCCGAGGCCCAGAAACTGTTTTCGCAAAGGGCTGCCTTCAACCTGTTTTACTATATACTATCAGAAGTATATAATACTTCTCTTCGAGAGAAGTGTACCACAAAGCGGGGTAAGTGTAACGTCACTCTTCCCAACATCGGCACATTTAGAGCAAGGTTACTAAACCGAATCACATACACAATAAATAGTTCCCTCATCATTACTCTATTAGCGTTTAAATATTTGGCAAGACGCGCTTGTGCATTTTTGTCCCACGTCAAGACAATCAAGGTTTGTGGGATGATTGCTGGGGATTTAGTGCCAAACAATTATAGAATTCACCTTACGGTGCGATGCCCATTTGTAGTTTGATGAGCGGGAAAGCAAACTAAAAGGGGGAGCCTGGGAAGAATGACGTTACATAACTAAAGCATTGAGAGGATACAGAGTGTCATCCTTCTTCTATTATCCCCTTCTGATACTATATACTTACTCCACCAAAGTTTCGAAATCGCTGAATAACATCCGGTACCAAAAACTTTGCCATTTCGGGGCTTTTCAACGCTTTCTCTAAAAGCTATAAAAAGATTAAAGCCTTTAAACAAAAATTATTTAACACAATTAGACAATAAAAACAGTTACGTCATTGCCGGCAACCATTATTTGAGAATTATTTATTTACTTACTGCAGCTATAAAATAAATTCCTGGTTCAATGGTCAACACCATTCCTTCTTCGAGTGTTCTGGCGGTTCGGAGACATTTCAGTCCAGAGTCAGTTTTTCGAGGAGGTTGACCCTATAGATTCATTAAAGTACCGTGCACGTTTATTAAATGTGAAGTAAAATTGTGTCTAAACTTATATTGTGATAAGGTTATGGTGCAACAGTTTAGGTTATGAATTGCAGTGCAGGCTTATGGTCAATTGGAGGGCATTCAGGTCGCCATATTCTTATACAGTGAATTATAATTACCTCTAGATAGCCTCCAACATCGTGTACGTCAAGGCCCATAAAATGTCCCAATCCATGTGGCATCTAAAAATGACAAGTGGTTTAAAACAATGAATCTTTGATTGAATTAATTAAGTTCAATTAAATTAAGTTAAATTAACTCACGAATATCGCTCCCAAACGCACAGCCATCATTTCATCGATATCACCTTGCAGAAGCCCAGATTTTTTCAATTCTTCAAGTTGCACCTTTTCAGCTAGCAGATGCATATCAACCCAAGAAACGCCTAGAAAGAAAGAAAAAAAATGGTATTTATGAGTCATGACATCGTCTAAAACCTTCAAACATCTATTTAATTAACTTCTGCCTTACCTGGCTTTACAGCATCCATGACGGCTCTACTGGCTTTCAGTACAGCTTCGTAAATTATCTTTTGGGCATCAGAAAATTTACCATTGGCTGGAAACGAGCAGGTTATGTCAGAAGTATAACAATAGTACTCGCATCCCATGTCAAAAAGGCTGAAATTAGACATATGAAATAAGATTTCAACTACTACAACACTGTTCAAGGATACGCAAAAGTTAACTCAAGCTGGGCTAAAATCCTTACCACATATCTCCATCGTGAATAGTCTTGTCATTGGGTGCACCGGCGTGTCCATAGTGCAAAACCGCTCCATTCTCCCCGCTGAAAAATAGTGCGCATTTTTTACTCCAGAACACTTAAGTATGCTCAGAAGGGGATAATAGAAGAAGGATGACACTCTGTATCCTCTTAATGCTTTAGTTATGTAACGTCATTCTTCCCAGGCTCACCCTTTTAGTTTGCTTTCCCGCTCATCAAACTACAAATGGGCATCGCACCGTAAGGTGAATTCTATAATTGTTTGGCACTAAATCCCCTGCAATCATCCCACAAACCTCGTCTTGACGTGCGACAAAAATGCACAAGCGCGTCTTGCCAAATATGTAAAAGCTAATAGAGTAATGATGAGGGAACAATTTATCGCGTATTGTGTGATTCGTTTTAGTAACCTTGCTCTAAATGTAAAGGGATGTTGGGAAGAGTGGCGTTACACTTGCCCCGCTTTGTGGTACACTTCTCTCGAAGAGAAGTATTATATACTTCTGCTATGCTTAAAGGGGCCATTGAAATAAGAAGGCATCAGCGGGAAGGTAAAAATTATATTTCAAATACGTCACAAGCACCACATGGCGACAAGACACAAAGAATCCACATGGAGGCCTTGTTTTTCGCAAGATTGCAGCGGCAATTCCCAGAAATGATAGTTTTTTTTTTTAAATAAAACGAACTAAGCTTCTTTGAACCACGCCTTTTGAGGGCGTGACGTATTTCAAATAATTTTCACCCACCCGCCAATGTACGCTTCACAGACCCTTTAAAAGGACTAGCGAGGAAAGAAAATTCACCAACTAATTATAACAGAGTCTTACCTTCCACAAATACAGGTGTATGACATGTGTCGTGCACCTCCATTATAATAGCAGTAATGGCAAAATATACTAATAGAAAAAAAAGAACATTAATTAATTAATTAATAAAAATCTTATTAAATTTACTTAAGAGAGAGAGAGGTCATACCTTTCAAGTTGGTACTCTGTCATTCCAGGTCGGATTTTTTTCATTACCTAGGGGGAATTAATTAATATAGAGTGCTGTCAGAAGCGCGGGTGTGACGTCACCCATGCTGTTTTCCCATAAAGAAAAAACGGTAACTGTCATGGCCGCCATTGCTAAAGGCAGACTCGTGACGTTTAACCTTGGATCTGACGTCACAACTGACAGCACTCTATATAATCATTCAATAGGTCACGTGTAGCTAGCAGACGGGATATAGCGCGTTTTGCATATCTAAAAGCGTAAAAAAAACCCCGCTAACTACTTACTTCCCTGTGAGCTTCACTGCTTACGCGGTTCGTATAACGGAGAACTTGAAGCTCCAAATCAGTTTTAATCACTCTACTACAAAGTTAAAACATAAATAAATAAATAACAGTAATTTATAAATTAACGCGAGAGACGATGTCGATCCTATGACGTCATAAAAACCAGATTGATAGACAAGGATAAAAAAAATGCGCGTGTGGAAATCAGGATAGGCAACTCCCTATCTCCGACGGCAGATTATTCGACAACAGACAAAAGAAATACTCATTTTCAGGATTTAAATCTCGAGATTTTAGAGATCCTGAAAATAAGTATTTCTTTCGTCTCTTGTCAGCGAGCAACGTAGCTACGTTACATAGAGAACTAGCTTCGCGCGTGCTGACAACTGAAGCTGCCGTCGGAGATAGGGAGTTGCCTATCCTATAGCGTGAAAACTAATTTCCTCACGCGCATCCCTTATAGATGACATCGCAGAGATATTTGTTTTTACAAATTTACTCCGCCACTGCCTCTTAATTGATGTCCTATCTCGGGACCCAACTTACCATTCAGCAATTTCTGGATGAAGGGTAGTATTATCAACATTAAACCTAAATGAAATAAAACGTCATATAATAAATACTTAAAAATACATGACGTAAAACACCCATGGAACTGGACATGGAACCAGAAGTATATAATACTTCTCTTCGAGAGAAGTGTACAAGCACAAAGCGGGGTAAGTGTAACGTCACTCTTCCCAACATCGGATCATTTAGAGCAAGGTTACTAAACCGAATCACATACACAATAAATAGTTCCCTCATCATTACTCTATTAGCGTTTAAATATTTGGCAAGACGCGCTTGTGCATTTTTGTCCCACGTCAAGACAATCAAGGTTTGTGGGATGATTGTAGGGGATTTAGTGCCAAACAATTATAGAATTCACCTTACAGTGCGATGCCCATTTGTAGTTTGATGAGCGGGAAAGCAAACTAAAAGGGATCCCTCGCCTGGGAAGAATGACGTTACATAACTAAAGCATTAAGAGGATACAGAGTGTCATCCTTCTTCTATTATCCCCTTCTGATGGAACATATCCTATGATAAAACTTACTTTCCAATTCCATCAAATAAGGCTTCCCGACATTCTTTTCCACTATCAGTGTTTAGGCCTTTCTGTAATTAGTTTCAATTAATATTAATTAACCACATTAATGCAAAAACAATGAAACAATTTCACCTTACCAAAGTAAGCAATACGTTTGGTTTTAACGCCTCAATAACAAGCGCTATCTAATTTAATAAAACAATTAATAAGATTAGCCTGAAGTTAGTCAACTGATGTAAGAAGGAATTAAGATTAAGACTTACATCAGTCACGTAATGAACTTTGTCAACGGCATACTTATCCTTGAAATCATCCAGAGAATGCAATCTAAAAGTAATTACGAGTTACATTATGGATGTTACATTTATAACAAGATGGCCCAAGGGCTGGGCCTTAATAGTAGCCACATCGTTATCTATTTAATTAGCACATAAAAAGTAAATAAATATAGAAACCCCAAACATACAAATTCAGAAGTATCCGACCCCATAGATAAAAATTCAAAAGTATCCGACCCCACAGATTAAGAGGTACCACACCCCACATCACCCCGACATTTTAGAGATAAAACTAAACGATAAAAACTCGGGGTTTCTATCAAGTCTCTATGGCTCAGTGGTAGAATGTCTTACTACTGCGTGAGCGACCCGGGTTGTGGTAATATAAAGTTCCTTTTAAGCTAAAAAATAACGATAACGAAAGCGAAAACTCCGGCCACAACTACAACTACTACTACTACGGCTCGGGTCAAACTAAGAACCTCAACGTATACTACGATGTGGCTAATAAGTTGCCGCCCCTGAAGGATCGCTTTCCCACTACAAGGCGTGCTAAGGCATCGGGGGCGCCAATGGATTCATCTGTTGGATTTCACGACGTAACAGAGCAAGTCGCGAGCGATCTCAAAGCGAGTAAATGGAATACGCCATTAAATAAACAATATTTTTTACTTACTTTCCCATCCAAACTGCGTATTCATCCGGTAATTTGGGAACAAACAAATGAGAAGCGCCAGTTTCAACTTCGATCGCTCCGTAGCAATCTGGTTCTTGTACTCCAAATGCCCAGTGGAAATAAGATTCCTTAAATAAATTAATATATTTCAGTTAGAAAATGTACAACATATCACTTTAAAATGATATTAATTATTAATTTGTTAAAATAACATCAAAATCGTTAACAAAATTTGAATTTAATACCAAAGAGGAGAGAAAGAGAGAGAATCAGTATAGGCAGCCGTGATCCATGCGTGGTGAAAACGGGGGTAAATCTACGGTACACCGCGGCGCCTGAGCGCAGCTTTCTCGCGCACAGTTGACGGAGGGGATGACAGAGATAAGGCGAGGAGGTCAATCCCCCGTGCGCAAAGGATGTGCGTCCTAAAACAAAACGTACCGAAAATTGTTTTTTCTACCCCCCTACTTTCCCATTTTTCGGCGGATTTTATAGAGCGCGTTTCTATCTCCCCCTCTCTCTCCACTTTGTTAATACAATCTATACAAAGTACAAACCTGTCTGAAAACATGCTCCTTGTCAGAATCATATTGCGTTTGGGATTCTCCGCCTTGCAAAATGACAATTGCATTTTGAAGGGACTTTTTGGCTAATAATCTTTCGCAAAGTCTTTTCCTATTTAATTCGTGCAATGAGTAAGGAACGGAAAGGGTATGAGGTCCCTGCGAGTACGACCTGTAATAACGTAAACAAACACGTCATGGTTCATAAAAATAGTAGTTTAGTGAACATTATAAGGGAAAATAATGAAATGGCCGTAACAATATTTTTTAATCAATGTAGATTAATAAAACAAGATGAAAAACAAAACTTAATTTACCAAACGCGTTTAAGTTTCAATAGCTAAATTTTTAATGTACATTTACATCGGAAACCTATAACCATAAGTTTATAAGATATATATTCTATAAGTATGACACATCGTAATACTAGAGACGACGCCAGAATTGACTGCACCCGGTTTTGCAGTCCATCTTCCTTTTTGGTCTGTACTAAATCTTTGACAGCGCCTCACCATGCGTCGCTTTACGAAAATCTATGACGTTTCA
The DNA here is from genome assembly GCF_054372755.1 of Phalangium opilio. Taxonomy (NCBI): domain Eukaryota; kingdom Metazoa; phylum Arthropoda; class Arachnida; order Opiliones; family Phalangiidae; genus Phalangium; species Phalangium opilio. Next base: position 5,913,843 of record NW_028324170.1, read on the forward strand.
CCTACGTCACTTCATGACAAACTCTCAGTAACCAGTGACAGACTTATGGAGCATATCTTATGAACTTATGCTATAACCAATTAACTTGGGCTTTCTGCAGGCGCTTTTTTTATTAGTTAAAGATCCTCGTGATGTAATTTGTTACTTTTTTTTAAATAAAAATAACGCAGCGTCAACTAATTAAACTTTAATCCCCATAATTCGTAATAAATTAACTGAAAGTGTTTGGAAAATAAATTGCTAATGATATTTTATCAATTGAAGTACTTGTCAAGCCATTTGATTAGATTCCTTTATAAGTAGTGCTTAGAGACGTGCTAATAGGAATTGTTAATTAGTATCAGAAAATTTTCCCCAATTAATTATCTCATGTTTGTCTCTAAATTCAATAAAATAATTTTTCTTCGCTAAATTTCAAAATGTTATCGTACTGTTAATATTATATTGTAGTTACTAGGAACACTATGATACAATTTAATTATCTTAAAATCTATACAAGTTGGGAAAACCAAAATATTACCTCTCCGAGTCAAGACGACTACTTCAAACTTATTTACCCAGATATGGAAATGTTTCTTAAGTTAAAATTTATGAAATATTAAAGCAGTATACAAAGCATAGCAAATTTACTGTAAATCAGACGACATTTTACATCCAATAATGATATACTTGTACACATTAAAATCATCCCATGGGGGAAAAACGGGAAATGAAGAGATAAAACTTTGGAGGGATATTAACTTTACGTGTTTGTAAAGGCCCAATTTTCTACTCCTCAACTGTATGCCCTCTATGTTCAAAGCCATATTCACAACAGGGTTGGCATGTAAACACTATCCTCTCGTTTCACCTCAACGATTTTCTTAGTTTAACAACATGACTGTTAACGTTACATAACACCAAAGCTTATTTGTGGCTACACACACTGAAAGTAAATGCGTACCATAAAAAGCATGAAAACACGAAGCTATTATCCGATTACGATCAGACCTTTCACTGGTCTGGGCTGCGTTCAGCAGAGCTCACCAAAAAAGACAGCGGATTTTGGAAATGTTTACCGGTGAGCTCTGTCGTCATAGCTTTTCTCCGGTCATCGGCGTTTTATAAATGACGCTGGCGCAATAAAGCGTGCAAGGTACCAAGGCTTAACAAAAATTGTAGGATAACATATTTATAGAGATAGATAACAACTTTTATAATTAAAATTAGAAAATAACATATCTCTTAAAATTCTCGCGTGATCAACTGGTTTCACGCCAATTAAATAGCTATAGTCCCATAAAGCTATCTGTATTAATTCCTCCATGGTTTTTTCGCCAAGCTGAGAACTACGCGTTTTACGTCACGTTATCCAAAAAGCCGACTATTTTCTTTGAAGACCGCGCTAGCTCAGCGCTAAACACCGTGACGTCAAAATTCAAAAGCAAAATCCCGTTATGTAGGACACTGCTAGCAGCGCTGGGCTCTGCTGAACGCGGCCCAGATTTCCACCATGATTATAAAATCTAAGCCTAATTATTTAAAAGTGTATTTAACTTTCGGCTCACTATGAACCGTTAATGTCTCTGCATACAGAAACGAAAACCAAACCCAAACGTTTACTTTTTGGTTCACTAGGCCTATTGACAAATAAGAGGTCATTTGACCAACATAGCAGCATTGTGCTTGTATTCACTGTGATTTTAGAAAGGATTATGCTATAAACAGATGTAGTATAGCTTAAGTAATATATAAACATCCATTTTAAATAATAATATTAAAAAAAATCTTTGGAATATCAAAATGAAATAGAGCTTTAAAGCTACAAAAGTACTAAATGCATCATAATTACGAAAAATATTTCCACATATTCACTTTATATTAAGGATAAAGGGAATATTATGGTTTCTTTACACATCAAAACAAAACGAACTTCTAACGCAGCGCACTACTGTAACAACGGACGGACACATACAGACAACAAGAATGAAAACTTCAAAGCTATGACCCGATAACGATTAGCCCTTTCACTGATCTAATTGCTACCATGATGCTTTCTTCTATTATAAAATGTAAGTCTGATTATTTAAACGTGTATTTAACTTTCGGCTCACTCTGAACCGTTAATGTCCCTTCATTACAGACACGATAATCAAAACCCAAAGATTACTCCACTTCAGGTCTCAATTATTTACTCTTTGGTTCACTAAGCCTATTGCGGATCAAACTTAATTTACCCGACAGAATCCAGGCCTTAGTTTTTTTCTTAAAATAACTAAACCAAGGATTATTCTATATACAGATGTAGTATAGCTTAAGTAATATATAAACAGCCATTTCAAATAATAATATTAAAAAACATCCTTGGAATATCAAAATGAAACAGAGCTTTAAAGCTACAAAAGTACTAAATGCATCGTAATAACGAAAAAGATTTCCACATATTCACTTTATATTATGGAAAAAGTGAATATTAAGGTTCTGTAGGATTTCTTAACACATCAAAACAAAGCGAACTGCTAACTCCGCGCACTAGTGTGACAACGGACAGACACACACAGAAAAAAAATAGACTGCTTTTTAACTCTTTCCGTATTAATTTTGAATTGAGAAAAGAGATTATCTTAAATTTTAAAATAAATATAATTAATATTTAATATTTTCTTCGTTAGTTGTTCGCCTTATTGAGCGTTACATCGTTTTAAAAAAGAATAATTAAACAACCTTGAGAGACTTGACTAATATTGACGTTTGAAATGAAGCATACTCCGGTTGCTCGCCTTACTCAAATAGGTAGTATATAAGGGTGTCGAACTACAGCTAAAAGCAAGAACAACCGCAATTGCGTGAACCTTGGAGGAAGACCCCTCCATTGGAAGGCTAGACGTTTCTCGTAACCCTAGCCGATCGCCGCGTATGTCTTAACCTTAAGGATGATGGTGGTGTTAGAAGCCAGGTGTACAGACTGGTGTTCATGTGGAATGGACAAAGACGAGAAGGTGGAGGTGTTAGAAGCCAGGTGTACAGACTGGTGTTCATGTGGAATGGACAAAGACGAGAAGGTGGTGGTGTTAGAAGCCAGGTGTACAGACTGGTGTCCATGTGGAATGGACAAAAACGAGAAGGTGGTGGTGTTTAGAAGCCAGTAAGTACAGACTGGTGTCCATGTGGAATGGGCGAAAGACTAGAAGATGGTGGTGTTTAGAAGCCAGTAAGTTCAGACTGGTGTCCATGTGGGGTGAACAAATGAACAGAGTTGTTAGACAGGCAATACAATTTCCGGGACTGTAAATGCGGTCTGGAAATTGAATACACGTTTGCTCCGATTTGCAAACTGCGAACGCGGTCACGTGGGTGTAACAACGGACAGACACACACACAGACACACACACAGACACACAGACACACACACAGACACGTCGAAATTAGAACCTCTCCGTGACATACGTCACTCGGAGAGGTAAAAACCGATAATAGCACCTAATAATGGCGACTTGCAGTATAACGACCGGTTGTGGGATTGTGTTTTCGTCAGAGTGTTTAAAGTACGTTAGGTTAGTCTCAAATGGGGGACGCGGGGTGGGGGTCATGTTACGGTCTTCTAGCCTGTGAAATTAACATAGAGGTATATTTTTTACCCATAGAATCTCCTTATGCTAGATAGTGCAGGCTGAACCAGGGCATTGAACCTTAAAATCCTATAATTACGTACAGAAGTTACTGCTTATAAATTTTCAATTGCCTTCTATATATAATATTCTATCAATAACACCTTCAAATTTCAAGTGACAATTTTATATTAAATTAACATACAAATTAAACCCATAGTACGTTTCGAAAAAAACTATAAAAAAATAAGAAAACACTCACCTTGAACCTGCCATTTTTGTACTGGAGTGACTTGGAACGGGCTGTTGCGTCTGGTAGGAGGTTTTATACACTAATGAATTTTCTCTATCAATCCCCCAATTATCCGACTGAGGAAATTTTTTATCTCACATGAAAACTAATCACAATATAAATAATTGCCCTCTTACACAGTGAAAACAAGTACAGAGAGTCAAAGCTTCGGTTGTTAAAAATCATACACAATAAATCTCAAGTGTTTAAAATTTTCCAATAAATAGATAAATTTTCCGCAGTTGACAATAATGACGTTAGTTACTTGATATTGGCCTATAAATAATAAATTTACCTTCCTTATCGCCGTTATCTATTCTTGGAGGAGAGGGGCGATGGAGTAGTAATCTGTTCCTCTTTTTTAAGGAAGATCTATCGTCTGCTAGAATTAAACAAGCGGACGCCTGGTGGATGGGATGGGAGTAGCGAAATTTATTAACAACGCGCTAAATTAAGGACTTAATCAGTAACCTCGATCACTTAGGATTAGAAAACATAGATGATGGTGTCTCTTCTTTACAAAATACTATAAAAAGCACACTTGACAAGTATGCCCCACTACTATCAAAACGCAAATTTATAAATAGCCCACCTTGGCTTTCCAATGAGATAAAACATGTTATGCACCTTAGGGATATGGCCAAAAAGAAATCTTTTAAACAACCATTATTTATTGATAAATATAAAAAATTACGTAATTTGACGAGTAACTTGGTTCAAAAAAGTAAAAAAGATTATTTTCATAAAAAATTAAAGGGTGGGGCTAACTTATGGAAATTGGTAAAGCCCTTCATGAAAGCCAAATCTAAATCTATTGTCATGATACGTAATAATGGAATAGAATATACAACTCAATTTGAGATAGCAAATAACCTAAACAGGCATTTCACGAAAAATCCATGTATAATTAATCCACAGTTAACAATCGAATTGAATGATGTATGTAATTTAAAATTAGTAGAAGTATCAGAAAGCATGATTTTTACTTATTTAAAGAATTTAAAGTCTTCGAAAGCAACAGGGTCAGACGGATTGTCGAGTGACCTGATAAGGGGTCTAGCTATAGTAATTACGCCATTCTTAACTAAGCTAATTAACTTATCCATAAACAGTCACACCTTTCCAAATCAATGGAAAGATGCCAAAGTAGTCCCTTTATATAAAAAAGGTGACCCAACGGAACCTAATAACTATAGGGGCGTTTCAGTCCTGCCAATTCTTTCAAAGATCCTTGAAAAGATCGTATACGACCAATTGCTGGCACATGTTATCGATAATAATTTATTATATGAAATGCAGGCTGGCTTCGTACCAGGTCACTCGACGACCACGTGTGTCATGAACCTTTTTGAGACTATAATACAAAGTATAGAAAAAGAGTGGTATGTTGGAATTGTCTTTGTTGACTTGTCTAAGGCCTTTGATTGCGTAAATCATGAAATATTGCTTAATGAACTTAGATCATGCGGGGCAGATACGGGCACCCTTAAATGGTTCACGTCTTATCTTAGTCAAAGAACACAATCCGTAATAATTGGTAATACAAAATCTCAATCAATGACTGTATCTACAGGTGTTCCTCAAGGTAGTATCTTGGGGCCACTATTATTTAACATATATACGAGACATAATCATAAATGCTTAAAATTTTCAAAGTCTTTTGAATACGCGGATGACGATGCCCTTCTCTCTGTATCAGATGACGCTTCTAAATTGATCACTGAATTAGAATCGGACGTAATAACTCTAAAGAAAATGTTAGCCTCACGAGGCCTTATTTTTAATGAATCTAAAACTGTTTTTATGATTATTGAACCTAAAAAATTAAGAGGTACAACGCAAGACATAATCAAACTTGGGTCCCTAGATATATCACGGGTAAAATCATATAAATATATCGGAACCATCATAGATGAAAAGTTAGATTTTATTGATCACATTGAATATGTACTAAATAAGGTAAATAAGAGACTCTGGCTCGTCCATCCACTTTATAAATGTTTGAACATTCAAAGTAAAATTACGCTACATAAATCTATGATCCAACCCATCTTTAATTACGGTAATTTATTTTACAATATTGGCCCCAAAAAATACTTACATAGACTTCAAATTATACATAATAAATGTGCCAAATTAATATTACTCCGAAATAAGAGATCATCTGCCACAGAGGCTCTTAAAAACCTAAATTGGATGACCCTATCTCAAGAATATGAATATCAGCTATTAGTACTAATGTATAAAATCTATAATAATCAAATGCCAAAGTATATCCTTGATATGTTTCATTTAGTCGATCATAACTATAATACCCGCATAAATCTTAAAACCTTTGTTCTGCCATCAAAATTAACGACAACCAACTTGAAAAGTTTAAAAAACAGGGGAATCCAATCTTGGAATAACTTACCATGTGATATAAAAAATATAGCTAACATTAATGAGTTTAAGAGAGATGTAAAACAGCATATTTTTAATGTTTAACAATTAATTTAACTAACGGACCCCTTTGTAAACCAGTTTCGACTGAACAGGGATATCCAATAAAGCTTTAATTATTATTATTATTATTCGACAGCTAGAAATAAATGACTTACTGTAGAAACAAACCTGAAATGATGACTAATGTTCTCGCATTAATAATTAAAGTATTAAACGCCCTAAACTTAAAATGCGTATATGACGTTATTTGAAACTCATTCCGCTAGAAGGCGCTGCTGTCGGGCCCAAAATAAGGCGTTTAACATTTGGGATTTAGGGGTATACTACAGGGACAGGGAAAAAGAGTGAAAATCCTCTGTAGACCAGGAAAAAACTTCAAACGACGCCAAAAATCTTAAAGGCGCGCCGATGTGCATTTATTGACCATGTGTTATGTGCATTAAATTTGTTAAAATTTCAAAGAAATGCTTAAAGGGACTGCAAAGAAGGCATCGACGGGTGGGTAAAAATTATTTGAAATACGTCACAGACATCACGTGATGCCAAGATACAAAGACTCCTCATGGAGTGGAACTGGACATCTAGTCCTTGTTTTTCGCGAGATTGCAGCGCCAATTCCATGAAGTGGTGGTTTTCGAAATAAAACGAACTAAGCTTCTTTGAACCACGCGTCTCCTTGGTCACGTGCCTCTGACGTATTTCAAATAATTTTTACCCACCCGCCGATGCCTTCTTTACAGTCCCTTTACAGTGTATATTTTATGAATAACTAGCTAAGCTACCGGGCGGTGCACTGGTAATTTATGGGAGTGGAAACCGGGAAGAGTTTCCTGTCTATGTAAACACTAAATAGTCTTTGGGCCCACTACATCGTTGACATTTAGAAACTCAACTTTTTATGAAGAAAAAGGTTTTATGAGCCGACTTTTCGCTTCTATTGGTTAAAATAAAATCTCGCACCCCCTTTTTTTTAACAAATGATTCTGATTTATGACGTCAACGTACAAAGGAAAACAACAAATATTTATTTCTGGATGAAGAATATTATTCAGATTTATAAAAAATATGACATTCAATCTCTATTGTACCATTAAAAAAAAAACATTTCATTCCTTCGCATCCCCAATTCCGTCTGCATTAATCGCAAACATGGCTTCCGCTTCCGGTAAACACGGAGAATCGTAGATCTTGCATATTCTCATTTCACCACGACCTTTTCTTAAAGATAACCTAAACGGAAATATAATAGGAAAGCATCGCGACTCTTAATAACTGCAATGTCAGATTTTTACTACATCAGTTCTAATAGGGTATTTCATTTCCCGCTTTGAAACGAGGAGCATTTATACATTAACTAACCTTGTAGTTGAAGAATGAGCCATAATATTTCCTCCAATTGGTTTTTTGGGGTCAGCGGCAAACATTGAAGCGCCATCTACTTGAGCGACCACTTGATTTGTTATAACTACCGCAACTCCAAACTAAAATCAACGTAAATGTCACTGACAATTAAATATGGGTCAAAAAATGATGCTCAGAACAGGGGTGTGCGAGTACTCGTTAAGTTCGAGTACTCGGTTCGAGTATCGAGCGGAGTACTCGACTCGATACTCGATAACAACACATTGAGATACTCGAGACAGATTCGAGTAGCTTTTTAACATTTTAAATACTCAGACAAATACTCGAGTCCGAGGCTTACAACTATAGCAGACGATGGATGAGTTCATGAGCATTTATTTTGAAAATCACCTGTTCAATGTTTAATTGAACACTAACAATCTTTTTGAACTAGTTAGATATTAGATAATTGAACATCTTCGTTATTTTCAAGAAATTTACAAAATTGCTACTCGACAAGTAAATATTTGAGACTCGATAATTACTCGAAAGAACAAACAAAATTTGACCTATCTAAATACTCGATACTCGAAAGTATTTTTGAGACTCGGCTCGATACTCGATAAGAAATTAATTCCGATACTCGGACTCGGCTCGAAACCGAAAAAACGAGACTCGCACACCACTGGCTCAGAAGCAGACGACGCGTCATTTTGACCCCGATTTGTCAGTTAAAAATCGCGCGATAAGCCTCGGCACACGCATCGAGAATAAGGTGGTGGATTTCTCGCGTCACCCTACCCTAGAACTCATCTTGTAACAGTTCCCCCGCAATCTTTTTCATCTCACCCTGCCTGAACTTTTACGCTAAAATCAATTAGCATTACAAACCTCATCAGCCAGTCTAAGAAGCATTCGTAGAAATCTTGCTAAATGCATTTGACGAGCGGATAATTCACCTCGACCAGAATAGTCTGTTCTATACAAGGCCATTGCACTATCAACCACTATCAAGGCATACCTTAATAATGGCGAAAAACATTATTCTCGCGATAAAGAAGCTCTTCGTGACCCGCGCTTTATATTTACCTTGACTCTGACATCATAGCTGAAGCTTGAATGAGTAGTTGCGATTGGTGATCCGTGTTATAAGCTCTAGCGTAGGCGACATTATCAAGGACGTCACTTCCGGAAAGCCCGTACCTTAATTTCAAATGAACCACGTTAATTAAAGACGTCATAAATACATTTAATATTATAATATTCGTTAGACAAACCAACAAACCTCTCTGCAACAGAAAGCAACCTTTCAGGTCGAAATGTGCCTTCTGTGTCAATAAATAGACATTTTCCTTCCCCTCCATTATGATCAATCGGTAACTAGGATAAATTCAATATTGCGCATAATCACTTATTACTCATGGATTAACTAACGCTAGGGATTGTTCACTAACTGGGTTTCCCATGTAATTCTATCGCCAACTACATGTTCCGAATTATTCCATGATTCCCCTCTTCATTCCCCCAATTTATTGGACCAAAACGGATGTAGATATAGCGCCATCTCTCGGCAAAATAAATCGTTTTTGCCCAATTTTGGCAGTATTTCAATTTTGACGTCATAGAGCACGTGATATTTGGTCCAATTTTCTTATAACTTCCAGTTAGGGATAGTAGCTGCTGCTAGGGGGCGTTTGGAACATGCATGCGTTATCTTTTTGGGGGAACGAACTATCCCTAGCGTTAGTTAATCCATGTATTACTTATCTTCTAATAGAACTAAAACAGTCAAATATTTGCCATAATCTTATATGTATTATCATTTGAGCAAAAAAGAAAACTTTGGGATGATTGGCAGCTATTTCAATTTTACGAACTATTTATGTCTATTTTCTGTAGCCATAATATTTTTTGCATTATGTTAGATTTGCGCAAACTCAACAGCCACTTTCAATAAAGAAAGAAAGAAAGAAATAGTTGTACCTGACACGTGACAGCCAATGTATGGCAAATTTGTGATTTTCCAGTTCGAAATTCACCAAAAATTTCTGTTATAGAACCAGTTTCAATCCCACCACCTAATAATTTGTCTAACTCTTTGGAACCAGTGGTGATTTGAATTATTTCCGATCTTTTTTGATGAAATTCCGTGGCCGTTGTGAAGCCAAGTGGCACGAGTTTAGAAGCTTCGTTCTAAATAAATAAATATGTAGATAAAACTTCAAAACCACAATGACAATCAAAATGCGTGATTCTTTAAATCCCTGTCACGGAGCTAGCTGATCAGTCTGAAATTTGAATTACTTATGGGAACTCACTATAATTTTATCAGCTTTGGCTTCGCTTATCCCCTTAATTTGAAGCAGCTGCTTTTTTGGTGCGTAGGCAACAGCTTCAACTGTGTAAAATCCAGCTTCTTCCAGTTTCTTAATATCACCGCTGGTGATTCCATTTCCCTGTATCAAATAATGATGATTTGAAAAATTAAATATCTTGCCAGAAATGTTTATAATGGGTGATTTTATTATTGATGTTCACGAGAAACATTTTAAAGTCGAGTAGAAAAAATAGGAGCTCGGCTTCGATCAACTCAAGTATCACAACACCCGTTCTTCCCGAAGACAGCGAAAGCAATCATACCAAAAGCTTTGTTTAATAATAAAATTTGCCTACTTCTAGAATTCTTATCTTTTGAGGTCCAAAATCTTCTTCCACTTCTAAACCATTATCATTTTGGTTAATTTCAGCAAGGGCCGACATTTCGTATATTAAAATACAGATTTTCTCAGTTTAAATCATTGACAAGTTCAATCCCGCTACCAAAATTCTAATTCAAAACTGGCAACTTTCCTCGCAATGGGTCAATAAAAGTTAGTTAACGTCGATTTCCATTGGCTACTAGTTTTCCGCCACCATGGAGTAATATACTGGAAAAGAAACTTAAATTTAATGTACTTCAAAGCCATATTAAATTGCAAATCCTTTGAAAGTACTCCAAGTATAAAATGAAATAAGAAACCTACACGCAATCTCTAGAGCAGGGACGGATATAAGAAAATAAGATTTCTAAAACAGATTGTTTTAAATTATTTTATATTTTTGTTTTTCATCTCCTAAACACGTAAATTTATATATTTGAGTTCTATCTAGAAGAAGAATTTGCATAATGACATACCATTTGACAGATGGGGAGCTCCGAGAAGAATCGCTCGGGTTACTCACTGACTCGGGAGTCCGCGGGAGTCTCGGGTCTTGGCAAGTCTGGATTATTTACAGCCCTGGCTCTTAAAGAATTGAAGCAGCAGACGATTACGTGGATATAGAAAAGTCATATAAGAACCATGAACAAACGTGTCTTTAGGATGAAGTATTTATAACATGTACTTGTATTTAAATCAATTTAATTTTGGTAGTTTTTCCAAGAATTCTCACTTAAAACTCTACAATGTTTGACGTAACAGACTTTCAAAGTATGTGTTTTTATGAGGAATTAGCGCAAGAAGCGCTTGGCCTTTTCTTAACAATATTGCTCTCTGCAGGCTTTGCATGTTTTGAGAATTATATGATATTAAGTTGATATTGTGGGTAGATTTTATTAACTGCTGTCCACCTCATTGTTTTTTTTTGTATTATGTGTTTGAGAGGGTCAAGAATGGTGGTCCATGACCCCTGACCATCACCCATACATAAAAACACTGATTGTGTGGTTGAAGAAGGGATCATATAGTTGGCATATTCCATTTACCCTCTTTGAGATCACTCATAATTTGATAAATATCATGAGCAATATAATATTTGTTTTTCAGAAATTGGTATTGGATTGACAGGATTCGGTGTTTCATTCATATTTCTTGGTGTGTTGTTTTTCTTTGACAAAGGACTAATAGCTATTGGAAATGTAAGTTCATTAATATGAACCCAATTTTTTTATAAGTTTAAGGATTAACAAAAATAATTCTCTAGATACTTTTTTTATGCGGTCTTGCATTTGTTATTGGACTCGAAAGAACATTCCGTTTCTTCTTTCAAAGACACAAACTAAAAGGATCCGCTTTTTTCTTTGGTGGTATAACCATAGTTCTTTTTGGATGGCCTTTTGTAGGAATTTGCATTGAAACATACGGATTTATTTTACTATTTAGGTAATTTTATCATTAATTGAACTAACCAATATTTTTTTGAAGTAGCCAACAGATGGCGCTTTAAAGTAAAATGCTCAGTAGCCAACAGATGGCGCTTTAAAGTAAAATACTAAGTAGCCAACAGATGGCGCTTTAAAGTAAAATACTAAGTAGCCAACAGATGGCGCTTTGAAGTTAAATACTAAGTAGCCAACAGATGGCGCCACTACACTTCCAAACAAGTCACTCTCCCTTTAAACATTCAAATTGAAGAATTTCTATTAATTTAATTGTTTAGTAGTCATGGCAATAAAATGATGAGCTCATTAGAAACTAAACACAGAGGATTAAGGAACAGTTCTGTAATAATTATTCTTTTTAATTTCTTTCAAGCGGCTTCTTTCCTGTTGTGGTGAATTTCATTAGGAGAATTCCAGTCATAGGAACTGTTCTAAATCTCCCTGTGATTGGCAAGGTAACTTGATATTATTTGCCGAAGATATATCTTCTAAGGCCCCGCGAAAATTTGTATGTTTTTAAAAGAAAAATTTATAATGAATAACAAAAGAATCTGCTCAAAGTATTCTATTGACTTATTTTCACTGAAGGGGGCGAAAATCTTCCATACTAAACATTTGGTTCCCACTTAGCCAATCAGACCCGCACATTCCCACATAATAAAGTTCCTTAATAGAAAGGGCATCTACAAAGTATTATGTAAGGCGTTAATCCCAACTTGCGCGCCACCCCCTAATTTCCCACCCTTTAACTCCAATGTTGGCCTGGCCCCTGTGTCTTGGTTTCTCTGTATGTTATTTCCGATATGGTTTATTGGTATACGAGTGTGGGCCTTGGATTGATATAGTTTTAACAATCATTCGTGTTTAGCTTAATGGGTTATTCCTATTTCAAATTTATTTTAAGTATTTCTCGAGAAGTGTTCCTGGTAAGTTATAGAATATTTTGTTGGATGAGTTCTCTATCTTGTGTAAATACTTTGTAAACAATGTTTTCAATTTTATTTACTACTTCAAGACGTATATGTTTAGTATAAGTCATTGGAAAGAGTTGTTACTTAACCTATACAGGCACTTGAATTAAACAGGTTGGGGAATTAACTGCTTATTCTGATCTTAGTGCAAATTTGGTGTTTGTTTTTCTGATTTAATCGTTTCATCATTTGGGTAATTAATTTCGCCAAAAAAGTATTATGTTGCCCGGGGCATCTTGTTCAAATGGGCCCTCCGGGCGGGCGCGTGTAGAATTGATGAACCGGGGCCCGTGAGGGTTTTAGGTTGGGTTATATACGAGGTTAAGATTTTTTTATTTAAAATGACCATTAAGTAAGCCTAACTGCGCTTGCGATTTTAGCAAAACATTCATATTGCATTATGCGTTTCTTTATATAGTTCATTGATCGAATAGCTGGAGATTCAAGTCGTTCCATGGTATAAACTTCATACATTGCCCAAACACCCATTATTTATATAAATTTCAATTTAATCAATTATTTGGACTGTTATTTTCAAATGTTATTAAAATTGACTAGAAGCAACATTATTTTAAGAATATTCTTGTTTATGTAAATCTCCTTAAAATAATAAAATGTTTGTAATTTATCCATATATAATGTTTGGCTAACACCGTCTTATAAACAGTATATTTCAGAAAGTGGTTCGTTAGAAGGACTTCTCAAGGTTGGTGAAAGTTGTAAAAAAGCCTGGGGTTAGTTTAAAAATAAAACGTGCAGATGTTTCAGAACGGGGGTCCAAAGACTTTTATAGTGTTTAAAGTCTACATAGACGGGAAACTCTTCCCGGTTTCCAGTCCGGGCCAAACTAGTATGAAATATTCAAAAATTAACATATTACAGAATTAAAGACATTTATAAGTTAATTTCGTTAAGTTTAAATTTCATTTGAATTTATAAAAATTGAAAAGCAAGGGTGATTTTTCTCGCGCTGAACTTTAATAATAATTTACGAAATTTCACTATAATGAAGCTCGCGTTCTCGCTCAATAAAATCTCTTCGAATTTCGCTCGCATTCAGTGAGAGGAACTAAGATAAACTTTATCCTACTGCAAGGCGTTGGGTGCAGCCATTCCATGGAGGAAACTAGTCAGAAATATTGCGTAATACGACCGTAATAGAGGCGCTCCGTTATTCCTTACGCGAGTTCAAGATTCTGTAACTAAACTGGAGAGATAGTGAAGCTATCGCGCCTAATAAGTAATAACCCTGTAAAGGCAATTGAAATTGATAAATGAATGTACGCGTTTATTTCATCTGTGCCTATAGTTTGTGAAAAGGCTTAAGTATATACTGTCTTAAAGTTTTATATTTTTAAATATTTAATATAATGATAAGTCGTCTTCAACCAATAGATATACAATTTTAATTCAACACTGCCACGTGAAGTGAGTGATTTCAATCGGAGGCTCCGTTTCAATATATTTTGAAATATATAATAGTTAAGTATTCAGACTAGGAGGATTCATACCATTTACAAAAGGAGGGGCAGGCTACTTGGCTTGTCTGATAACTATGTATAGAAAAATCAATTTTTAGTTTTACCGATTTTTTTATTTTTGGTAGCGTTAAAGTATTACTTAAACTCATTCTGGCTGGCTGGATGACTGCTTTTCGTGTTTCTGCGTAAACCTATAAATAATTCCATTATGGCAGGTAGGATTTATTAAATTTTATTTTGAATTAATTTAGTATTTAATTTATTTTAATTACCAGCGTCAGATGTATATTCTGGAGATATAATACCACCATACAATGGGAAATTAACTTTTGACAAAAGTTTAAGTTTTAGCAAAGATGATTTTCTTGCATATCTTAAATCCCGAACGAGAAAAGAAACAAGGACTAAAGAAATACAGCTCGATAGTGTAATTGCTTTTCCGGAACCTTACATACTCGCGCAATTCGCTACAAAGGCTTACAATGGCAAGAAAAATAAGGAGACTGAAGCGGAATTCGAGGAACGTTTGCAACTACCTCATGGTTGGAAACTTCTTACAACCGCCAAAAGTAAGGCGTTCTTGAATATGACATGGGGCTATTTCGGCGCTGCATTTTGGCATCCAGCGCGACGCAGAATTGTTATAGCCCATAGAGGAACTGATATAAAGAACTTGGACGCGCTGAGAGCTGATTTAAGAGGAATCATTGCGAATAAATATGTTAAACAGATGAACGCCGCTTGCACATTTTCGCACAAACTTTACGAAGCTATCTGTTCAGTTGAGAAGGATTACAACGTTAAATTCCAAATTTATTTCACGGGACATTCCTTAGGCGGTTGGTTAGCCCAAGTAACGACGTTTTCCCTCAAGTACTTAAAGTTGCAAGATAGAGTTTTCTTCAAAATTCGCAACGACGTTGATATAGACGCCATTTACCAAGGTTACCACGCACACACAGAAGTTTTTGATAGTCCAGGTTGCAGAGATATGTTGCTGCAAATGGCCAAAGATTTTGACGTGCGATATACTGGGAAAACAACCGAAGTAGATCGTCTGGACATCACAACCTACCTCTCATCACCGAATTTCGTTAACTGTTGCAATTTGCATGTTGGAAAATTATACCGAATTTTTCCGGAAATTAAAACTGAGGATTACGTTAGTTACACATTATGTTCTCACGGCACTGAAGGAATTTTGGAAACATTGGAAAATCCATCATCGGTTGAAATGAAGGAAGTAGTTGATTGGCCCAAAATTGATGTGGATTTGTGGAATTGTTGCACATTTTGGAAAATTCCGAAGTTACATTTGGGTAAAGAATACGCCAGTTTTTTCGATTGGGCCAAAAAAATCAATAAATTTGACCCAAAAGCCGACGATATGACGATAAATTTAACATTAACCGATGTAACTAATTCGGAAGAACGAAAAGTAATACTAGTTCACTATCAGACGAAACCCGTTGGGAAAAATGAATGCCTCAACAGCGTTTTCACCGATTTGGAATTGAAGTTTTTGCAGCGTTTTCAACAATTGAAAATAATTCCGAATAAAATTTTTGACAAGAATAAAATTTCGGATGAATATCAAACCAAGATAATGAGTAAATTGCAAACATTACGTCTTCAAGGTGGCATCGTTACCTGCGAGGCTAATTCGGATATCCGTCAACTCGTGCCATACGTAAAAGCCTTACTTAGACTTTACCCTGATTTGAGTAAGCAAGCCGAAGATGCCTTAACCGATTTTGAAGTTAGGAAACAAATTTACGAAAACATCGACGATAAATACCGAAGTCAAATAAAGGATTTAACTAAATTAATGGATGAAGATTCGAAAGTTTCTTGGGTTGCTTTGATGAACTTTTTCGAAAGTAAAGCTGACCAAGTGTGTCACATTCAAGCTTTGTATGGAACCGATATTGCTATGGCGAAGGCTTTGGCAACAGTTCCAAACTCACCGCGAAGTTCATTAATTTTTGCATTTGAATTGCAAAATATATTAACAACGGAAATTTTTTTCAATTTGAAGGAATTTATAAAACACGAAAAACTGCCCGAAACGACAATATTAATCGAATGCGCTGGCGAATTGCGCTCGAATCCTGAACGCGTGAAATTTATACAAGATTTGCGAGACGAAATTACGCTTAAATCTAATATCAAATTAGTTATAATAACAGATGGAAATAACCACGATTTAAATTTAAACTACGTGATAAAACACGACGGAATCATGTGGGGCGAGTTGACCAATGAAGCTCAAAAAGAGATAATCAAGAAGAACCTAATAGAATTTCAAGGAAAAGAAAAATTAAGTTTGGAACATTTTTTTCGCGCGGCGGACTTAAGTCAATTTGAAGTTCTTGATCCAATAACTTTGGTTAAATTGATTAGAAATGAAGTCATAACTGCTGGAAAAGAGTTGGAGAGTTTGGATGACGTCATAGATTATTATATTTCACGAGAGTTCGAATTAAAAGTAGTTCTTGATGAAAAACTTTTACTTAATATAAGCTCTGATGAATTAATAGCTATAAACGATCAGCGTTTCGGAAATCAAGAAAACGCTGTTCAAATAACGAATTCCGACGATTTCCAATGTTTATGCGAAGAAAATCCAAACAGAAACATTCATTGGTTGAAGTCTAAGTCAAATTCAAAGTTAATTTGGTACAAGTCACGTGGTAGACTGGATTATTTACGTCAGTACGTGGATGAAAAATCGAGTTTTCGCTGTTCCGAAGATAGCTTGTTAGATAGATTTGACAAATCTTTGATAATTTCGGACACTCCCGGTATGGGAAAAACAACCGTGCTTTCCGTATTGGGACAAAAACTCAAGTCTAAATATTCTAACTATTGGGTTATTAAGATAAATTTAAACGCCTGCACAAAAGCTTTAGGAAAGGCAAACATTAAAGAAATATCTTTCGAAAATCACGCGAAGTTATCGACTTTTATGCTAAAATACATCTTACCATGCAGCGAAAACACTACTTTGAAAACTCCCTTCGAAGAAAAGTGTTTCGAAAATTCTTTAACTAATTACGGGGGGTTGGTACTAATTTTCGACGGATTCGATGAAATTAGCCCGAGTTACGAATGCGCCATTCTAACAATGCTGAGGGCGTTGATTACAACACGTGTTGAGAAAATTATCATATCAACGAGGCCACATACTAAGGAACAATTGGAAAATTGTCTGAGTACTTGGGCCCATAGTATGGTACCATTTTCGAAAGAAGATCAAGAAAATTTCATAGTTAACTTTTTGAAAAAACATATGAATACCCTGAATATGACAGTGCCGGAAACAATTGGAAACTTGAAAGAATACGCCTTAAAATCAATCGACAATTTATCCAACTCAATAAACGATAACGAAAGGCAACTTATGGGTGTCCCGTTACAGTGCAGATTATTGGCTTCATATATGCTCCGTAAAATATCAAACGGACAATTTGAAATTATTCACAACGTATCGTTAATGGATTTATACAAAGATTTCATCGAAGGTAAAATAGAGATTTACGATAGTGAAAAGTGTCGCAATTCATACGGTAACATACCCACGGAATTTGAGAAAAAATACATGAAAACTGGCATACTTAACAAACACAGACAATACGCTCTTCAACTTTTACTGTCTAAAAACGTATTCGAAGAATTGAACTACCCCGAACTTGAGGACGATGAAGGTCTAGTTGAGATTTCACTTTTAAAAGTGGGATTAGTTTATAAAATAGGAGAAAATACGACGTTTATTCATAGAACCTTCGCCGAATACTTCTTAGTGGATTACCTACTACATCTAGCTATAAACAGAAACAGGACCGATGCCGCCAGAGCGAAAATGTCCATTTTAACTCGAGAAGTTATGTTAAAAACGGAATTTGCAGTAATTCGAACCTTCCTCGATGTGCTAATTCGAAATGACAAAAACTCCGAGGAAACCGCTAACATTTTGCGAAGTTACGTCGAATTCTTAGATACGAATTGGTCCCAAAAGCAGGCAGTGTGCTGTAACACTGCGCAAGAAACCGTATTACACGTATTATTACGCGAAAAGCAACTTCATATTTTTATCAGTTTAATGAATATTTTATCTACGTACGAACAAAGCGAGCCCGAAGACGAACAAAATTTGTTACTGTCAGTGGTTCAGCATCAGGATAGGCGTGGTAAAACCGCATTGTACGTTGCTGTTTGGATCGGAGACTTTGACACAGTTAAGTTATTGGTACGTCACGGAGCTGATGTCAATGTTTGCCCCGAGGGAGGTTATTCCCCTTTGTACTTGGCTTGTCAGTTTGGTTATACTGAAATCGTCAAAATACTACTGGATGCTGGAAGTGACATCAACGCACGCAGTCTTAACGAATGGAGTCCGTTGTTAATAGCGTCTTTGAGGGGTCATACGCAGCTTGTTGAGCTTTTACTTTTAAAAGGTGCCAAAGTTGACGCGCGTACTGATATAGGTAGGTTAAAAAATAAATAGAGGTTTCCCTTATTTACTTTAAATAATTATACGTTATTTTTAACTAGGCTGGACTTCAATACACCTCGCCTCGCAAAACAACCACACTGAAATCGTACAACTCTTAATTAATGCCGGTGCAGACGTTAACTGCGAAACATACGAAAAGTGGACTCCGTTGCATCTTGTTTCATTCTACGGGCACCTCGAAATTGCCGAATTATTAATTGAAAATCGAGCTGTCGTCAACACCTTAAACGACATGGAATTTATACCCTTGCATTACGCTTGCGATAAAAATCATTTGGAGATTGTTCGTTTGCTATTGGATAATGGTGCCGATTTTGACGCCATCACTGGCAACGATCCTCCTCTATGTCATAGTGACACATCAATGCACATTGCCGCTCAAGAGGGACACATTAATGTCGTGAAATTGTTACTAGAACGCGGTGCCAAACACGCCTTAAAGAATAGCCACGATGAGACACCATTAGATAGGGCAGAGTTTTTCAAACATAATGATGTTGTGGAATTGCTGCGTAGGCATGAGAGTGTCGAAAATGTAACCGATTAATTGAATGAATTACAATTAATTGTTGATTTCAAATAAATTATCTCGTTATATACGTATCTTTGTCTCGTTCCCTTCTACTTAATTCTTATGTCATAATTGCTTTAGTATTTTATGATGTTATGTTTTCGCTCCATGCTAGACCATCATTGGTACTGTACAACGGTTTAAAGTACGTGTATGCCACGTTGTAGTTTTAAGAAATAATTATTCACCGTCTATAGGAGTCTAGTCTAGGGACCTTGTTTAGCACAGGCTATAAAAACAATATTTTCACCAAACATTTTGAACGTATAGGGCAAAATCAAAGATATAAATTATTCAAAACGTAGTTCTCTGAAATACGAAAAACACACGTGGAAAATACATCTATAATCGGGCCAAAGATGTTTGTCAACTTGGCAAACTTTGGCAAACACGCTGCACAAAAGAAAGAAAGTAGAATAGCGTGTTAAAACGATTGTTGTTATAAAACAGTGGTTGCGTTTGGACGTTGCCATAGAAACACTTAATGTTGCGGATACGAGCAGCAATGCACTCCTCTTTGTTTTCGATAGTAAACGTGAAAGTGGTCAGTGAAATATAGCCACGGAAGAGAATTGATTGAGACGATAGGATATGTCAAAATACAGAGTAAGAAAGCTCATTTCTATATCATAATTAATTCATAATGCGATGGACTGATCACTCCCCGTAATAAGTGTCACGAAGGCGTGTTCAAGAGCCTCTCAGACTTTAAATGAAGTTATTAGCTCAACACATTTTGAGTTCTAGGCTACTATAGAAACGTGCAATTATAGAACGCGGCTGCGGTTTTCGAACTCTTTAAAGGGTCAGTTATTCAACGCTGTTTAATAGATACCATCGGAGAAAAAGCGAGTAAAAAATGTAATAGCAATTTCAGATATTTCGTCGAGTGATTTTGAAAAATAGGATATTTTATAGCGGCACAAATCTATCGTCCGGTGACCAATATGGTCACGTAGCATTCCTCTAATGACTCATTTAACGCTTATAGGGAACTATTTTTGCAAGTACAAAATTCAACGCTGAAAAAGCCGCGAACAAGCTTCATGGTGCGCTAAAAGGCCTAGGTAAGTTGGTTTTATCATGGATTTGTAACTTATGAAATTATCTTTGATCCTTAGCTAGCCATTTGCATTTTCACAATTCGTGTAACAATTAGTAGTTGAAAATGACAAAAATTAAAAACTAAGTAGTGAAACGGGTAAAATAGCTAAACGTTACTTAAAGATTTGAAGGTTACGAAATCTGAGAACGCGTTATCACAATAAATGTTAGCCCCGAACGGTCACAATAAAGTTTTTAACACTTTCACCAACTAGAGATACTAGAAATGGTTTAAACACCACGTAACTTTAACGATATCTCTACTTTATAGTTAAAGAAAAGCGAAAATAGGCTTAGCACTTTTGAAAAGACGATGAAAAAATCGCTTTGCACAAATTAACCGGCCGAATCGTCTGAATCCTCAACGGAGAATGAGCAAAAAGTTTTTTATTTATTTTTCTTTTTAAGTTGCTAAAATTATGTCAAGATCCTCAATAAACAATAACCGTTCATAAATTTAACTACTATGAGTGTCAAACAAAATACCATATTCCTGACGAATAATAAAGAAATATCTTAATTAAATTTATCTACTATGAGTGTCAAATAAAATACCATATTCCTGACGAATAATAATGAAATAGCTTAATTAAATTTATCTACTATGAGTGTCAAATAAAATACCATATTCCTGACGAATAATAATGAAATATCTTAATTAAGGCTGCGATGGTCGAGTAATTGTTGATGTACTCACGGGACACAGCAATATTCAACGACAGGAAATTAAACATAAATATAAATCTTTATATGGCACTGTAAGAATTTAGAACAAATTGTGATTTTATATTAAATAAAAAAGGAACCGAATTAAAATGTACGTTTATTAAACCATTTAAGGAACTCGCAGATATCATGAAAGACGAGCTCGGTGGCGATTTTGAAAAAGCTTGTACGGCACTGCTTGTTCCGTATGACGAGTATCTTATTGATTGTTTACATTCCGCCACGATGGTAAGCAAAATACATCTGAATCGCTCAAAGAACATCCCACTTAAGACTAGTCATAAAAGCCTTCAACTATTTATTATTTTTTCAACTTTAGCGAGCTGATGAAAACGGAGTTTGCGATATAATTTGTACCGCAGAGCCATGGGTAAGAAATTTCAAAGTAATAACGCTCAAGGTAATAATACAACTCCAAGGGAATAGCTTGCTATGATACGTCTCTAAATTTCTCAGTGGATCATCTAATATTATAAAAAAGCTCTACCTTCTGCCGTAGAGGGATTAGCCTCTTGGGTATATATTATTACCTTGTGGTAATGAGGCTCAAAATATACGCCTACATTATGTATATTTTTTCCAATTATTTTGTTACTAGGATTTGAGAGACATCCAAAACAATTACAGACAAAGTAAGTTTCGAAATCCATAAAGAGAAGCGCTTATTTTAAGTGAAAACGGTTTTTCCTCGGTATTGGTCTACCGCCTATCCCTTTGGTCAGGTGAAAACTCACAGATATCAATCCATTAATTGATTGAACTACCGATAAGATATCACATACAGTACCTTTTTAATCATGAATTTATATTATTATTCCTAACTAGAGTACAATAGCGATTTATTGGAAGATTTGGCACCAAAATTGAGCAAAGAATTTGAAAAACTCATTAAAACGAGATGTGAATGGGCAAATAATCTCGAAGTATCTCCGGAAAATCTAACTCCTCAAGAAAAAGATGTTCAGATTTCAGCCCAAATACTCTATGACGTGAGATCCAAGTTTTGTTTTTTAAATACAGACTATAAAATCCTATTTTCAAAGGGTATTTGGGTCAAACATTTAAAAATCTCTTAAATATTGTCGATATTCCTTCATTTCCTTAATGAGAATTAAACAACAACACTTACTGAACTATTTCAAGTACATCACTTTTCCAAAAGGCTGCTGATGAAAACGAATACTTGGAAATCTTGGGTCAGAAGGATAACGAAGCTATTAAGGTCTTATCAGAAACGTATATATTGATTGCCGGAACCGATCTTGCAAATGGAATTCTCGAAAAATTCACCGGCTCAATGGGGAGAGGTTTCTTTGCAATTGGTAAGGTTCAATTTAATGTTATTGACACAAGCAACAAACTCATTCGTAACAAAGACTCAAAAACAGTTAAGTGTCTGAATTCCATGTATTATATTTTCCTCCAAAAGTTTTACCTATGCCTAACTTCGTTTTTAACTAAAACATATTTATTTAACCAGCAATTTTTTTCTATTTAACTATAGTTCAATGCTCAATAAATGTCGCCCGTTACTTTGCCCACCAACTTAACAACGCTGTTCGAGGCCTTGGTACAGACGATCGAGCACTTATTCGAATTCTAGTGTCAAGATCAGAGGTAATAAAATCTTATTTAATTGGTATAATAATGAATATTTCAAATTGAAGCCATGTATTATAAAATTTTACAGATTGACTTAGAAGATATTAAAAACGAATACCTGAAGGTGTTCAAGAAAAGCCTAAGTGAAGATGTAGCCGATGACACCAGTGGTGATTACCGAAAGCTGTTGCTGAAGATAATCAAGGCTAAGCCATAATTAATTCAGTGGTTTTGTAAGAAATATATCAATTTACAAGAACACCACAGAACTCAACTGAAATATGAAGCTATTTTAAAATGACATTGAAAAGAATTTTTGCTTCTGTCTAAGCGCACTAATTTTGACACGAATGCCTACAATCCTACGTCATAAAAAGGATGAACCATAAAAAGCGATATCGCACATATAACTTAAACGCGAGAATCGTGAAAATTATTTAGCAATTGTTTTTATTTAAAAACTAACATTTAAGTAAGTTTTTAAATACAAAATTTAGTTGTTCTTACTTTCAAAAAATTATATTTTTATATGAATGTATATATATTATATGAATTCTCATTGACTAGAAGCTTCGTTTAGTTAAAATATTGAATATAGTTATGTTAATAATATGATAAACATCATCATAATAAAGCCACCTGTCCTAATTTAATTCTAAAGCGCATATTTCCTTTGAAAACAATTAGGAACGGCGGATTTTGGAAAAGAATGCAAGATACATTCTCCATGGAGATTAGCTAGCAAGATGCGAGTATTTCACTGAGACTGAAGTAAACGAAGCTTGGTTGAATTGGAAAGGAAGTAATTAGTACGTAGAAGGGACTATAACAGTACAAGAGATTACCATTTGAAAAATCATAGTCAACCGCAATAAAATAGACAAATTAATGTCATTTCTAGGGAATTAATATCTTGCTTGGCGCAAAGACGAAAGAAGAGCATCTCCAATAAATTATTAAATTTCTCACCATAATCGGGACGAAAGGGTTAAATGACATTTCTTCGTTGCTTTAGATGAATTTCTCGATCATCGTCTCGACGCTGAATAGCAAAATTGAGAGAGCTACAGCTAGAGCACCCATCAAGACATACTTCAAATAAAATAGTTCGCTCAACGTTGTGACGACCTAACATCGATCAGGATATATAAGCAATTATCAAACGGAGCAACATATTACAAAATTAAATTCATCAGTGTTGCGAAATTTCAAAGCGACTTATCTAAAGAAATTTGTAAATTTTAATTAATACAGTTACTTTATTATTTGCGGAACAAACAAACAATGGGTTTATTGCACGAAACATTATCATATCATAATTTGTTCAAATGTTTGCCGTTTATTGGGTACAGGCTCTACCTGTACACCGATTACACTCGGCTATTTTTAATCAATTAGGGCTAAATTAGCGCTTAGAGTCAGTAAATTGTTCAAGTCCGCGGCTTTTCTGACTCGATTAACGTAGAAAAAAATAGGCCCTTAATGATTAAATAAAAACTATATACTGGTGTTTCTCAAGCGCGCATGAACACCAGTATATTGACACGCGCTCTTCGCGAGAGACTTTTCAACATTTAAATCGAAGCGCGGCTCCGTTGACATTCCTGCTGCCCAGGATGCTAAACTCGGTTAGATTCAGTTCAGTTCTAATCATTTCCTGCCTTTGACAAGGTAAAATTGGTGTGTAAAAGATTAGCCAGCATGATAGGGGCGCCATTGGAGCCGCACTTTGCTTTAATATAGTAATGGCACCCACTGTTATCATCCAATAACCATTAATACAGTCAAATGTAATAGCTGCAAATACTCTATTAACCTCCTTGAATTATTCACGCACGCCCGCACTTACACACAGTCGCCAAGATCATAGTTGTCCAAATAAAATTACTGTCACGTGTGTTTTACTTCACACAGCCCGAAACGGAATTGACCGTTCAATTGGCGCAACGCGGTGAAGTTTCATTTTCACTTTACTTTCAAATTAGATCTAGAAAACTGAATGTCACATTGTATTTTCGCTTTAAAAAAAAGTAGCTCCTAGCTTAAAAAAAATAAATTAGCAGCTAGCGTCTGGATAATCCGCGCTGAACTACTTCCGCAGACATGAGGGAGGGGTGGGAAATGGTGTTGTTACCTGAAATTGATACGGATAGAGAGGGTGTAGTCCCACCGACCAGGGTTGGTTGATTATCCAAATAAAAACACTCGCTAGGTGCAAAATAATTAGAGCGTCTGTTTTTGGTAAAACTTATGGCGTGTTCCATCATGGAGGAAGTAGAGACAGGAGAGTCTAAGAGGAAAGGTAACTTGAACGGCACAGTCGTTTCAGTATCTCATGCCCATGCGCAGCCGAGACTGATTACTCATGTGGGAAACTGTAGGACCGTGCCAGTACTCGGTACTGCTTTTGAAAGGGGGGGGGCTCCGAGCCTCCTATCAGTGCTCACTGGTTCCATTTACCTGCAGTAAATGAAATACGCTATAAATTTTGCGTATGTCACGTGGCAAGAACCGCTTCCACCATCTTGGTTTTTATTCAAGTTATTTGATGAGAAAAAAATCCTTCGACTTCGTTGATTTAATCCGGATCCTTATGACTTATAACTATATATTAATTATAATAATAAGGGGGCGTGGCTGGTTGAGAATCGCGTCATATGACTTAAAAAAACAAACAAGGTGTCGTTTGAGCTTCGTGGCGGCATCTTGTATTGATTGTTTGGATTTAAAAAAATAGTTGCACTTTTTTGGTTCACTTTGAAGAGATATTTTTGGCGCGTTTCAAAAAGACGACGGCTTATTGACTCCGTTTGTTCGTCCGTTCGTCTATCCACTATTTAGTTTATATCGTTTTTCAATAAGGTTTGGTGGCGTCTTTGGGCCTTTTCAGTTGAACCTTTAACCTCTTGGTGCTGATCTGGAAGCCGTTCATGGCTTGGATGGCAGCTTGAGCGCTCAATGGGTTGTCGTAGCTCACAAAACCTGAATCATATTAAACAAAATACAGAGCTCTTTAAAGTAAACGCGGCTTAAAGATTGCTTGTTTCGCTGCACAATTTTCCTAAACACAAGAAATATAACTTAGATATGTTTACCAAAGCATTTGCTCAAGTTGGTGCGCTTGTCGATAAAGACTTTGGCGGAAATGACTGTTCCGAATGGCATAAATGTCTGCGCCAGGTCGCTGTCCGTCAACTCCTGTGGCAAATGGTAGATGAACAAGTTGGCTCCTTCAGGACCTAAAATAATCGCCCAATAACCAAATCAATGCAAGGAAGAAAACGATTGGAGTTGAGGGCAAGGCACTTACCTTCTATTCGCTTTCCCACTACATCCTGAGTTTGTTGAAGACCAACTTGGTTCAACGCTCCCGCTAAGCCTAAAACGCAATAAAATAAAAGAAAGATGATTATTTCTTTACTGAACAACGGAGAAGTAACGAACCAGAGTAAGGTTGAATGTGAGAATAGGCTGGAGGAGTTAGAGCGTCTAAGGCGTTGGTGACGGCACCTCCATTGCCTGACGACAATCCAGCGGTGCCCAATCTGAAAAATCCAGTTCATATTTGTGGAAATACGGGGGAAAGAGAAACAAAAAGTGCCGTTAGAACATTGACATTCGAGATAGGGTTAACAGATAGAGAGATTAAGCGAAAGATATTATCTTGGCTAGACACCCTAGGCCAGCTTTAGCTATATGTGACTCCTTGGTTATCCAAAGATGTTGTCGCGATTAAAGTTGGGTTTGCTTAATGTCTCTAATTTACTGACCCATTGACAAGCGTACTTCTATAATCCTACCCTGTCGTGCCCATGGAGCTGAAGCAATTCTTGTTGAGGTTAACGCCGACACTGACGTTGCCATTCATGGAACTTAAAACGCCGCTGCTACCACCACTCGAACACGAGGAATTCCTACCAGAAATACTGACTCCTAAAATTCAGTCGAATTAAGAGAAGAAACAGTAAATAATCGTTCAAACGGAAAGGGTTCTACTGAACTGAAAACCAAGACTCGAGGCTAACATATGGGTGACCATGACAATTTTTCAAGTTCCCAGTTCCCGCATGAAAGCTGTGCCATGCGGGTCTCTTAATTTTTCCCTCCAGTTTCGCGCATCCCTGTGACGAAGACCCTCTATTGTTTATCTTTCACTATAACCCGCATTGCACAGTTTCAATGGCTAGAACCGATTTAAATGTTTGCCACAACGGGAACTCGAAAATTTCCACGGTCGCCCCCATTGTTGTCTCGATGATGCTCGGTTTTTAGTTCGCTAGAGCTCGGTCTTTAAAAACGTGTACCAACCGGCGGCAGGCATTCTTTGGGCGCCATTTGCAGCCGCCAAGACCGCTAGATTCTGCAAGATCATTGGATTGATGCCTGTAAGATGGAAGTTACAAAAATATGTCAGTTTTGACATCTACCCCATTTTGTTACAACGAGATAGCTTACCGGCCAAACTGGCCAGAGTTGCTAAACTCTGCAAATCAGTGCCGGAATTTTGATGGGATAAACCGCCTGTACCACTCGTCACACCATGAAGACCCAATGAGCTTAAACCTAAAGTGACACAAAAGTCAAAGTTCACCATAAGTATCATATGAACTGATCATTGCACGAGTGTTGTACTTCAAAAAGCTACTTTATGTTGACCAAAATATTAAAACAGGTTATAAAAATTCAATGTTCAAGTTAATCTATAATGAAGTTAAGCGATCTAGGTAAGTCATTGTTTTGTTGCGGTTGAGAACCATTTTCTTGACCAAGATATAGTTCTAAAGAGAAACTTAATTCTTGTCAGCCATAGAGCTAATTCATTTGGTTGTAAAAGAAAAAAATCCATCAACGGGTGTCTAGGTATTTAGGCATCACAGCGTACTTCTTAAATTAAAAGCTCACCTCGTAAAAGTAGCTTGGCCAATGTAATAAAGCTTTGCCGCGATTAAACAGTGTTTACAACCGAGCTAAGCTACCATGGCGACTAACTTTAATGGCCGATTCCGTAATTAGCGCCAGGAAATATCCCCCCCCCCCGCTCTCGGGAGGTCAGGGACTATAAAAACAAGGTCGTTAAGCAAAAAGAAGCAGAAGATTCTTCGTGGCAAAGTTGGTTGTCTAAGACCATAAGATGACAGCGTTATCGTGTGTCCATTGATAGCCAGCGACACAAGAGAGACGAACCGGAGGGGTGGACAAGAAAAAAGTTAATCCAGAGTTCAACCTTTCATCGCGTGATAAAAAAAGACCTAGCTTCCTAACGTAACAAGGTTATAAAATAGAGCTCTTTACGCAACAAGCCCTTAATCTCAATTCGCTTCCATTCTAGCCAGCGTCTGAAAGGTGCAAGGAAGATCGTAAAATCGGGTGTCCGATGTTAAACACATTCGGACACTATACTGTAATGACGCGCGATACTATGTTGTTCACTTGCACGGGAGGATCAATTTTAATGGTTGTAAATCGGTTGCCAAGGTGGAAGTTGTTAAATTACCGTAACAACACGCAAGATTCTCAAGTTAACTGAATCAATACGTTTAATAGAACAACCAATAACATTTTAATCAAAAACAAAATAATTTTAAAAGCGTTTATCAATAGTCCTCGCCCATTTCCGAAAAGAGCTAAAGGAATCTTGGGTACAAAGTTCCGATAGCAGTTTTCCTGTTAAGCCAGATCGGGGCGGTGACCCTACCAAATGGCTAAAAGGTTTCGCGTTCAAGGTTCGGTTGGTAAGTGCGTGCGTGGGACCTTTAACCGAAAGTTGCCCCTAGCCCAGAAACATTTTCTAAAGTCACGTGCTCTGATATTATGCAAAGTTCAACAGTGTGTGTGTGTGTTCTTACCGGAATTGGTTGTATTGGCTTGAACTTGAACTTGGGCGAGAGCCGCCAGTTGTTGTTGAACACTGAGAGAAGACACTCCTATAAAAAAGGCAAGTGCATCATTAAAAATAAAAAAAAATTATATTATAGTAAGCAGGTAAACGCAACGCTTGAGTCCAAAATAAAAGTATTCTCTAAGCTGGAAGGTTAGCAAGATTAGTTCAATGACCCCGGGGGAACTTTAAGGTGTTTTCTTAAACTCCAAGGAAAAGAAAAGAGCTTTTAGAGTAGTTTATTTTATCATGAGAGAAGCTGACGTCATTCACTCAGGTAAGGTAAAAGCCTCAAGTATTTAAACGGCGTAAAGACAGCCTGAGGAAGCCACGCATTCCTAATGTTCCTCTGGCACTTCTGGCACAATTGTCTCTCAATTATGGCTCATTTAAGAAAACCCTCTGTATCGAAGTGTTAATTTGTTTCCAGCTTCGAAGACAAAAGTTTGTACTTCCTCTTCCATAGGACTAATGAGCCTCGATCTATGATAAAGATCTTTAGAGACGAGGGGAAGAAGAACTACCTCTTCCTATATTTTCTGTCATTTTCGTTTTTAGGTGGCGTTGGCAGATTAGCTCCCCATCATCTTCATTTTAGTTTAGTTTAGCTTAGCTTAGAAGAAGAGATTTACAAGAGAAAGAATTTCCGTAATGGCGGGTGGATATGGAAGAAAGTAACTGATGCATTTACAACGTAACAACCCTGTGCCTTAATCCATCAGGATTCAAATCCTCTCATCCGAGAGAGGATGCTTACTGCAACTTATATATAATTTTTGATGTTTGTTCTTTAGGCAAAGTCACAACTCTTTAAGTTCTGAATTTAACTATTTGAACTGCATCAAAGTTGATAGCAGTAGCATTAGGGGTATGTTCTTTAAATGTGGGTTTAATTTAGTTGTTATTAAGGTCGGGACGGAAGAAAACACCCCTAGCCATTAAGCCTGTTAAGAACATTCTATTCAAGACCCGTAACATTTTAGTTTTATGATTAACCCCTAATTAAGCATCGTTTTATTCAATTTAGTTGTTGTGGAAAAGATTAATTACGTAAAAGAAACACTACCGTAGAGATATTTAATTTGGGTGAACGCAATTAAAGACTAATTAGTATTTATTGTCTACCCTTCACGGTTTCAATACCCTTAATTCTGGCACCCTTTTGTAGCATAGCTAATTGGAGCCTTTAAAAATGAGTAACTTGTATTCGAGGATATTCAATATCCCTTTAAAAACACTGGCCAGCTTAGAGGTAGTGAATGCGATTGCTAAGCAAGTTTGCGCTATTTGTTCTTATCAAAAATCAAAATAAAATTAGTTATACTTACCACTGGTTAATTGAGGAAGATTGGTGAACGTTCCACTTGACGTCGCTGGCTGAAAAATATAATAGAAAAACACAACAAAATTAACGTTTATTAATTAAAGACCACGCGCAAATTAAGGCACGATGGGGTATAGAAAACCCCGTGCAAACACAACAAAGCACGTGAAAAACCGCGCGTGCAGCAATTATAATTGATTTAAGGGCGTATTATTACTGTAAATGATCTTTAAAGAAGGGAAGGCATGGTTTATTTTTGGTTCAATTATCGTGTGCTAGGTTAGAGAAAGAACCCCAGTCTATTGATACGATCTGATCAAAAGGCCAGAAAGGGGATGATCCATCTCAAGATTTGGGGAAGAATGCGGTTAGGGAGTTCTTTTCATCTATCTATCAATCAAGCGTTCCAGATCTAATAGGTTGGTTGGGTGGGGGAGGGTAAGATCGCGAGAGAACATGACGCCCACTAAGGTCAGAAATGGAAGACAAGCTTGGAAGCAGGTGCTGACTGCCGACGATCACTAATGGTTTTTTAATCGAGGAAATTGGGACAGAGACAAGAGAACCCATCCCAATAGCGCTGCTCAACCCTTTAAACTAAGAAAAATAATCTTATATTTGTTTTAAAATGAATTAAGTTACGTGAAAAGTAAATATTTTATTTATTTCAAGAAGTTTGTTTGTTTTAAAGTTTATTCTTTATGCACAGTCACAATTTATTACCAAATTTGAGCAGACTGTATGATTGATAGCAGTAAAACCAGGGGGGAAAGGATAATTAGAAGCGGTTTCGTCGAGTTCCTCCAACGCATCTTAATTAAAAATTTATAAACAACTTCTTGGTGGCAGAACCTCTACTCGCGTTTTTTTATGACGTCATTGGGGTACTTGGCCAGTATAGCTAATACCTTGGTGGTCAGGGTACTGGTATTATTATGGTCAGCAGATGGTTGGCAACTTTGAAACTGTTGTCGCACGAACCACCCTCCCTTTCGAGGCAATTTAAACAGTCAGCTGTTTTTCCGCTGGCACGAACTTGACTTGTCGGCCCAAAAATCCCTTCCACCCCAATTGCCATTAAATCAAATAATAAAACCGACTTTTACCACCGAATAAAGTCACTATCTACCGCTTCTAACTTCCCTTTTTTCTTAAAGTCTAATGCGGAAAGCTGAGGCGGATGAATACGGCTATGTTAAATCTTTTCATATACAGGGTGGGACAGATCGGATGTGTAGTTACCCTGTTGGGTATATTTTTTTGTTGAGAAACATTTAAACTCAAAAGAATTACTCGTTCGTTTCATCTTTTCCATCCTGTGTACATGGATAGGAACGGACACAATATAGAAGGGAAGCTTGTGTAGAGGAAGAAGGAAGACCCAAGTTCTTTACAAGCATTTTTTATTTCTTAGAGAGAGAGAGTGATCGAAGACATCCTGATATCTGACTGGATCAGCTTTCGCTATTTTAGGCAAGCTCCGCGATTTTTCTCGCATTGTAATTTAATACCGAGAAAGCAGCGTGCACGGTCAGCTCTGAATTTTAAAATACGACCAACGGCTATCCCGAACCTCAAACTCAAGTTCGGAAACGAGAGGCAAATAATACTCAATTTAGGCTTAGCCAAGTTCCCTTGGAGAACATTAATGAGCCCTATTTTTCACCCAGAATTCCTCGTGATCTTAAGTAAATAAACAAAATTGTCCCGTAGACCAGTAACCCCACTTTTTGAATATAAAAACTGGTCCAAGCAATTAATAAACTGGATTTAGACCAGAGGAAGTGCGCTATTTCCCTAAACCATAAAAACCCCTTCAAGGCTCAGAATGTCGCTTTCTTTTGAAAACATTGCCAATTGGGAAATGTATGATTTTTCTCGTGGGAAAACTGGTAAGGTTTATGACGTCGACAACGGAATGTGTCGCAAAAAACATCGTCTGGTTAACCACGCATGAACGAAAAGCATCCAAGTCACTTCCGGGTACAAAGGGAAAGAAACCGTTAATTACGAAAGTCCTACTGTTTCCCCAATAACATAAGACACGGCTCAAACGTCACTAGACGTTTTGCTTAATAACTCTGTCTACGCACGGCCCGCATTCAAAAATAGAAGAGTCTGGAAAATTGGGATAATTTTTTAAAAAATAATGTTATTATAGCGTTTAAAGGGACAATGAAATATGGCTAGAAACTACTCCAGCTTTATTAAGCGAAATAATAAGTACTATCCGCAACGGAAATTTTAATTTCCGCCATTTTAAAAGATGGCAGAGTTATATTTTCAAACAGGAAAGGGTTAAACGTACAAGCAACATTTTTTCAAAAATGGAGATGGGCATATTCAAATCCGAAAGTTTAACTAATGTCCGCAAAATCAATGTTATTCCTTATATTTCTGAATAGCCGCCATTTTTCAAAGATAGAGAAGTATTTCTTAGAGTGTAGGTACCTGATATTTGAGAGAAAATTAACGTTCGTGCAAAACTATATACAGCTTACTAAGTAAGTAAAGCTGGGCATTGTTTATAAGTCAGTTATAGCTAAAGATAACTTATTCGCAGTTCATTAGCCCTTGTAAATTTGTTTAAACAATTTTGTCTAGTAGAGTTGTTTTCATTTGGGTGTATTTTTTTCCCTCCATGGTTTCGAGTGTGTCAGTCTGGAGCTAGGGAGTTGCGCTAACGTTAATTTACGATGGGGGGACGCGTTTTAAAAATAAACCCAATTTGTTTGAAAAACGCTTAGATATGTTCAAAAGAAATAAAAAATTTTATCGTTACAAGAATTATACCATTTTCTCGCTAAAAAACATACCACTAATACGATGTTTCGTGACACACTGTGTCGTGAGATTCGAAAAGTGTGTTTGCCCTAAGGTCCACCGTTTTCATTTTAAGATTGGAGTATTTTATGGAAGACCCCTTTAATTTAATTAAGAAAAATACTCCAAACATAACTTGAAAACGGTGGCTTTTAGGGCAAAATGTCTTAGAACATTTTCGACTCAAAGAACATTCCCCTTAATTTCTGATAGACCTTTCAAAAACACCCTGTATATATTATCGAAAACGTGTATGTCGTATGGTAGTTTTTATGTCATTATTGAAAAACAAATGGTTATTTATTCCAGGGATAGATTTAATTTTAGAAGTAGGAATGGAGAACGTTTAGTTTTTACTTCAGTCCGACTCATAGCCCAGTATAGAGCCCCCTCCCCCCAACACGTAACGAAAACTTTAATTTATCTTATTGGCTTACTTAAACCACGTTTTGATAACGTTGCTGGCGGGGACAGCGAAAAATACGTAATTCCTTTTTACCTCTGTCGCTATGACCCCGCCTCTTCTTTCATGCCCCTGCGTCTCGTGAAAGGGGGGTCCGGGACTTTGACGAGCGCCCAAATTACTCTGTTCTCCATTCCTACTTCTAAAATTAAATCTATCCCTGTTTATTCTATACCGTCTCCATGAGTTTAATGTAGAGACCTTGTTTAACAAACGCAATATAAAATCATATTTTGGACGAATAATTTGACAATGTAGATAGAACAAAGCCAATTACAGAAATTGTTAAAATATAGTTCTTTGAATCCATATATTTATAATGGGGCAAAGAAGATTTGTCGCGACTTGGAATTCCAACTTTGGGAAACATTACAGTAATGTCTCAGTATAAAGCAAGGTTTTTCTTCGACTCCCAACGAATTGAGAAATAACTCTTAAGTGGTTTCGTAGAAAACTACCAACCACCCAAGTAACCGACAGTCAGTGGTGAAAAGAAAAAGCAAACCACGAAAGGCAACTTGGAAGAAAACGCTATCAAAAAACCTCGAGAGCTGAAAAGAGCGGTGCGGTTTTAGTTGGTAACCCACAATAACTGACTAAAAGAAAAAGGAAAGATTGCGAGACAGAGAAATTGGACAATTTATCAAATCAACCTTTTTTATCCCCCCCCCCTCTTTGTAGTTGCCCCTTTCTGTTGCAAGCCAAGAAGGGACGAAGATTTAGAACTATAGTTCAAATTAAAGGTTATACTACCCCTTTAAAGGGAAAATTAAATCGCCTGACAACCACTTTTTTCAGATTGATAAGTAAAACGAAATCTTCAACAACTTAATAATTTTGCGAATAATTTCTGTGAAATCTATAATGCAAGCTCCCTACTTTAAAAATGTGTTAGGTTTAGCACGTCAACTTTGAAACTTTCATTATAATTTATATAAAATTAAGTTTTGTTTACGATTTCCTTCTTAATTTATTTATATAAATCGATTAAAAAGTGTTTTTCTGGCCTTTTCTTTCTCCCTTTAAAAGAGCGAGCAACTAGAGGCAAGCAAACAGTAGGTCGATAAAAATAAGTTTTAAGTATCCTTATTTTGTGACGGAAATTGGTTCGAGACTCTAAGTACTCGCGACAAAGAAAGTGGACGCAATTGGAAGGCGAAGCTCCTTGACTTTTCCAGGATCTCCTTGACCAATTTTAACTTCCACTTTTATTTGAAAGTAGAAAAGTCAGAATAATGTGGATTTAAGAATGAATAGTACCATGAACTTAAAAATATACTACTTCATCGAGCTAATATGAAAATAAGTTTAAAATTCACTGAAACCCTATTTAAAATTCCCTGACTTTTCCAGGATTTCCAGGTACTGTGGCAACCCTGCAAGTTTTCTCACTAATTAAAAACCTGAGTTAATTTTCTTATTCAAGAGTGAAATTAAAATTTTATTTTTTCCAGAAAATAACTTTGAAAAATATCGACAGCTTTCTCGAAAGCGTAAATGATTTTAGCCTAAAGTTGGCAAAGTGTCCCATGGATAAAATAATTAAATAAAAGGAGCCAGGCCCTAAAATCCGAGGGGTAATCCACTATAATCATTAAAGATTTGATTAAAACGCATCTTCAGTTCGCTATCAGATTTAATGGTAAAGTTCAAGCTATAATATTTTCATTTCAAGAGCGTATAAAATAATGAAAATTTCAAATTGGAACCATGCATCAATCTACAATATTAAAGGAGATACAGCGATTACGTTTTCTCGCGGCGTTTGGCCTCTCTCTCTCCATGAAGATGACGCCAGGTTGGGGTTTACCCTCATTGGACGACTAGTACCACCTGACGGATTCGTCCAATAAGCGTAGTCCCCAGTCGTAGAGAAGCCTAACGGCTGGAGAAAACGTAATCGCTCGTATCTTCTTTAATATTGTAGTTAGAACCATGGTTCCAATTTGAAATATTCATTATTTTATACGCTTTTTCAAATAAAAACAATAAAAAAGTATGTAGCCAAGTGTTTACCTTTATCATTGGTTGTGCCAAAAGTAATTTACCTCTCGAGTAAAAACTCGAGACGGTAAAAAGCTAAGTGTGTTTCAGACTCTGTTAATAGCTTCGAAGAGCTTTCATCCATTTCCCCCTAAAACTAAAAGTTAAACCCCTTACTCCCAGCCTCCAGAAAAAAACCAGCCTATTCAGGTCAAATTTAGACCATTAACGGAGGTGCCGCCAGAACAGTCAGTCGCTTGGTCAGTCGAGTCATAAGATTATAAGCGTAAGAATGAATGCAGCCAGCATTTTGATCAAGAGACGTTAAATTGTGACTCGAATTTGAGGAGCTAGGAGTTGCGTTGCCTACGGTTTATTGTCGATGAATGCTATTAACCATTTATAAGAAAAAGCTCCGTAAGCCTTGCCAGTTGCATCGCGAATAACTTGTATGTCCAGTTATCCGCGTACCCTTACGGTTATAAACTTACGTTTAAAGAAATAATTAAGTTTCTATGTTACAATATAAAAAATATATAATCCAAGAACGAATGACAATCTTAGAATGCATCCATTTTATACAGGGTTCCTATGACATTTTGGAATCTTTTTTGCTAATATCTACAACTAATTTTTGCCAATATCCCCGAACATTTTTTGCCAATCTCCCCGAACAATTTTTGCTTTTATTAGCATTTCTCGACGCATAGTTTGGTATACCAAAATAAATCCCTGACACAAAAAAACTTAAAATCCCTGGAATTTTTCAAATCCCTGATAAACCCAATGTTTCGTACACGAACCCTGATACAGAATTAAAATATTTATATTTAGGTCCATTTTAAGATAGCAACTAAACGTATGTATCAAAAAAATGGAACCGTGAGTTTGGGGGTAGGGGAGGAGGTTTATGGAATCAGACAAGCGTTGAAATAAAAAGGGGGCTATGGCCCCACCCATTCTGGCCCCAAAGAGGGTTAATGCATTAATCAATTTTTCATTAAGTGCGGCGGCCTTTGAGCTCAGCTACCACTACTACCAAAAAAAAAAAAAAAAAAAAAGATGGGGTCGTGAAATGTGTGTGTGTTGAGAGATGTACATATATTCCTTCGACCCCCCCCCCCTTCGGTTCTCAACCCCCCCCCCCCCCAAACCACGTCAACTATTAGGAACAGGGCGTGTTCGCATTACACATGTACCAATTTTAAATACTTTTTACTTATTATTATAAAATGGAGAATGAAATGGTTGGACGATAATTTTTTAATCATTTTATATTTTTATAAAATTACATCAAAGTCAGTCGTTAATAAAACTTAATTATCTTCAAAACGCTTTGCCTTAATTTATATAAATTATAATTAAAGTTTCAATACCTAATTTATCTTTTTATAAATGAAGCGTAGATTATATTTTCATTTCAAACAACTCTAACCATTTAAAGCACGAGGATCTTTCACTGATAAAAAGCACGTGTCTGCTTAAGGATCACGTGGTGTCACGGTCGCTAATTGGCAATAGGTTTCCGATATAGAAATAAAATCGAGTTAGGCTTAGCACATCAACTTTAATTATAATTATAACAGAAAGCGTTTTTAAAATTAAGATTTGATAATCATTTCATTCTCCCCTTAACACAAGTCTAATTATTTCATTCTAAAGTTTCATTATGGTATTCCTTCGCTAGAGGCACTACTTTCAAGCGCAACCGATTTACAAATAGTCCGTAAATTTCCCGTTTCTTCTATAGATTCGCGGCTTACTAGTTCTATTGTTGATTTAATATATTAGAATAACGAAGTATTATTTATGATTGAGGTTAGTCATGGGGCAAACCAAAGATTTTTCCGTCTTTTCGTGCATGCATGGCGCCCTTCTGCGGTCGAAAACGGAAACGTCAAAGAAACGGAAAACCAAAAAAAAAAAAAGAAACCGGAAGCCACATCTAAAACTTGAATAATGGCCGGACAGAATCAGACATTTATGCAAATTAAGAAGGCAACTCCCCTCCCTCCAAGGGCCTCTATACAATTCTAGAACAGTAGAAACAAAATGGCCAAACACACTCGTAACCGTCCACTTTCAACCTCTTATTTGCTCTCGTTTAAAAATATGTAGTTCACGTGTTCTTTGTAGACTCGCATTAATTTCGCGCCAAAACTAAAAAAATTTTGGCGCGCGAATCTAAAAAAAAAAAAATGACGTCAAACTAGCGCGCGTGCTGAACAAGTCAGAAGCACTGTTTAAACCAACGTTCTCGATTTTTTCCCTAATTGCAAGGAACTAGGCCGAAAACGCTTCCCAAGAAAATCAAAAAATTAAATAGAAAACCAGATATCCCCATAATATTGAAATTCCTTTTTTAATATCTCCGGTTGTAAATAAGAGAGCTTCTTGGACATCGAGAATCTAATAGAGCAAAATGTCCTCTTTAAACCAACGTTCTCGATTTTTTTCCCTAATTGCAAGGAACTAGGCCGAAAACGCTTCCCAAGAAAATCAAAAAATTAAATAGAAAACCAGATATCTCCATAATATTGAAATTCCTCTTTTAATATCTCCGGTTGTAAATAAGAGAGCTTCTTGGACATCGAGAATCTAATAGAGCAAAATGTCCTCTTTAAACCAACGTTCTCGATTTTTTCCCTAATTGCAAGGAACTAGGTCGAAAACGCTTCCCAAGAAAATCAAAAAATTAAATAGAAAACCAGATATCTCCATAATATTGAAATTCCTTTTTAATATCTCCGGTTGTAAATAAGAGAACTTCTTGGACATCGAGAATCTAACAGAGCAAAATGTCCTCTTTAAACCAACGTTCTCGATTTTTTCCCTAATTGCAAGGAACTAGGCCGAAAACGCTTCCCATGAAAATCAAAAAATTAAATAGAAAACCAGATATCTCCATAATATTGAAATTCCTTTTTTAATATTTCCGGTTGTAAATAAGAGAGCTTCTTGGACATCGAGAATCTAATAGAGCAAAATGTCCTCTGTCGGAAGCGAGCACGAGCGCTACAATAACGAGAGCTCGGACATTTCTCCAAAAATAGTTCCTTCGCAAAAGGAATAGTTTTGTATTGATTTATTTATCCGTAAAATAAGCCGCTCTCGATCAACGCTATTTCTATCGTATATTTAACACAAAGTATTAATACGCGCTAGCGATATCCACGTGCGCAACTATATCTGAAGTATAGAGCTCGGGAGGCCACCTAATTAGGCAGGAGGGAGCTTCGACTCATTAAGCATTTTTAATACTGGAGGGGACTTTGGCGAACACCCCCGCTGATAGGGGTCGATGGGGTGACCAAAAATGAAGGTAGGAAATTGATTAGTGAGTGTACTTACGGCTAAGTAGTGCGATGGTGTCAAGGCGGCCAAGTTAGCCACGTTCAAGAGAGAGGCCATCATTTGCTGTTGGCGCTTCTGTTCCTTCTCCTTCTGCGTATCGGCCAGTTTTACCACCATTGGACCGCTACAACCCTGCAATATCAACAAGAAAATACAGTTATGAAAAGATGAAATTTCGTCTACAAAATCAAATTGTTATAACAATGGAGAAGCGAGTTAAATGGGGGGTGAAATGCGAGTCTCCCGGAAACCTTTGCGATTCGATAGGGGCTTTGCAAGTGCTGCCACGTTGCAACATTTTTGGAATATCAAGTGTCCTTCCACTTTGCCTCTTGCCGTCCGAACGTTAATAAAGGGATAATGAATGAATTGTTAAAGATGGATTCAAGAAAATTATTTTCTCCTTTATGTTTTACTCCTAGATCTTGGGCGAAATAAAAATAAAGGAGACAATTTTTTCCCGGATTTTATTTCAAAAAAAACGAGTCGTTGTTGGGGGAGATGCCCCTTAAAACTTTATAGTATAGACTGGATTAGTTATTGGAGTGTAGGGTTTCCTAAAAACGGTATCGAGAGATTTGAAAATATATTTTAAATTTTAGAATAAAAAATCGTAAATTGGTATAATCACGCATGACACGTGGTATTTTTTAGTCATTATTGCCCTACAAATAATTATTATCCGTGTCTCTAGTGACCTTATTTAACACAGGCTAGAAAATCATTATTTACAGAGATATCTCTCAAACGCAAAATAATTCACATGAAAATTAAGATCTGTTCATACAAATTCATAGTCGGTCTAATGATGTTACGCATTTCGAAGAAAACCTTTGGGGAAACACTGTTTTAATCTAATGGAGCACTCGTATATCTAAACCACTCACTTTCCTCGAATCTATCACTGTCAATAAAGCGGGGGTTGTCACCCCCCTTTTTTCGCTTTTTTGGGCGAAAATTTTCTTGACAACGTTGTTTCGTAGCTTGATTGAATGACTGGCCATTTTTGGGGGGATTTTTACCCCACGACCAAAAAACCAAAAAAGAAGTACAGAGTGTAGGGTGTCATTCGTTCCTTCAGCGGGGGCTCTATCCTCCGTGTTCCCCCAATCCCCCTTGACGCGTCATCTTTTAAAGAACTCGACATTTTCTCTCGTATCCCCCCCACCCACCGACCCTGGGGCTTCTCCTCTTTCACATAACGAGTAGATCCCATTTTTCGAGAGTCTTCTTGAAGAGCCTGAGAAGAGGAGGGGGCTGGCAGCGGTGGGGCTTAGGCCCCCGTTTTAGTAAGTTGATCTTGATTGAGAGGCCGACTATCCACTTCTTAATCGCCTATTAGCTATCGGACGCTCAAAAATAGAATTGCTTAGCGCTTCAAAGCGCTTTTTATAAGTCGCCCACACAAACTTATACAATTCTTAAAGGGAAGATAAAAGGTACAAGGAAGGGTTTTAAACACGCTTTATATTTAAAGGGTGATGTGGAATCCGTGAAGTTAAAAGACTAATGGCACCCCATGTTACTTCCCTATTGAGTTTAATACTGTCAAAGGTGGGATTCTGCCATTTCTCTAAAAATAAACATGATCATGATTTAGACTATTTATATTTTAAGGATAATGTTAATTTTGTTGCCGTTTCTAATGAAGGCTAAGACTTAATAGGATTGTTTAACTTTAACCGCATGCTGGATTGGCAGTAATTTGTGATAGCATCTCAGGTTTTGGAACTGAATCGAACAGAATTCTACAAGTTTATCAGTCTGGTGTAGATAATGGTTGAATTGTACTCGCAAATGAATGGCTACACTTGTCCGCACACTAAATAAACATTGTCACGCGTTGTAAATCGTGTTGATTTAGATAACATCTTTAGAACTATGGGTAGAGACGAGATGAAGTTCAAGACTTAAAAATTGGAAGGTAGCTTGAATTTTGCCGAATGAATTTCTGCAATGGAAGAATTGGTATAAAACAATGGAAAAATTTCGAGGAGGAATTGATAACGAGACTCGATACTTGGAAAGAAGCAAATTCCAATGTCTTTGCAAAATTGGCGTTCCTCCGCCTTTAACACCAGTCTAATCTCGCTATTGGAAGAAAAAAAAATATGGAAGACTTACCGAAAGAAACAACTTGACGACTTCATTCCGGAAGACGCGCAACCAACCAACCAGCCAACACGCGGAAAGAAGGGTCGAACATTACTACAAAAATGCACTACATTTCGCTCCAGATTATTGGTTATGGTTAAGATGGCCTTGATTTGGGTAAGTGCGCGACCCCTTGGCAATCTAGCTCGAGCTGATGGGAGAGGAAAGAGGAGGAAGCACGCGCTACAAGAGAGAGAGAGGGAGAAGGGAAACACGCGCCAATCCACACGGCCTCAAACCCGGGAAACCCTCCACTGCAAAATCTCTACTATCTTACACTCAAAGGGATAATGCATTTTAAGAAGTCCGCATAGAATTTTGTTCACACTTATGGATCCTCCCCATTGAAATGAGAATGCATAAATAATTGTCTGTTCAGACGCTTGAAGCAGAGACCCGCGTAATGTCAAACATAGGAAAAAGCCGCTCATTTTGGCGCAATTCTAACGTCTCAGCTTAAAATTGTGTTGATGACGTAATTTTGAAACTCCCCTCGGTTAGATGGCGCTGTGTTCGGCTTCAAAATAATGAAATCTCCTTTTCAAACGCGAAAATTAATTCACGGGTATGCGAGGAAGTCAATCCATATAAAGCACAACCATCGTAATCCATGTTGCAGCGCGACAAGGCCTTGTTCTGCGGTCACCTCATGAGGACTTAGTTTTGAAACTCCCCCCTGTTAGATGGCGCTATGGTCAGCCTCAAAATACCTCTAAATCTAACATTTTAGGGGTATTTAGTGACATATACCGAAAATCCTTTTCTTGAATCACGTTCTTACACAACTATAATCGATTTTTTCATTGTCCCTTTGTGTAGGGCTTCTAAGATTGCATTTCGTATATGGTATATCCGATGGCTAGGGAGGGGAGGTGAAGGGAGAGAGAGAGAAATATAAAAAAGGGCAAGAAGAGCGCGATAAGAGACAAAAAGGATTTTCTCCTTGGAAGAACACTAGGTGGCGTATACCCCCACACCCCCGCCTCCGAACCCCAGAACACCAAACCCCTCTTAAGCTAAAAGGCGATGGAAGGGGGGAGTAAAGAAATCCCCCTCAAACATGGATGGCGAGGATCAAAAAGAGATGCTAAGAGTAAGGAGCGAGTTCGGTGGGGAAGAGGAGAAGGCATAGGAGAGAAACGAAGGAAGGGAAGCCGCTGTAAAGATATTGAAGGTTCTCCAAAAATCGGTGGCCGGGAAAATTACTTTTTAAGCATGCTCAAAAATCAGGTCGAGTTCCAGTTTGCTAACTTTGCTTTTCCATACATCGATTTTTTAAGGAATAACTCGCGAGAAGGAATTTTTAGAGCAAAGAATCATTTTTAAGGAAGAATCGAAAGTTTCTTCTCGCGCTCATAAATGCGCGTAGCTTGACGAAAGATGAGTCACGTGGTAGTGTAAAACCAATGTTAAATACTATTAATATCAGCACCTCTAATATCTCATCGCAATTATAGTTGACGCTAAGTACTAACTATATCACGTTAATATATCAAAAGCATATAGAAATTTTAGAAAGTAGTGCCCTCCCATGGTATGATGTTTATGGTCTTGATTTCTTCTCTCTTTCTCTTTTTGTTCAACCAATCTGCGTTCTATCGAATTAAGAGGAAAAACAAATAAAATGGCAAAGTCGACTTGTCGCAACTTACGGTTCATAGTTTGGGCAGGGATTTTTGATATACTCAGTACTTAATGTTAAAAAATGTTTCCCGCAGAGCCATCTAACGAACGGGAGTTTCAGCGTTGAAATTACACACGTCAAAACATTTATAAAGGAATCTTTCACATTTTGCGCCTTTTTCTACAGTCACGACCAAATTGCGAAACTGGCATCCACCTGCAGTCATCCGCTTTGGGACGCGTTGGATTTTAGCGAATATTATCTCTATTTAGATAGTTTGGGGTATTTAAACAGCAACTGAATTCGTGGAAGAGCGAGCGTGCCTTTGTTTCACTATATAGCCAAGGAAAGCAATGAAAGAGTCGGATCGGACATTCGCTATTGATAAAAGAAGACTGCTTCTCTTCTCTCCCAAGAGAGAAAGAATAAAATGAAACGAGAGAAAGAGAG
Source organism: Phalangium opilio (assembly GCF_054372755.1). NCBI lineage: Eukaryota > Metazoa > Arthropoda > Arachnida > Opiliones > Phalangiidae > Phalangium > Phalangium opilio. Next base: position 5,956,673 of record NW_028324170.1, read on the forward strand.
AAAGGGAGAGAGAGAGAGAGAGAGAGAGAGAGAGGAAAAAAGTACTCCTACCGGAAACAAAAGGAGTGTTACGGAGCAAAAGCCGAGGGGGGAGGGAGAGGGGGTTGATTTTAGAACTAAATTGGAACGGCTTAACAGAATAACAGGCACTGCACCCAAACGAGATAAGCCCCAAACCCCCCAGAAACTAAAAACTAAAGATTTAGGGACTAAGAAAAAATGGGGTCTTTTAATAGGCCCGAGATAGTCTGTGTACTGTGGCGCATTGAACTCATAGGGACATAGGGGACATGTACAAACCCCCTTTCAGGAAGACGAACACCAGCCATAAGTACTTTCACTGTTGTTAGAGCGAGGAACCCCTCGTCGGGATGGAATTACTATTAGAAAAAGCTAAGCAATCAAGTTCTTAATTCGTAACAAAGAAGTTAAAATCCCAACTGAAGAGAAAATAGCAGCCCCCACATGGACTGTGTAAACATGGGTTGCCATCCAAACAGAATGACTTTGATTTCAAAGGAGATTCGCGACGTTACGTTCATTTTACTATTAATAGTTATTGGACTACCCGTTATGTTAGTTTTAACAATGGGAGATTGAACATAGCGCCATCTAGCAGACGGAGACACGAGTTTCAAAACTACTCCATCAACGGAATTTCAAGCTCGGACGTGTGCACCAAATTAGTGACTACATCTTGGAGGAGAATAATCTTTAGGTCATATGTGGAAATAAACGTCTCCCATAATACTTTGCAATTAGGTAGAGGCGTGGCAAGTGCTGCCACTTTTCGGATTTTTTTTAAATGTTTTGTCATTTTGTTCGTATGAGAAATAGCTTAGATCCTCCTGAAACACTGATGTTGATGGGAGAACTTCATTGTCGTTGACGGGTGCACAGAGGCAACGTTATAGATTAGAGATTACCTCTCCATCTACTATTCCCCTCCAAGTTATGTCGAAGACGTCTCACTGAAACATCGTCATCACGTACGTCAATTTCCCTTTAGTTTTAGCTGAACAAACAATAAAACCCTAGAATCTTGGAACGTTTTTTTTTTTGTAAAATGTAGATGACAAAATTTTTCAAACGAAGCTCTTCCTTTAACTACGAAATTTTATATTTGAGAGCAAGGCACTCTCGACGAATGCAACCTTTGAACTAGTAGGGTTTCCAAAAGAAAAATCCTTGTGTTTATTGTTGCTAGCTACTCTTTCTAAGATTGATCCAAGAACCCCAGATGGTCCCGAACCAACGCGAGAGGCAGGGAAAAAAACAAGAATAGCATACCTAGTACTATGACGGAAGTAAAGGAGGGAATGGAGCAGCTGGTGTTTGAGCGAAAACAACCATTGGGCTAAATTGTGTCAGCGTTACCCGGCTACGACTACCAATGACACGACTAGCTTCTTGGTGTTAATATCCAACTGGATAAAACGCTGCTTAAAAACAATAGGAACTACATTTTTTCGCCCAACAATCGGTGAATAAGCAAATATACAGAGTGGTTTAGGTATTCCGTAACGCTGCTTCGAAGTACAAGGGTTATTTGTTTGAATTTATTACTGTGCAGTAGATAAAGAAAAAATTTAAAACCCCCTATTAAAATTTTACGAGAGGGGCCGACGTCAAAACATCAAACAATTCTTTATATAAAACAAGTTCTATAACCAGGTGGCATCTAAAGCTTATACCCCACCAAAAATTAGGGTGGTCCGGATTAAATTCTACGTCCCTAAACAGGAAGGCCCTCTCGTGTATGATACTGATGATACTGCAGAAATAAACACTTTGCTTCTATAAGACTTCATTATCCCTTTAAGGTGTTGTAGTCATTGGATTGGATACTAGGGATCTGATGCGATGTTCTTACGAGTGGATGGTCTTCTTTTCAATAAGCAATCTCGGAACAGGCCGCCAATATTATCGAACCATTCATTTCCGCAAAAGAGAATACTAGCTGTCCTCGCAACCCCCAAAACCCCAAACCCCTGGCCGGGTAAAAGCCCTAAAGGGGGGAATCAGATAGTGTCATTGACGTAACGACACCCTTTCCACTTTCGTCTCGTGACACAACCGAACCGACTGTCAGCCCCTTGCCAAGGGGTGTCAAATTTCTATCTATGGCATATAATGGAGGGACAAAAAATTATACATATTTAATTTAAATTTTGCCTATTCTCAAATTCGTTAATTTTAAACTAGGTGTTAATGGGAGAATGAATGAAATGGTCTGACGACCATCTTTTGATGGTTTTATAAGAATAAAATAAATTCAAACTTAAATATTTTCCAAACACAAGTTAATTATATAAAAATTATTAATAAAGTTTCAAAAGTTGGCGTGTTAAGCCTAACGTTATAATTTTTGATATAAACGAAACGTAGGTTATATCTGGTTATATTGATGAATTGCAACGTTTAATCAACCTAAATCGATTAGACAATTGTTGTCTGGCCATTTCATTCTCCCTTTACGTAGTCTAGCACCTAAACTTTTGAAACTTCGAGACTGATATTGAGATCGTGGGTATTGTTACGCAGAGCGGACAAATCATGGTGACAAAGGTTTCAATAGTTTATATTTCTTGATTTATGGGGCGGTATTGACTCGTAATCGTGTTTGAGGGAGACGGGTTAATGACCCTGAACGGACCAAAAAAAGAAAAAAATCTGATTTCGGACTATACAGGGTGATTCTGATGAATCTGTCATAAATTAAAGGGTGTAATCTTAGAGAGTGACTATTAGTTGTTTCAGGGGACAATGTTTGGGTGTTTATATCTCCGTAAATAAACCCCAAGTTGTTCTTTGATACTTTCCACTCGGACTCAAAGAACACACAATTTTATTTATAGCAGACTCATCAGAAACACCCTGTATCTAGATGAACGACAGAACAGGCAATATTGACCTTTTTGTCACACGATAGCCAATTTAGTGTTGAATTTGCGGCCGAATAAAAACGGAGCTTACGTCACAAATATGAAGGAAAAACGCGGGTTGACTTACCTCCATGGTTTGAGAATGGTTCATGGCCTTGATGGCGTTGATGGCGCATTGACGGGAAGCGTACGTCACAAAAGCGCAACCTAGGCAGTTAAAATTAACGTCATTAATTAAATAAATTTATCAGTACTCATTTCTTGAAATAAATGGTTAAGGTAGCTCCAACGCGAAGAGCGCATTTTGATATCTTACCTTTGGAGTGTCCGTTGGCGTCTCTGAGAACGGTACATTCTTCAATGGTGCCGAAAGGGGCGAACATTAAACGGACTTCGTTTTCGTTGCATTTTTTGGACAACATGCCGATGAACAATTTACGCTCTGAAATAAACAAAAATAATACAATTCATAAATTTAATATTTTTAAATAACTGAAATGATTTAATTATTAAAGAGAGAGTGAAGGTGAAAAAAGTAATAATGAAATCAGACGATCATGATCTTTTAAACCGATTAAGACAATTTTTGAAACACTAAAAATTTATATAAACTGAACGCATATTATTTTAAAGTTTTCCTAAGATTTTGATGTTAATTTAAATAAATCCGAATCGATTAAAAATGGAAAAGTTATTTCATTTTCACCAAGTTTAATTTAACTAAATACCATTGTAACAAAATTACTTAAAATTTCACAGTCTGACAAACTTGTAGGCTTAAGGAACGTGTTAATATAATTATCACATTTTCCCAAACGAACGATGTGTCGCGACTTCGAAAACTTGAGGATTAGATGCATTTAATTATTGAGAGAAAAAAAAGTGAAGTGCTCCTTTCATTTATCGCATTACGAGCAAATCTTTATGATCAAGTTGGTTTTATTGTGCAGCGGAGAGATGAAAGCACGCTTCGGAGAAGCCAAATTAGTTCCTTTACACGCAATTAGCTTAGTAACTATACACTCAATGGTCGGTAAGAAGGAAAAAAACCATCAAAGGAGAATAAAAAAGAATACGCGCATTCCAAAGTATAGAAGAAAAAAAAAGGTATGAAAAGAATTAAGTCTTTTCATATGCAAATGGAATATGGCTCCATTTGCTTCACACTCTTCTTTCACCGATCGAGGGGCTACTCACTCACTCAGAGTATTTATTAATCCAGTGCCTCCCAAAGTTTTTGAAGAAGAGACACAGTTATAAGTAATTTGATACATCTTTCCATGAGAATTGTTTTTTGGACTTCAGTAAAGTATATTTGATCGTAAGATGAATATCTACGATGAGGCTATTAGTTTAATCTAGTCTGTAGTAGTAGGAGTAGTAATAGTAGTAGTAGTTGTAGTCCCAAATAACTCGCTCGTTATATTTGGCTTTGCCTTATTCGATAACCTAAACGTTTTGGTTAAAGTATGATTTTATAGTCTGTGTTAAACAAAGGCTAGCCCATAATCTCTCCAATCATAACTTGTTTATGGGGGGGGGGGGCTTTAGAAGGGTTAAAATGTCATAAAACATTTTCGACTTAAAATCGTCACTGCACTTCAGTCCTACCATGTATTATGTCAACTTTGCCTATACAATATTTTGAGTAGAATTTTAAAAGTTCATCTGAAAAATGAAACGACACACTAATTTTCGGGAACCACTGACTCTACGGGTAAACGTCATACACGGCATTGACGAGTACTCGAATACCTAAGCCAAGCCGCATATGTTATATTGTCAGAGCCGAGTAAAGCTAGAGTCATGTAGTGGAGCTTTACAGTGTACGAGAAAACGGAGAAGATGGGGTTGGGGAAAATTTTATGGTCCCTCTGGCGGCAACCCAACGACAGAACAGAGTCCATTCCATTCCTTCAAGGAAAGGAAAAAACATAGCTGTAGGAAAAGGAAAGAAACGTTCCGAACGGAGATGGGAGGGGGGGGAGAGAAGGAGAAATGGCTTCGGAGTGTATGCTACAAGGTTGCGGATAGCTGGTCCATGATAGGACAGCCCCGCCGGCACACCCAACCAAACGAAAAAAAAAAAAAAAAGACTAGTGGAGTGTTAGACACTCGAGACACGTACTATTCCTATTCCACCAAACCCCCCAACCCCTTTCCAGGAAAAAGGAATTTCCTTAGTCTCGTTCGCACTTAGGGCACCCGGTATTGCTAATTTTCAGCTCGTTTTTGTTACTTTTCAGACATATTCAACCCCAAAAAAAGATTAAAAATAATATCGTCTTTCTACTACGACTCGCGTTCGATAGTTCTGCAGGAGAGCCGAGTTCCCCTTATGCAAATGCGTGTAAATAGCTTGGAAATACTATGACGACTCGAAATTAATATTAACCCAAACACCATAAACTAAATTTAAAACTAAATATAATTAATAAGCCATGTTGCTGATTTTCAGACACTACTTTTGTTACTTTTCTGGATTCAAGACAAAAGGTTGCATTTATAGAGTCCGTCTATAGAATATAGCAAACAAGTACCTACACTAAAATATTAATGAAATCGGTTGAAAAGTTTCAACGTTATTCCGTAAGAAAGGTGAAAGTTTCTTTTCTGGATATGCTCCATTTGTCCAAGACGTTAACGACGGATTGATAAAAATCTTTCTTAGTGCGTACCTTCCTACCACTTAAGAGTAAATTAAGGTCTTCGCAAAACTACTTTCAGCTTCCAAGAATCCAAGGTAAAGCAATTTGGGTTGGGCTTTGATTATCTCTCGTTCTCGTATGTTTAAATTTAGTCATCTTAGAAGAGAACGGTAGTAGTGTTTTTACTCATAATACGTCTGCCGATTGCAAATCAAGCCACACCCCTATTAGATATAATATTATACTTAAGTAGCGTAAATACAATACAATAAATATTTACACGAGATGGCGGCCATCTTGGATGGATGTATATCTGAATAGTCAACACTACTATACTTTGCGAATAAATAAAATAAAATCATTGGCCAATGTCTATTAACCCGTTTGAAATATCCGTTTGATTTTTATTGGTTGAAAATATTTTCTCCCGCGTCTCGCTAGCGATGGATCGATGACGTATAATGCGCGCGGGAATATCTTTCTCTCTCTACAAAAAAACTGGATAGATTTGGGAAAAAAAAAGTTAGCAAAATGGGAAATGGGAAACCGTACTACTTTTTTTCGCTTACTGATGGCTTTCGGTACAAAAGGTAGAAACGCTTTTTTTAAGGAAAAATGCATAAAGAAAAATTTGACGGAATGTTACTATATATTCATTCTGCCGCGGGAAAAAACTCCTAAACCGAGGGATAGGACAATACATATCTTAGTTAGTTCTTTGTCTGGATGTTTGTTTTTTAAGGAACAATCACAATTCGTTACACTAGGGAAAATGGACTGTTGTTTTGTGTTCGTTTCAAGGTTGATACGATGGAAGGCGAACCCCACCCGAAACATTTTGGTTTCATGATTAAGCCCTAATTAACCATCGTTTTAATTTAATTTGAAACTTACAGAAAACGTTTGAGTGAAAAAAACTTATGATGAATGTCATTTATCTCACTCGCTATAGAGAGCTTTCAATTGGAGGAGGAGCTGAGTCTCGTGACATAATTTACGCTGCCATATTGGTGGCTTTAAACCAGGAATGAAACTGAGACCACTAAGGCCAATATGGCTACCAGAACAGCGGTAAGACTTGGGAGGATGTGACGTACTACTACCCCATCTGAAAGCTCTCTAATATTGACCGCGTTTAACACAGGTCATGAAATCATATTTTCACCAAACATTTAAATCATAGTATAGGTTAAAAATATGTATCTGAACGTCGAAACATCTGGAATTAAGACATTCCCAAAAAGAACGCGTATTTTATCCTACCCCTCGCTGCCTTAGAAGCGATTTGGAATGGTGGAAAAGAATTTAATATCTGAAAACGATTCAGGTTCCGCATTTTATCACTACTTTCTTTGCTCTTATTATGCGCGCCAACGAAATGGTGTCCCACCTCTCCCCGTCAATGAATGATAAGAAATACAAGTTACGTATTTAAAGTCAATTTTTAAACGATCAGAAAAGAAGAAGGTCGATTTAAATTTGTAAAACGAAACGAAACTAAACGAAGGAGAAAAATGGCTGCTGACGTCTCGATCGATATACATTTACGATGTTCGTTTCTTGGAAACATTTGTCATTAAAAATACAGAAAACATCCTCCCCATTTTTATTATTAATACTACTATGAATTCAGGTTAAAATTTTTAATTCATTTCTTTTCTGGTTTTCCCTAATTATTTTTCGAAAAACAACAGCTAGTTATAACCGATGTTAGAAAAGAAGAATGTTTGTTCGGAATATTATTATTGTTTATAATCAAGTCTCTTTAATAAATAAATAAATGCTTTATTCAGGATATCATTTTAAGATAAAATCTAATTTACAAAAGGGTCCTATTGGAAATTATGTTTCAGGACAGATTTATTGTAAAGCGCGACGCTGCTGAAACACTCTTTTCAACGTTGATTGTAATTTGAGGCTAAAATCAAATTTGCCTACTTCGTTAAAACTATAAAATTATTCAAGTTTTTTTTTAACCCATTTAAAAATTCCCCGATTTTATAACTTTTTCCCCTGACCCGAGGCACGCGATGCGACGCTGTTAAACGTTTAATTATTTCACTGAATGTCATCTTCCGATACCTGTGGATGACCATAGTGGGCGTGATCATTAAATCTTTGCTAATTGTCGTCAAATTCCTTTACAAATGACCACTCTAGCCCATTTTTAAATTCCCCGACATTAAAAGGTTTTCCCTGATGTGTGGCATACAACCAGGGGTTTTGTTAATTACGTTTAATTATTTCACTATTTGTAATCTTCTGATATTTACATGTGGATGACCATTGTGGGCGTGGTCTTTTAAATGTTTCGTCATAAATTATTAAGAATTCTTGTAATCTCAAACAATCACATACACGTAACATTATCCTTAAATATTCTCTTTCATAATCCCCCAGGGGAGGGAACAAATATCATCTTGTCTTTGAGATGAGGGGCTGATTCCCTTGGCGTAGCTGCCCTTTCTTAACGATCATCATTTCTAAATTGGTCATTAATGGTATCAAGCTAATATATTACAACAGGATATAGAATAGAGACCCCCGGGGGGCTGAATTTAATCAGAGGGGCACTCCCCCTCTGTATATATTAGGTATTATCCGCTTCCTTAGAATCACATTTATCTTAGAGGCAATTTATCTAAATTGCTAACTGCAAACTCTTTGTTCAACCTATGTATAAAAGAATGGCTTTCCAGGAATCTGTTTGGTAAAAATAAAATAATTTGGTACTCGGCGAGCAACTATTTGGTATACGGCGAGTTCCGAGCGACTATTCGGTATACGGCGAGTCCCGAGCGACTATTCGGTATACGGCGAGTCCCGAGCGACTATTCGGTATACGGCGAGTCCCGAGCGACTATTCGGTATACGGCGAGTCCCGAGCGACTATTCGGTATTCGACGAGTTCCGAGCGACTGTTTGGTATTCGGAAAGTTCTAAGCAACACTTATTCGGGGAGTCGCGACCGACTGTGTGGTATTTGACGAGTTCCGAGCGACTGTTTGCCGAAGGGAGATTTGTATGATAGATAAATAAATTAGGTTTGAGTTCGTTGGCAGCAACTAGCCATAGAGATTGTACATGAATGACACGCGGTAGATTTAAGTCACTTTTGGCCTATACAATTGATTATTCTCACTGTTTCTATAATCGCGCAAAAGGTGGGCCACAACTGCGAAAATCTTTGATAACAGCTGGCGTAGACTTATAATAGGTAATTACTGACTTATGCTAGTGGGAGATGGTTGTAATAGTTCAGGGAGAGTCCATCTTTATTATAAATGAGCGTAGAATATTAGTTGTCCGGCAACACTGTGCATATAAAGCGCGGGAAACAGTATGGGCAGGGGGTGATGGGTGATAGGGAAAACGTTGCGACGCGATTGTTTAATTAAATTCCCGTTCCTGGAAGCAACCTAACTATGCGCAATTTAATGGCAAACCCAGAGAGAGAGAGAAGGCATGGGCTATATTGGGGTCGGCCTATAGTTCGCTCTTCGCCTAAATATATCATAGATTAAATTCAATTTTAAAATTACCAATTTAAAATTGGGCAATCCTAAATAGCCACCGCTTTTCGCTAGGGAAACGTACGACTACCTATCTCCATACAACATTGTCGCTTGACACTATTGTAGAAAGATACCTGAAATAACGCGCGGGTTACCAAAAATAAAGATAAATCCCCCTATTCACGAGCTACAGATAAAAATCCTCCTATTCACGCGCTACGGATAAAAATCCTCCTATTCACGCGCTACGGATAAAAATCCTCCTATTCACGCGCTACGGATAAAAATCCTCCTATTCACGCGCTACGGATAAAAATCCTCCTATTCACGCGCTACGGATAAAAATCCTCCTATTCACGCGCTACGGATAAAAATCCTCCTATTCACGCGCTACGGATAAAAATCCTCCTATTCACGCGCTACGGATAAAAATCCTCCTATTCACGCGCTACGGATAAAAATCCTCCTATTCACGCGCTACGGATAAAAATCCTCCTATTCACGCGCTACGGATAAAAATCCTCCTATTCACGCGCTACGGATAAAAATCCTCCTATTCACGCGCTACGGATAAAAATCCTCCTATTCACGCGCTACGGATAAAAATCCTCCTATTCACGCGCTACGGATAAAAATCCCCCTTCACGCACTACAGATAAAAATCCTCCTTCACGCGCTACAGATAAAAATCCCCCTTCACGCGCTACAGATAAAAATCCCCCTTCACGCGCTACAGATAAAAATCCAACTATTCACGCGACGCGCTACAGATAAAAAAATCTTAATGTGCTATAAAAAATAAATCTACAGGCGCAATAAAGAATAAATCTTGTCCGAAATCTTTTTATCAGCCCAAGAAGATTTCGAGAAAAAGAGTTATCTGGATTATAGAGAAAGAGAAGAAAACTAATTGACGTTGGAGTACGTAGCTTGACTTCAATGGCGCGCGTGTTATAAGCTCCTTTCAATGAAGACTTCCCATGAACGACCTCTTTTTTTACCAATTACTACGACAAAAGTAAAGATTTTTGTAAGTCTTCATAAAGACAGTGAGATTATTTGTACGCCAATAATGACTCAAAACTACCACATGACATATAATGTTTCAGTAACCCTATTGAAGCTTGTGACTCGAAATTTATAAGTTGACAGCGATTTGGGAAACATTGGATTATAGCGTATTGGAGACTTAGCCAGTTTCCCCCGTTATACTTATGATTCTCTATTGGAAATGGTTGCTGGCAACTTGGCGTTGTCATCGTTACATACATCCGGGCGTGCAACGGTAACAAGTCCATAGAGCACAGATTCAACGTTTCAAAGGTTGTATTTTATCCGTTACGCGTACGACAGCGCATCTTCATGGACGGAGAAAGAGGTTCGCGTCCAAATTGGGGGGTGGGTACGGGTGGGGGGTATTGGCCCCTCGGGGAAGGGAAAGGGGAGAAGAGTGAGCTGGCGACTTCATCAACTTCCTATCCACTTTCTTTCTTCTCTCCTGGTAGCTGGTCCAGACAAAAAACTAGTACATGGACTATTCGACTGGAGAGTACATCTTTCGGATGAAAGTACTTTTTGGTGGCAGGCAGTTTCCGTTCGCACACGCGTTATCTATCTAACTATCTCTCGCTGGAAATCTTTTCAAAGAATTAAATTTGTTTTAAGAAAAGAACAGATGCGTGACCCTAAACGAGAAATAATCAAGAGAGACATTCGTGGTACTCACATACGTGGCAAATGATCTTGGAATGTAAATATCTCAGCAACCCTACGTGCAAGAACTTAAAGAAGCTCACCCCATTACTGGCGCAAGGAACAGATAATAATAACACTATGATCATAATTTTAATTTCTTTTTTACCAGTATTTAACAGTAACACTAGCTAAAGTACTCGGTGTCGACCGGGTATTTTAAGGCCCGCTCAACTGGTAAGGGTTTCCTATCCTCATCAAAACCTTGAGAAGAACTCAACCGAACCACTTCTAATCAACCACCCCTTGTGTTGCTGATATCAACTACGCAGATAGGTAAACAAATTATGACTGTGCATAAATAACAAACAACTTATTGGAGACTTTTGAAACTTACAATTCACTTATGAAACTAAACAGCGCAAAGTATTAATTTGACATAATGGTTTACGATATGGTTTAAGAGGCACTCTGGACCTTAAGAGGTCATTCTATAATACGAACTGGCTTCGTTTATTGCATGCCGCTAGCCAAACCCAAACTACCATCATGGCATGGCAGCAAAGAGAATATCCCAAAGGAGCAGAAGATTAAGGCTTTCAAGCAAGGTGCGTTCCAGTTTTAGAGACTTACATCCGTTAGGTTTCTCTGGTGGGAATACGTCGTCTGCTTAAAGACAGACTGAAATAACTTCAGAGCCAAGTGTTTGACTTACCAAAACGAATCAATAAGTTTCGAGAGAAGTCAGAAAATTAATAATTAAAATAGCCTAGACAACACCTGACCTCAAAACTGGGAGCTACTAAAAATGCTTAATCTTCCACTCCTCTCGACACATTCTCTTTGATGGCAGTAACTTCTTGACTACGTGGCCAGAGCAATTTCGACCAAAACCTATAGCTCATACTTCTAGGAGACCTTCATTTGTCAGCACTCTCCCTTCTGTCTCCTAAGATCGTTTGTTGGCATTCCACCGTATCATACTTTGAAGGCCATACAGTCATAGGCAGGGCAATGCCGTTTCTCTATAAGTCATCCGAAACTGCATGGGCCTATCGGGTAACCTATCGACCTCGGGCGTCCAACTATACTGGCTGGCAAGTGTCCCGAGAAGACGGCAAGGAGTATGGGTGTCCGAACCCGCAGGCCATAGACGAAAGAAGCCACTCGCTTCCTTCAAAAGACCAACTAGAAGATCACTTTACAACTTTTTCTTTCTATCGCCAGAGGCAATTTTTTTTTGGTGTTTCATCGAAGCCCAAAAAACCTTAACTGTTCCACGAGATTATATATAAGGTAATAGCTTGCCAGAAGTACGTATTTAAAGATAAAGTTTTCGAAGTTGCGACAAATCCTTTGCTAAATTATAAGTATATGTCACATTAAAATTGACAAGAACTTTAACTCTATTTATTTCTATATTTGGCTTTCCCCTATAGGACCAAAGGGTTTCAAGAAAATATGATTTTAAGTCAAACTACTGGAAACAGTGAGAATGATTATTTGTATGCGAATAATGGCTTATAAAAAACTTTTTCGGTAATATATTACGTCAATTTTATCAATAAACTCTAACCCAAAGAACAGAACATAACATAAATCAAAACCCCAAAATAAACCTCAACCTAAACCGAACCATAAACTAAACCTCAAACCCAACGGAACCAAAAACAAAACTTCAACCTAAACTTATTACAACGCAGGTTCAGGTCGCTGTCTTATCCCCAAAATTCAAATTATAAATTTACCACGAATAACAGCGCATTCAAATTATAAATTTACCACGAATAACAGCGCATTCAAATTATAAATTTACCACGAATAACAGCGCATTCAAATTATAAATTTACCACGAATAACAGCGCGTTGGCTAAGGTACTTCATTGCCCGGAAAGTTGGGAATATACTCCTAAAATAAGTTTTGAACTAACATTACAAAAAAACACATGACTCGCTTCTTCGATCCTAAAATAAACACAAATAGTATATACTAAAGTGGAGAGTTGCGATTGGAAACTAGCTCCGTCGATCCAGAGCCAGTGCGGGACTTTGGGGAGGGGGGCTCCCCCTACTATTGTTTCAAAGTAAATTCCCTTTTAAGCGACCCCCTCTACCCCCGCGGGAACCTCCACAATGGTTGAAACTTAATGAACAATCCCCCGTGCTTTCAAGGCAAACGAAGGGTAAGAGACCCCTTGAAATCGATAGCCCCTTTGAAACCCTCTTCCCCTCTCCTGGTGGCCAGCATTGGCCAAATTCTACTCCGACTGACTGCGTGTTGGGGCCGAGGACTGGCAAGGCGGGGGGTTAGAGGCCCACTACCGTTATTTGGTCTTCTATATGGGAACTGGTTTTGACTAGGGGTACGCCGCTTTTCGACAATGCCTCTTGACGCGCCTAAAAGGGACAATGCAATCAAGGGTCACACTAAACAACCCTCGACGGTCTCGGTGCTAGCTTTGTCAAGTAAACGGATTGTTTCCTGTTGAAAATTGTTGCGAGTGTCCCAAGTAAGCGAAATGTCGAGGAAAGAACATTTGAAACACATTCAAAAAGCAAAGGCACTGTTTCGTTGCGATCGTGTAAAAGGCAAACCCCTATGGTTAAGGAATCGATACAATAAAAAAACTTTGTAATATTTAGTAGGGTCTTCATTGTCCCTTTAATCAATAGCCGTGCATGGGCATTCACTCTGGGGGTTTGTGGGGACATCCCCCTCATAGGGGCGCCTTGCCTTCCTATAGACTAGTAGAATCCTATGGGAATTTATTGCTATACGAAAACGATAGCTAGGCAACTATGTGTTTTACCAAAGAAACCATATCAACATGCCTATATTTGGAATGTTCTTTTTACTTTTATTAAACAAGTCATAACTTAAGCTCAATTTGCTCATTTTGTTGACTAAAATTCGGGCTATCCATAGAACACGGTTACAAGATTCAACTATAAAAGCCTGATAAGATACAACCATAAATTAAAAATCAAATCTGAACAGTTTCCATTCAGAACACCTTTATTAAAATAGCCATAACTTAAGTTCAAGTAGGTCAAATGATTACTTAAAAAGCTCAATTTTGTAGACTAAAAATAGGGCCTGAAAATACAACCATAAATTCAACGTGCCTAAATCGGAATGCAGTTATTTCACTTCTTCAAATAAAGTTTTTTTTTTTGCATATTTAAATTTTCCTTACCAGAAATAGTGCTATAATAAAATTGTACAAATAAAGACATATAAATTAAAATTTGCCTGGCCTGAAATAGAGCTATAATTAAATTGTTTTATTATACGCTCCCCTTAATTAGTTCCGAAATGTATAGTTTTAACATTGAGTGTATGAATACTAATCTCCCTATATCAACTTTCTACGCTAGCCGCGAGTGACTCAATAGACATTTTTCAAAAGATACAATATTTTTTACTGGTAACTAGAATTTAGGAACAATTTGTTAATTAGAAAATAATTAAAAAGGTCGGGAAGTAGAGTGCGGTGGGGGTTAGCGAGCTCAAGTTTCTGGCTCCGCGGGAACCGATCTGTTGCTTAGCAACCCTACCTCCTTGTTCCATTACACAGAGAGCCAAGGAGCTCGGGATCAAATTTTCCCTTTCATCTCTCTCTCTAGAAGATGGCTTACAGACGCGGAGGGGGGCTTCTCCTCCTATCTCTACAGGCTTCTACCAAGAGTATATTAACAAGAAGTGTAATATGAAATCTTCCTTCCTCGGAACATAACACCAGAGCGTCTAAATTTCCTCATCAAATTACCACCACAACTTGATATTAAAATTCAGAATAATAACCAACGTTTAAAGTCACGCTTTAAATGTTTTTTTTTTGACCAAAGAAGACGTCAAAATTAAGAAGATATTTTTCAGAATATTGTCTTATATATTTATTAGAAAAAGTTGTGTTTGCATTCAGTGACAACTAGTTATTTCCAAATTTGACAACAAACTGCATCAAATTTGCTATCAATAACACTAGGGGAAGGTTCATTAGAAGTGGTTTTTTTTTTAATTCCTGTAAAGAACGACCTACTCTTGCTAGACCCGTAACATTTTAGCTTTATGCTTGACCCCTAATTAAGCATTTTTTTTTAAATTTGAAAGTTTCTACTGCCTTAAAACACTCGGACACATCTGGTAGCTTAGCTAGTAATTTATAAATAATTGAATTTGTAATAAATATGTTTCAAACATATTTATTACTAAAATAAAATTTCCCTAGCTGACTTGATTAAATTCTTGAAATTTCTAGGCCTTTTTTGTTCCATTTTTAATTCCCTAACTTTTGTAGGTTTTCTAGATCCGATTAAAACGATTGCAGTTGCGTACCGAGGGTAGGAGAGTCGATTGTCTCTTGGCAAGCAAGACTCGAAAGCTCTGGTCTTAAAGCGTATGAGCGCACCGAAGAGATATAAAATGTCTTAAGATAATATTTTCTTTGATGCAGCACTTTTTTAATGGGACGTAACGAACTACGGATGAAATATGTTTTTGTCCGGAAATTACAACCCCTTCTCCCACCCCTTATCTTCGCTTACCTTAAAGAAAAGAAAATGAATTTTAACATAAATTTATCACCGTAAGTCTACATGGAATCAATTCCAGATTTATTTAGTTTTTAGGAAAAATTGGATGTATGTTAACGAGCAACGCAGCTGGAACACTCGCAGCTCAAACATGTTTATCGCAATTGGCCTTACTCCTATTCAGCGCCACTGGCGGAGGGTCTCGAAACTACTCCCACAGAGACTGGGTAACTTACAAAGGTTCGCAGAATCACCGCTAGCGCCATCTGACCTTAACTCCAGCCCATTTTTAAACTCCCCTGATTTTTCAGTATTTAAAATACCATAATATGTCGTTCAATTTAAACTTAGACTTTTAAACGTATGTTTTTCCTATCTAAGAGAATTTACTTCGAAAGAAAAATATTTTAAAATAAAAATTGTTCCATTATTTTTGCTTTTTAGATTCAAAGAGATTAGAGCTAGTTTTTAATTTTCAGTCGATGGGATTTTTTTTTTATTTAAAAAAAAAGGCTATACTGGCTTTTAAAACATTCCGCTCTCGAGTTGCTATGGAAACCAAGCAAAAATCACGTTCAACCCAAATTGCCAAGGAGACAAAAATATAAGAAGGGACTATGAAGCTCCTTTCAATTAATTAGGACCGGAATTTCCCTAACGCTGTGTCGCGCGACACGTTACAGAGTCGTGAGATTTTTGAAGATAAACTTTATCAAGTTAAAAGATCGTAAATAGGGTTCATAGATAAAATTGACATAATATATCACTGAAAAACGTGTATGTCACGTGGTAGTTCATTAAAGGGATTGTTTTCTTTTTTTTTTTCATCGAAAAGTGGATAAAAAATTAATATAATAATTGGAACAATGTTTCTGTTTACAATATTAAAGAAGATAACAGCAATTATTTTTCCAAAATGGCGCGTAATGGATACTACAAGTTAGGAACTGGGAGTATTCCTATTGGAAGACTCCGTCAGGTGGTACTAGGCGTCCAATAGGGGTAGTTCCCTGTGCTTCACGGGAAAGCGTAACGTGCAGTGTTCATTACGTGCCATAACTGCCATTACGGGGAAACTAAATTGTTTATGAAGTCAAATATAGAAATAAAGTTCTCTGAAATAAAAAAATTACATTAGAAATAAAATGTGTCGTATACAGTATATTGAAATTCAGGGGAAAAGATGGGCATTCGCAACTAAGTAAACTTTAGGAGACACTATATTACACGAAATTAGGCAATGTTCAGATCAGAGTTACCTTAAATTAAGACTGGAAATTGAGGAATGATCACAGTCACAGTTCCACTGGGGATAAATACACACCTTACTGGTTGCGCCTAGCTTTAACTCTATTCAGATTAGTTAAATGGACCAGAGAAAATATAGCAAAAGGAATATAAAATAAGCTTTGCAAAAGTATTATAAAGAAAAGGCACAATCAATATTCATTTAGAGAACTACATCCCGTTTTTGTGGTATTACAGAGATCACCTTGACAAAATTTAAGCTTCTACTCCTGGTGCTATATTCTCTCTGACTAAAGGATAGATATATCGCGGAGATATTTCGAGTGGCAAACCATGAAGGGTGCACGCGATAAAACCACCAGGCGGGGGAGGGAAGGAGGGGGAGGGGAAATGGAAGAGTAAATTACGCAACAACGCCCCCTTCCCCTTCTGGTCTGTATTGAAGCGGGTTGTAGTGGCGTGACGATTCTAGCTCCCATTCTGCACTTTAAGGCCAGGCTAGCTCCCTCTAGAGATAAATAACGGAGGTTGGGGCGCATGGTGACGGGGGTTCAAGCCCCCCAGGATAATAAGACCATCACGAGATCAACTCCCACTTCACCCCTCCCCCCACCCTCGGGACAATTAAGGAATAAAACCTTAATTCCAGTCTCTTTAGAGATGAAGCCTCTCTCTCCTCTCTCTCTCTCTCTCGTGTTTTTTCAAGCGCAATGTGAGCAAAAATAATTGTTAACGCAGCCTGTCTTTAATTTAAAGGAACACAGACGCTAGCTTTTAAATTTGAAAAAATTCTTTAAGCCTTTGTTGTTGAATTTTGAAAAAACAATATAAAGAGAAACGGAGACTTGCCCTTTAGGTCATCTGCTTTGTCTATACATTCCTTAATCATTTGTTTATGAATATTTGTAGTTTAATTTCACGCGCCTTAACCATTGATGGAGTAATGTCACGTGGTTATAGTGAATACCGTCGCTAATTATATATATATACAAAGAGTAATTCCACTCGCGTCTCACTACAAAAATAATAGTCTAAATTAAGCTAAAATACAATTAATTAGTGGTACACATTAGATAACAAATTTGTGTTATAAATAAATATGTTAAATATTACGACTGTAAATGACTAGATTTGACCCAATGGCCCCTTTACGGAACTCTTCTACCCCCACCCCCTGCTGGCCAATCTCAAAAATTAAAATCTCGTAAAATGTTTAAATGGCTCGTAAAAATGGCCCACTCCCCCCAAAAGAGGGAAATTCCCCATAGCGTCATCTTCTCATTAAAATTTACCACTAGGGTGCGTGGACGACGCCGGTCTAATGGGGCGCGTGACGTCATTGGGAAATTAAGCGAGAACTAATCGAGGTATTTGAGATGGTCTCCTAGCGTCTGAACATGGCTCATAACAGGAATACATACAGCTAATTGGAATTGTTGCGTACATTTATGTTTATTTTGTACGCGGGTTTAGTGGGCTGGGCACGAGTACTATTGGCCACGCCTTATAATTCTGACGTCTTTCTAACTGCCATTTCATTGGTTGGTAACAACGCAAGGTCAGGCATCTTTCTTAGTGCTAACCTACTATTTAAGAGTTTTCTATACAATACTAGTTTCAGTTTCACAGGTTGGGTTGGAACCCGGCGTTAGTAGGATGATCTTTACAAGCTTAAATGCCTAGGGGTTCGTGGACCCAGCCTAGAGAAACTCTAGCAACCCACTTCTATTGAACCAAGAAGTGATATCTAGTTTATTAGGGAGAAGGTATAAGTTGCCCAAGCATTGGCGCGCCATAATCCCAGCCCCTCTTTCAAAATACAAGGGGGCACGTAAAAGGAGGTCGGGCTATTTCGCCTCTCCTCAGTCGGAAAATACGTAATTTTCGTCATTCGCGTCGCGCTGACGCGCGTTTTCAAGAACCAATGAGATGCTGGTTGTAATTTAGAGGCGGCGGGGATTAACTCCGGATAGGCTACGTTTGGACTGGAGATAAAGCTGGAAATGTGGCGAATTTATACCTTCTCCCTAATAAACTAGATATCACTTCTTGATTGAACCTTCTCCCAAGTGTTACTGATATCAACCGCAAGCAATTTGGTCAAATTCCGTAACGAATTGTGACTGTACATAAAGAAAGAAAGAACATACAAACAAACCCAATCCCTTCCTTTCTCAAATATAAAATATTAAATGTCTCTCAGAGTAATAAGTTGGCAAAATTCAAATTTAGCAATATTTTTATTTCTATACTATAGCCAGTCCCTTTGAGTCTAACCGAGGTGAAGGGGGGGGGGGGGTTTGGGGTTGATTTTCCTTTGGAATATGGTTCAAATTTGGGCTTAAAAATCTGTTTATCTGGGTGGAAGGAAAAGCGCGCCCCTAAATCCACTTTTCCCGTCGAGCTGCCAAGCGAATCCCCCCTCCCCTTAGGCCCCTCCCACCCTACTCCTGCTCTTTCAGGCTCGATTTTACGAGTAGAATGGTCCAAATATTATACACCAAAAGTAAGGGCCACTTGCTGGATCATAACAGCTAAGAAATTCTATCAAGGATGGATTTAATACATGGTTGCCACAATTTGAAATAAGTTTCAGATATAAATTTCTTGCTGACTTTTCAAAGATAGGTTCTTTCTATGTATTTCCTTGACCTTATTTTTACTGTTTTTAGGCCAAAAGCTAGTCGTCAATGTTAATAGTATGTTTATTTATTGTAATAACGTGCAACGCTGGAAAACTGATCAAAGTGCAATTTGAGTAAATAAAAGATATTTTCCACCCACTGAAAGCAAATCCCCTGACTTCATTAAAATCCTTCGAATTCTCTGTCCTTTTGACCTATTTTTAAATTATCTGAAGACTCCCTCTATTTTGTCCTATTTTTAAATTATCTGAAGACTCCCTCTATTTTGTCCTATTTTTAAATTATCTGAAGACTCCCTCTATTTTGTCCTATTTTTAAATTACCTGAATATCCCCTGTTCTTTTTTGGCCTTTTTAAATTACAATCCCTTGTTACTTTTGGTCTATTTTGAAATTACCTGAAGATCCCCAGTTCTTTTTTGGCCTATTTTTAAATTACCTGAAGATCCCTTGTTACTTTTGGTCTATTTTGAAATTACCTGAAGATCCCCAGTTCTTTTTTGGTCTATTTTGAAATTACCTGAAGATCCCCAGTTCTTTTTTTGGCCTATTTTTAAATTACCTGAAAATCCCCAGTTCTTTTTTTGGCCTATTTTTAAATTACCTGTAAATCCCCAGTTCTTTTTTTGGCCTATTTTTAAATTACCTGTAAATCCCCTGTTCTTTTTTGGCCTATTTTTAAATTACCTGAAAATCCTATGTTCTTTTTTGGCCTATTTTAAATTACCTGAAAATCCCCTGTTCTTTTTTGGCCTATTTTAAATTACCCGTAGATCCCCTATTCGTTTTTGGCCTATTTCCTGACACTTTGGCCTATTTTAAAGTTCGATGACCTTTCCAGATTTTCCGTTACACGTTTTACAACCCTGTTATCATACCGCCAAAACAAAACACAACACAACAGAACACTTCAAGCGATGCACGACTCCGAATTGAATTTCAATTTCTAAACAATCCCGAGTTGGAAACGAGCTACTTGGACCATTCTGGTTCTGGTCGACGAATTGCTCGGAGGAGCTTCTCTTAGTTGTACTTATAGATGGGAGCCCGATGAAATAAAACAGAGCATCAGCCACTCGCTCCCTCGCTCGCTCGCTCGCTTTACAATCTTGGAGAAGAGAGCTGAGCAGCTCGCTAACTCGCTACGCAAACAACCCCCTAATATATAATCCAAAAGAGGCCATCCTATACACTATTTTACAACTTCAAAGACGGCAACACACGCCATCCTTGAACACTGCGCTACTCAAATACCTTCTTTGAACATATTTATTTCAAAGAGTCGTTTGTTTGTTGGTTCTTCATGCACAGTCACACTTAGTTACAGATTTTAATCAAACTACATCAAGGGTGAAGGTTCATTCGAAGTGGTTTAGTTCAATTCTGTTCAAGGTTGGGACCGAGGC
This sequence comes from Phalangium opilio, assembly GCF_054372755.1. Lineage (NCBI taxonomy): Eukaryota > Metazoa > Arthropoda > Arachnida > Opiliones > Phalangiidae > Phalangium > Phalangium opilio. The sequence continues at coordinate 5,977,247 of NW_028324170.1, forward strand.
GAACCCCTTGCCAATTAATTAAAATAGGTCTTATTACAGACCCCTAACATGAATTAGCTTTATTATTAACCCACGATTAAGCATCGTTTTATTGAAATTGAAAGTTGTTAAGAGAAAACAACATCATCATGTACATATTTCACAAGCAGGCGGGCCAAAAGACTATTTATTTACTGTTTACTTTCTACATAGACAAGAAACTGACTCGCCAAATAAAGCCAAATAAAAATGTGGCAGCGGCTTTAAATGAACAGAAAAATTCATTCCTTTTCTCTAAAGTTGCTTGGAATCTGGTAAAGCGCGAATCTCTTATTTTTGAAAAATTTGTTTAAACCCGAGGCGAAATTGATTCGGCTTTTATAATCTATATAAGTCTCTGCAATTGCAGCGCAGAATGCAATTGCGCAGGTGGATGAAGGGGGGAGGGGGAGGGTGCAACTAAACTAAATGATATGTAAACTAGAATTCACAGATTCAATTTTACAAGCCGTTTTTAAAATAAAAAAACCAGATCCTAATTTCGCTAAACTCTCAGTTTTATTTCGCCCGTGGAGCCGAATTTGATTGTTTAATGTTCGAGACGCCCTTAAATCACGGTTAAGAACACAGAGATCTAGATATAGAAGCCAAAAGCTGTTCCCGCCGAGGTAATGGAGGATGTCTTTTCGCGAAGGGATAATTCTCCCTGTATAAAACAACCGACCGAATACCATAAGAAGATCATTAACCAAACGAATAAGTTCAACTGTAATATGATCACAAAACCAAAGTCAGCTCCGTATAGTCCGCCTGCATGGCGTTCCTGATCTTCGGGACACTTCTCTTATCGGGCCGCCATTTTTCAAAGATGGAGGCGGAAGAGTTCCTTAACGTGCACTTGCTATACTTCAAGAGCAAAGTTTAGTTTCGGCTTCCTGGGTAAGGCAATTGGGTGTTGATAATCAGTCAATCAGTTAAAATTAACGTTTATAAAGATATGGATTTTGGGATTGTCGTAGGAGACTTATCCAAATAAACTTAAGCCTTATCCAAGCAAGAAATAATATAGACGCGACTCTTTCCCGCCAAAAGAGAGAGAGAAAGCGCGCGAAGCGATGCTAGGAAACGAAACGGAGCGGGCGCGCGCTCTAAAACTAAACTGCAAGATGGAGCCGAAGAGCACGAGCTATTTCTTTCCTTTGATGCCAAAATACGAGCGAGAGATGAAAGCGTACATAGTGAAGTCGTCCCAACCTTCCCTACCCCAGCCAGTACCGGACTAAAACAGAAGCGCGGGAAAAAAAAGCACGCGCCTCCAGTTCCCCCTCTCCCCCACCCTCCGTTAGCACGTGCCAGAGATGGAAAACAGACGTAACAGCGATCCTTGAACTAATGGTTAAACGGGAGATTTTATCCGTCTGGAAGCCAGCCCGTTATAACTATAAACAACTAACTAAGCTACCCTACCCGGCGTTGCTAGCGACCGTGTCTGCATGTAAACTGACTGGGAAGAGATACTAAATAATAAATATTGTTTGAGCAAATGCTACTTTTAAGAAACTAACCTATTTTTACAAATTTTAAATTCAATTAGGGGTTAATCATAAAGCTACAATGTTACGGGTCTAGAGTAAGACCAAGGCTAGGGGTTGGTCGTTGTCCAAGCAGCCTCGACAAGAACTGAATAAACAAACCACTTCTAATAAACCTGAAATCCAGGCGGTTTGGTCAAATTTGGAAATTAACCAATTGTGACTGCGTGTAAAGAACAATTAAACAAATAAATATCTGAATATATAGCATAGTTCCCTAACCATATAAATCGAGTAGCAATGTCTGAAGTATGTGGTGCAGAATCCGCATTGTGTTAGAGAGATCAGAATAAGGGTGTTACGTGTAAGAGCTCCATTTCAGATATTTCCTTTTTCTTCTACCAAAGGCGGGAGGTAGGGACGGGGAATACGTTCTTCAGTTCAAGGGGGGGGGAAGAGATGGGAAAGGGGCTAAAGCCCCACTGTAAAGGGCAGTAAGGTTCCAAGCGTGTAGTATTGCATAGTCAGTGAGTGAGTGAGAGATATTCAAATCGATCATAGTTGCGCTTTTAGCGGAGAGGGGAGGTGAAGATGTGGTGGTAGGGGGTAAGAGCCCCCAAAACTAGGGCGTTCGCCCAACCCAACTTAAAGCCCATACTTTATACTACATCCAATCTCCGTTTTAACATTTTGTACCCGGCAGCTTGCCGAGCGATGAGAGAGAAGCTAATATTTCTTCTCTGTTATTTTTTTCTTTAATTGATTACTTTGTGTTAAATGTATTAAAATCAAACACAAAAGTTCGACTCAAAATTAAAGCTCCGGATCACCCCTTTCATTAAATTGTTTAGACTTATAATTAATAGTCGTTAAGAATCTTGGTTGCTCCCAACACTTTGCTATAATCGGGGACTATCTGACCACCAAAAGGTTTGTATGGAAAATAAATGGCTGGGAACCAGTACAAAAATATTTATGAAATTACACGAAAAATACAGACGTTATTCCGTTAAGTCGCCATTTTTGAAGATGGTCGTGGATTCGAAAAAAAATCTTTCTTAGTATGTTACTGTGTACCTACTGCATAAGAGTAGCGTCCCTACGAAATGTTTCAGGTTATTGGTAAAGAGGTTAGGAATGGGTGTTGATTATCAGTAAGTCAGTCAGAGTCTTTCTGAAAGGTCTGTCAAAAATTATGGGGGTATTCTTTTTACTATTTCGGGTCGAAAAAGTTTAAAGACATTTTTGTCGTCAGGTCCACTTTTTTCAAATTATGATTGGAGTGTTCCAAAAAGGGTTTAAAACTAGTGCCTGGAGTAAGAGCGACTTAAGAGTGAATAGCCCCTCGTCCAACCTTAATAGACAGTGAACATTTTTGGCGCGCTGGGTTCAGCTAGTGTTTGCGTTTGTGTGCGTGAGAGCTTGTCAGTCGGGGCGTATGTTATCTCTCTTAAACTGTGGGGAGGGAGCGGAGGGATACATTAGCCGAATTACTTCGGGGGATCTGCCAACTAAACTAAAACTCCGTGTTCCATTTTTTGACTGTTTTTCGTCAAAAACGCCCTCTTCTCTGCCTAATTTACAAGATAAGTGCGGCGGTACAGGTTCCCCCTCTACGTCCTTGACTTGTCAAGAGCCTGCACCAAACAACGCTCGCCGGAAGAGCTATCATACATAATTTGCAGTTAGGCTTTACTTCCTTTCATTAATTTCCGTCCGCTTTTGGTCAACGCGCTCTTAAAAATTCATTACATATTATCAACACCGTCGCCACAAAATATTCAAATTAGATCTGTTTGTTTTGTAGGTTTTTCCTAACTTTTCCTTGTTTTATTTTTTGGTTTTTAGGCCAAAAATTATTTTCAATGTTAACATGCAGTTAATTAACTCTTTAATTTGGAAATAGTTTTAAAACAAGTGTATTGTAACATACAACGCTATAGGAACACTCTTCAAACGTTGATCTTAAATTTATTGAACCTTCCCTGATCTTTTGGACCTAATTGCAAATTCCCTGATATTTATTACCTATTTTAAAAAATCCCTCGCTTTTCCCATACATTTCTTTACCTATTTCAAAAATCCCTGACTTTTCCCTTACATTTCTTTACCTATTTCAAAAATCCTTGACTTTTCCCTTTCATTCTTTACCTATTTCAAAATTCCTCGAGTTTTCCCATACATTTCCTTACATATTTTAAAATTCCCTGACTTTTCCCTTACATCTCTTCACCTATTTTAAAATTCCTCGAGTTTTCCCTTACATCTCTTCACCTATTTTAAAATTCCTCGAGTTTTCCCTTACATCTCTTCACCTATTTTAAAATTTCTCGAGTTTTCCCATACATCTCTTCACCTATTTTAAAATTTCTCGAGTTTTCCCATACATCTCTTCACCTATTTCAAAATTCCCTGACTTTTCCCAAACATTTCTTTACCTATTTCAAAATTCCCTGACTTTTCCCAAACATTTCTTTACCTATTTCAAAATTCCTCGAGTTTTCCCATACATTTTCTTAACTATTTTAAAATTCCTCGAGTTTTCCCATACATTTTCTTAACTATTTTAAAATTCCTCGAGTTTTTCCATACATTTTCTAAACTATTTTAAAATTCCTCGAGTTTTCTCATACATTTTCTTAACTATTTTAAAATTCCTCGAGTTTTCCCGTACATTTTCTTAACTATTTTAAAATTCCTCGAGTTTTCCCATACATTTCCTTAACTATTTTAAAATTCCTCGAGTTTTCCCATACATTTCCTTAACTATTTTAAAATTCCTCGAGTTTTCTCATACATTTTCTTAACTATTTTAAAATTCCTCGAGTTTTCCCGTACATTTTCTTAACTATTTTAAAATTCCTCGAGTTTTCCCATACATTTCCTTAACTATTTTAAAATTCCTCGAGTTTTCCCATACATTTCCTTAACTATTTTAAAATTCCTCGAGTTTTTCCATACATTTCCTTACCTATTTTACAATTCCTCGAGTTTTCCCATACATTTCCTTCCCTATTTTACAATTCCTCGAGTTTTCCCATACATTTCCTTCCCTATTTTACAATTCCTCGAGTTTTCCCATACATTTCCTTACCTATTTTACAATTCCTCGAGTTTTCTCATACATTTCCTTACCTATTTTACAATTCCTCGAGTTTTCTCATACATTTCCTTACCTATTTTACAATTCCTCGAGTTTTCCCATACATTTCCTTACCTATTTTAAAATTCCCTGACTTTTCCCATACATTCCCTTACCTATTTTAAAATTCCCTGACTTTCCCTTACATTTCTTTACAATTTTTTAAAATTCCCTCACATTTCCTATATAGCTGCTGCTCTTTTTGTTCCATTTTAAAATCTACGAAGGATATTCTCCACTTTAAGCTTGTACCTTTTATACAGGTGGGTCCAATTACCTGTTTTAAAATTCCCTGACCTTTCACGGTTATATCCGCTCTATTATTACAGCCTTAATTTTTCCGTTAATTTCGTTTTAAACTTTTAATTGCTTAGGGGGTTTTTCCTATATCTCCTTCATTGAACTTGAGTTTAAAGAGTTCTAATATTGGATTTGGTTGGGTGTTAGGAGGGTTGAGATGAGGTAAATTTGGCAGGTTGACATCAAGCGTGGGAGGCCAAAAACTGTTTTTAGATCGGAAACTGCATGGTGTCGGGGACTGAGCCTGTAGCACGCTGCGCGCATAAACCAAGCTAATTCAGTTAAGGTGCTCAATGCCAAGAAAGAAAGACGATATCACGAAAATTGAAAGAGTCCCTTTCTTAGACACGTCAACGTCAACCGGATTCAAATTTGACTTTAATCGACTTTAAACTAATGATTACTGAATTCCGCCAGAATTATCTAGTTCAGTGTTTTTTAATGTTTCATTTCAAAAGCCGCAACACATCTTTTGGCCTACATCTTAATTTTCATTTGAATTATTTTGGATTTCATAGATAAGTCCTCCATAAATTAAGGGGGTATGTTCGGTGGGCGATTTTGAGTCTTAAATGTTCTATAACATTTTGACCGTACGGGCTACTGTTTTCAAGCTAAGATTAGAGTATTTGATCAATTTATATATTTGGGGAAAGGATTAAAACGCTAAAAGGAACCAGCAGTACAATCGTTCATTCTGTTGAAATGATTTTGACCTAAAAATAATATCGGATTTTTCAATCAATGTTGGCCTATAAATTTGACCCGTTGACCTCTGACCCAAGCAATAACGAGCCAACGCGCGGTCCCGTTACTTTAAAAAAGACCCAATCGATCTTAAGCCTAATTTCAAATTGATTAAACAAGATGGCAACAGACCTATAACGTTATTAGCTTCATTCCGAGGGGTTGTTCACTTCGCGGTGATTGAAAAATAAAACCATATGGAACCAAAACGCACTTTTAAAGTTTTATATCACGCGATATTATTGGTGCAATTGTGATAAATTCAATGTATTGACCCCTGAAGTTTGAAATCGAATTTGACCCTTTTTAAAACCTCCGAAATCTTTTCTCCAAAACGAGGGGGGTGGGAGGGGTGGGAAGGGTGGGTTTTATAGCAAATGGACTGCTCTCCCTTCAAGATTCAAGGGGTAATTCACTCACTTGCAAAAGTCTAAGAAGTTACTTATATATTAGGAACCGGACACTAAACGCTAAAAAGTCTTTGGACCAAATCCAGCACGAAATATCTGAGTGACAATGTACTTTCAGAAATTAAATTCAAGAAAACGATGTACAATTAGGGGTTAACCATAAAGATAAAATGTTTCGGGTTCTAGAGTAGAACGTCCTTAACAGGCTTAACACGGCTAGGAGCTCGCTACCGTCGTAACCTTGAGAAGAACGCAACCACCAACAACTTCTAATGAACCTTTACTGACAACAACCACGCAGTTTGGTTAATCAAATTCAGAAATTAACGAATTGCGCATGTGCATAAAGAACAAACAAAAAATAACTTCCTGCCACCAAAAATTACTAAAAATCTCCTGACCCGTGGCAAACACGTCCCAAGATATTAACGATAAATATGACGATGCATCAAGAGAATCTGACTCAATATTATCCAAAGTCCTTATTTACTCCCAAGAGTGAGTTACCCCTCGTGTGTAACTCTCTTCCCCTTTGAGTATAGAGTCGTATAGCAAAGCGCAGTAACTCTCGGACTTAATATAACATTTATGTGGACCGGGGGGAGGCGAGGAGGAAAGGGGGGAACTACCCCTTTGGCTTGACTCTTTCGCTGGCCACTTTCGGATTTTTGCGCTCGCTCCAGAGCTACCAAAATCAATCAGGTCCGTTCGATACACGTCAGAACCCCCGGCGACCCTTTGCCAGTATGCTACAAGAATCTTTTGGCGGGAGAAGGGCCGGGGGAGGGGTGCTAGAGTCTCTCTATTGTTTTTTCCCTTGCCTCCAAAAGAGATGAGGGGAAAAAACAACAGCGTTTCTTTGTTTATAATACTTCTTTTCCGAAGGACTCTTTATTTCAGACCATAAGATTATGACCGTAAGTGTTTACCACATAGTTTCTTTTTCCTAAGTTGCTATACCTCTTTTCCCCGTGGCCGATTATAACATTTCCTAATTTCAACGCGAAAGTTTTCTTCTTTATCGTGATTAATGCTAATTTAAAAATTGTTACTTAATTACTTTGAGGCCAACGATTTAACGAGCGAGTGAGAGTTTCAAAGTTGCGCCAAAACGAGCGGCCTGTGATATTTCGCGCCTTTTCTACAGTCAGTATAAGTCAGTGGCGTCGCTAGGCCTTTTTTGGGGGGGCTATAGCCCCCCCAAATTCCAAACTTAGCCCCCCCAAAATAATCCGTAAACCCTACCAAAAAATTGCTCTTAGCAACCCAAAATTCTGTAGCAATATGTAAAAAAAAATTCAATATCAAACAGAAAAATTTTGAAGAAAATAACAGATGGAGAAAAGTTAAATGTTTCACGTTCTTGCGATGGGAGTCCCAATAGTGTGGACTAAAAGCTAACCAAAACTAAAAATCAACCTAAGACGAGTGGAAATCCTTCATAATCGGTTCCGTAGTCTTTATCAATAAAAGGTTGCATATCTTTAAAATACGAATAATTTCACGTTGACACAAATTTACGGATAGTTTAAAAGGTCTACACATTTTCCAATGAACCCATTATGCAATTTTAGCCACATCGTAGTATACGATAGTCGCTTTTGTTATCGTCAGATTTTAGCTTAAATGGAACTCGTTAGTACCTCAACCCACCAATAGTGGTAGCTGAGCTCAGTTAGAGAATTTATTTTAATTAAACAATTTTCACACCACACCCGGGAATTGAACCCGGCTGGCTGGCGCAGCTGTAAGATACGCTACCACTGTGAGGTCGGACACTTCTGATTTTTTTAGGGTCTTTGATTTTTTTTTCGTTTTATTTATGTGCTAATTAAATAGATAACGATGTGGCTACTATTAAGTCCCAGCCCCTGGGCCATCTTGTTTATATTAAGTTCTTATAATAACTTTAAAATAGTTTGCCCAGATTTAGCCCCCCCAAATTTCAAACCCTAGCGACGCTACTGGTATAAGTTTTTTTTTTTACTTAATTTCCCGCATTTTTCTACAATCATGAATAAATAACGCAACTTCCGTCCACCAGATGTCCCTCTTTTCGGAGAGTAAGTTATCCAAAAAGAAAACACTTCTTTTCAAGAATGGCCCATCTCTATTAAGTATATTGAAAATCTCTCCTATATATCTCTTGCAGAATTGCACGTGCAAACTAAAAGGAAGGGAAGGATTTTCTCTTTTATTGCATCAACGTACGAAAGTAGCGCGCGATTATTTATTAACGAGGAATGAAAATCACGCGCGAGCTAGCGCGAGCCTATCTAGGACGGAACGTGATTTTTATTTTGAACTGAATTGAGTTTGGTTTTTTAGATTAAGATCACGTGACCATTTTTTATTTTAACCGACGTAATTGGTCCATAATTTTTTTTATCTTTAAGGTGAGCAAGTATAGTTGGATCGCGTGCCGAGAAGGTGCACTTGATGGAGGGCCAAGAAGTATTGTTAAATATCATAAGAGAACGGAATGGTTCAGAGTCTTCACAGATTTATTCCGATAGTTTTATCTACCCTGTCAATCGGGATTTAATTAAAGGTAATTTATACCCGAGGCATCCGGCTAGTTTTAAAGTTACCGGAAACATGGAACAGGTAGGTTCAGACATTAAATGTTTTTTAAACTAACCTTTGTTAAACTAACCTACAAATTAATTAAAACGATGCTTAAATAGGGGTTAATCATGAAGCTATATTACAATGCTTCGGGTTTGGAACAAGACGTTTTTAACAGGCTTAATGGTTAGTGGTGGGTCCTCGCGTCAGCCTTGAGAAGAACTCAACCCATGAAACTACTTCTAATGAACCTTCCCCTGGTGTTACTAATATCAACCTTAATGCAGTTTGGTGACGTTTAGAAAATAACGAATTGTGACTGTGCATGAACAAAAAACATTAAAAAATTTAAAAAAAAAAAAAAAAATTTTTTTAATTTTACAGCCCATATACGATTGCAATTTAATGTGAATTTGTTTTTCCATTGAATTAAAACGTATACGAGTTCGGGAATGTTTAGTTGTATTGGAAGCGTGACTTAAGAGTTCATGGTCTAATTCGATTAAATCTAGAGCCGATTTTCTCTTGGGTTCGTATCAGATTTTGTTTTCTTTATTTTTGGTTTACTCTTTCAGTTGGGTAACGATGATTGCCATTGGCCAAGAAAACACTTCATTGCCTTGAATCCCAAACACCCTCTATCTTATAAAGGGCCTTAAAGTCGGCGACACACATTCTCTTTATCCGACAAGTAACGAATGGCGCGGTGTACTTAGAGCCAAATAGACGTATAAGCCAACCAACGTTGAACGTGATTTTACTTGTGACACTGAGGAACGTTTTCACAGAATAAAGTGCGGTGTTTTTCGAAGTTGCGAAGGATGAATCTTTTACCCGATTATAATTCGCACGTGAACTTGTTGTTGGCACTACATATTTGAACAATTGATGTGATTGGCCTTGCCCTATAGTCTGCTACTACGAACTTTCTCGTGACGCCACGCCCTCTTATCTCTTACCTCGGTTTTGACAACCATATTGGAAACCGTCATCTTCAACCATACAATTTAGACAATATAAACCAATATTGACGTCACGTCCCCTTAGCTCCTCCCCTTTTAATACCACTCTATACGATAATCTAAATATTTGTTGAGAATATGATTTTATAGCCTTTATGCTGAACAAGTTCGCTAGACAATACGAATCCCAGAGACAGTAAGAACAATTACTTCCAGAATTGCCAAATTTGGGAGTGTGTGCATGAAACCCCTTATTTATCCAATGTGCTAGGACGCTTTATTTGGGGTGTTATATAAAGGTGTATCACAAATTCAAGCCACAGTCAAAATGGTGTGGGGGAGGGGGAAGGTACCCCATATCTAAACAAATAAATCGGTTCTTATATGAAAGGGTTTATTGTGGGGATAAATGGCTATGGATTACAAGAATCATTTTCTCTCCCAAGTCCCCGTATCCCAAGCCCCCATTGATCGCTCTACGCATTTGTCTATATAGGTTGTAGAGTGGGGGTGATGCCCCACGCCATCAACATTTGTCTCGTCGGCCAGAGAGCCCCAGAAACGCTTCAGGGGGTTAATGGGGTACTATTGAAAGCTAAATAATCGGCATATACTTCTTCTTTGTGGGGGTTCGGGATTTAGGGGGGGACAACGGATCTCCTAGGCATTGATCCGACTATTTCCGGCTGGGGTAAAAACCCCTTGTTCTTTTTTTTGGCTATCGTTCTATCACTAATGGTTGTTTCAATATATGGACTCTATTGACTTTCTTGAAAACCTTTGGGTAAAGGGCATTCGGTATTTGGATTGAAAGTATAACCGATGAATCTGGGACACCGCGTCGATCGCTTTCATTTTTATCTTCAGTATAAATATTAATTCTTTTTTTAATTTTTCTATATTTTTATTTTAACCTATTTCGATTTCCACTCCTGGTTACTTTTTATATACTCCATGTTTTATATAAAATTGTCTTAATCGCTTTCATTTGAGAAATTAAATAACTTTCACAATAAAGGGAAAGCAAACTGCGTAAAATCAGGTGTAATTACTCACCATTTCTGTTGTCATTAATATCCGATGGCTTCACTTGAATCGGATGATGCATCTGCAAGAAAAAAGAAAGAAAAAAAAATCACAGTTAAATTAAAACCCAAAAATAAAAAAAATTACCCAAGGCTTAAAGAAAACAATCAACTTTCCATTTCGGTCTATAAATTATTCAATAATTAAAACTAACCTTGCGATGTTTATTGGATCTCTTACGTTCCTTCATATTTAATTATTATTACTATTTTAATATAATTACCTTAGTTACTACTAATTACAACACTGATCATTGAAGATAATTTAAAATTACTGCCGACCCACGAAACATTTTCAACAAGCGTTTTAGGCAGAATGAATCAAATACAAGACTGGTAATTTTTCCGAAAGGGGGCGTAAATTTGGCGGGTAAGGGTCACGTGGGTCGAAAGGGGGGCATTATTTATCATTGTTTAAATTCGCCAGTCGTGATATTTTCTTAATTTCATTCACACACGACTTTTATAATTTTTTTTATTTCCTCGATACAAAAATAATCAGTGTTCAAAAATGAAATTGAACTAACGTGCGAGGGAGCGCCTATAAAGAATTGAATAACAATCACTTTTTGAGTTACAACTACCACGAGGGACCATCTATAAAGTATTACAATAATAATTTCTCTGAGATCTTTCGTGGGGGACCGACTATAAAGTATTGTACGTGTTGCAATTACTATAGGGGTCATCTATAAAGTATCGTAATAATATTTAAAAGCGTGAGGACCATATATAATGTTCTGTAATAATGATGTTTTTGAGTTGCAACTAGCATGGGAGGGAGGACCACCCATAAAATAATGTAGTAATAATTATCTTAAGGTTCCAAGTATGGAATAAAGTATCGTACTATAAGAATTTTCTGATAAAAATAAAATCAGCGTAGTCTTTGAGCGATTTGGAAGTATCGTTTTAAGTGGCTGAAAGACTATAGTTTGAAATGTTTAACGTAGGGTTATTCGATGCAAAAATTTACATTAGATTTTTGCTGGGAAAGCATTTTATATCTTTTTTGCTGCTTAATTTAACGTTCCTAGCGAAATAGGTCGTGACGTCGTCGGGGCTTGAAAGTTGAGAGTTTCATCGTGGCAGGTGCAACCTAATAATCTATCTCTAGGCCATCGTTTGACCTCTATGCCTCCACTTCCCTGCCACCCATTTATCGAGCGAAACTCGCGCAGGATGGCTTAGATATTGCCATACACACTATCTAAGCTACCCGGAAAGGCCCAGGTAAGTGTTTCAATGGAACGGTTTCCCGTCTGTGTATCCAATAATTGGGCAAGCCCAAATGAAATATCTGCAAAATGATGGTTTCTTTAACAAACTATCTTTTTTACAACTTTTAATAGGTGTTTATATGAAAGGGGAACGCGTCATCACGTGACGTCCCTTTCGCGAGTCACGACGGCGCGACTCTACCACGTGACGTATGCAGTGACGTTTCGGGTAGGTACGTTCGAACAAGGCTGATCAAGCCGCAACTAATTTCAATAAAACGATGCTTAATTAGAAGTTTATTATAAAGCTAAAGTGTTACGGACCTAGAATAGGACATTCTTAACAGGCTTAATGGTTAGGGCTTGGCCTCCGTTCCAACCTTGAGAAGAATTCAATTAACAAACCACTTCTAAAGGAGCTTTCCTTTGATGCACTTTGGTCAGATTCCGTAACGAACTGTGATTGTGTAGTAGAGCAAAAAAACAACAAAGAAACAGCTTTCTGAAATATGTATGAGATGCGCAATTGGGTGCCTTTAATAATACCGCGTATTAAATATATTGGTTGAACTCGAACAGCTAAGCCATTCTGTAAAGCTAATGAGGTTTGGCAGCATTTGCAGGCATCCTCTACAATTTACAAAATTTGATAGCGAAAACCTTAATGGTAAAAGCTAAGCCTGATTCGCGCCCTAAAATTGGACATCATCACTTCAAAACCATTTTTTCTTCTCTCACCAATAATCTAATAGATCTACTACACGATTAAAAATCCAAAATCGATCAGGATTTTTAATGTTTATTTTTAGTTTTAGTTAAGGCTTAATCATTCCTCCAGGCTCCGAGAATTCAAGTTTATATTAATGTTTATTAATTTAAACTTTGTCTCTTTTATATTATAATAAAGAGCGTCTAAAATAATACATATTTCAATTGGAACCATGTATTCATCTATAAAATTAAAGAAGTTACAAGCAATTACGTTTTCTTAATGGATACTATACGCGAGGTCTACAGCTATTGGACGAATCCGTCAGGTGCTACTAGTCGTGTCGTCCAATAGAGGTAGTCAGTCCCCAGTACTTTGTTGCTTAGTGTCCATTAAGAAAACTTAATTGTTCGTATCTTCTTTAATTTTATAGATGGTTGCATAGTTTCAATTTAAAATATTCATTAAATTATAAGCTCTTTCGAATAAATATTTAAAGTATTGTAGCCTAGAGTTTTCCATTTAAACTCGGCATAGTAGTTTCATTATCCCTTTTGCAAAGGCGCGTGCGAAATAATTCAGAGCACGAAATATATACGCGCAGCACGTGAAGATAAAAAATGACCACGTGAAATAAAAAATGGTTAAAAATTGCACGAGCATTTATTATAATATTCCATTTTAAACGAATCTCAAAATTATTTCGTGAATTATTATTTTATTTTTCTTGCGCGTCTAAATTTCCATTTCTGGGCTATACTTTTTTTCTCTGTTCGCTTGGAAGGAATCTTTCTTGAATATGATTTATTACTTTTGGGAATTTAACCGTTTCTCTATCTCCGTTCCGTTGTCTTTCGATATAGTTTCCGTCCCAGCTAAGAAAGACCAATTCTCCCATTGAAAATCTATCGCGATTTAATCCCTTTGTTAGAATGCGAAAGCGTATAACACGGCCCAATGAAGCCCATCACCATTTTCATGGAGAAAAGAACGAGAATTATTATTGTCAGTTTATTTCTAGGGCCTTTTTTTAATCTAGCGGTAATTCCACGCAAAGGGTTAAGAGGGTTTTTCCTGCGCTTAATAGCGGTGTCAACTAAGACTGTATTGTAATATAAGTAAGATGGAAAATGGTTTCATTGTTTCATCACTCATTTTGTTGCCAGTGTAGCCGGGAATTATACCAGAGTCCCAATTTTTTTTTCTCCTCTTCCATCTTCTTATCATTTCGGTTGCTATGCACGCTGCCATATAGAGATGGGTAAGGGCTCCGTTGCTAAGGACTGTATTTCAGAAAGTGTTTGGTTCGTTTGTTTGTGTGTATGTTCTTTATGCACAGTCACAATTAGTTAATTTCTGAAGGTTGATGTCAGTAAGGCTAGGGGAAGGTTTATAAGAAGTGCTTTGGTTGCGTGTCTACATAAACAGGAGACCTTAATATTGATTTATATATTTATAGGAAACTATTAAACATTGTACCATTTGGTGATAAACACCAATATCAGGAGTTCATGATGAACTCCTGCCAATATGTATAGTAAATTCTTCCCAACTGATGAGGTCTTTTAACACCAATTGCTTTTTATCAAAAAAGTGTGAAATATATTTTTTTCGATTTACTAGGCTCTGTCACATTTAAATATAGTTAATCAGTCACAAATATTTGAGACGTTTCACTTGATTATATGGTTAATTCATCTCATAACGTAAAACGTGGCTGGAAGACGGTTTTGGGCAGTTTGGGAGCTGCTAGGCTATAGTGCATATATTTTGTGGCAGCAAGCATTTTTAAATTCCTTAACTTTCCAGGTTTGGTCTCCCTTTAAAAATTTCATAATTCACAACTTTGGTAATAATAAAAAAAAAGGATATATAATACTTTTCTATACTCTGTAGGTTTTTCGGACCCCTTTGGTGAAGAAGTATAGGGAGGAGGGGGGAGTTACGTATCTCGTTTTTAACATGAAGGAAATGAAAATTTATAACAGTAAAGCGGTGGAGGATGAGGCAGGGGGGTCCGAAGGCGCTCGCTTGAGGACAGTACTCATTTTAGGCTTTACATCATTTTTATGGGCTCAGCAATTTTATTTCCTATATATATCTCTTTTTAGGCTTAGACATTCGACGCAACAGAAAGGGATAGGACAATCACTCGCCCCTCTATATTCCAGAGAATATTCAGGCAAGAAGTGATATCTAGTTTAATAGGGAGAAGGTATAAATTCGTCACATTTCTAGCTTTATCTCCATTCCAAACGTAGGTCCGGAGTTAATCGCCGCCTCTAAATTACAACCAGCCTCTCATTGGCTCTTGAAAACTCACGTCAGCGCGACGCGAATGACGTAAATAACGTATTTTCCGACTGAGGAGAGGCGAAATAGCCCAGCCTCCTTTTACGTCCCCCCTTTGTATTTTGAAAGGGGGACTGGGACTATGGCGCGCGAATACTTAGGCATCTTATACCTTCTTCCTAGTAAACTAGATATCACTTCTTGATTCAGGTATTTCTGTAGCTTCCTTCTTTCTAAAGAAAATTACTAACGTAACGTAACCTTACCTAGGTTTGATTGAAGCAAAGGCTTCAAAAACTATATACACTTTGACAAGCCAAGTTTACATTTACAGAGGACACTGATAAACTGGAGAAAGCGTTTTCTCTCTATCTTCATTATCCCTTTACAAATTTTAAAAATAAAGGTTCTCAAAAGTAAGTTGAGGTCATTTTTGTTCGTATAAGACTTAATGGGATTTCCAGTGGTCAGTTTAGTTCGCGGGCTGGCAATGACCGTTGATAATCGCGTCAGGCCAGCAAGTGTCCGTTCCCCTCAAGCTTGACTGGGCATGCGCCAAGTCGAGCTTATCATCGTAGCGCAGGACTCGACTTTCCAAGAAAAGAAGGAAAAAGTTGGAAAAAGCCAATTTTTAAAAGGGTGCTTTACAAAATACAAGTTCTTCGATTACCTCTCTCTCTCCATGAAAAGTGTTCCCTCTTTAGAGGAAATAAATCACGACGTTATTATATATTTTTTTCTTATAATATAACTACTCAAATATTGATATATAACTAGAATTTGGTGCAATAAATGTTTAAATCAAAGTGTTTCCCAAAGTTTCATTTCCATGTTGCAAAACATATTTTGCAATATGACACATCGTAATTTCCTGGTAGATTTGGATTTTTGGATTTCAGAATCAGAAAGAACATTATTTTGAACAATTTCTAGGCCTATACCGTATTTTAAACAATTTTTGGCTTGGTAATTTAAATTTTTGGTGAAAGTATGATATAAAATCATATTTTCACCACGAGACTTATAGACCAGACGCCTAGAGACAGTGCAGGATAATTTTTTGTAGGCCAATAATAGATCTAACGAACAGTACGTTTTTTTCAGTAATGCATTATCTCAATTTCGTCTTATGAACCGTATTTACGATTTTGACTCGAAATTTAAATGTTCATCCAGTAGTTTTGAAATCTCGCGATACGGCCTTTGGGAAACTCTGCAAATTTAAACGCTGTTATACTAGTGCAATAAATGTTATATCATAATATAGGGGAACAGATCAGCGGTATCTTAACTGAAGTACCAGGTACTTGGCAAATTTGCGCGTAATATGCCTAGTATTTCGCCTATAGCTTCCTCGAGTATGCCTATTAGAGTTTAACGCGCTGGAAGCTAGTTAAGTTTACGTCGGATTCAACACTGGGGAAACGATAGTTGCGTGCCCTAATTGCCAGCCGAAGATGGTCGAAATGCATGATGGTACCATTAGCTAATTAACGGAAATAGGGGACGAGATAGACTAATTCCAATTAGGCAATACCTAACGACGCTATATTGCAAACTTAAAATACTAATACACGATCCGATTTTATTCAGTTTGTTTTCGATATACGATGATTGCTATTAATAGAGATTGGAATCTTCCGGAATGCTAATTTAAAATAGGGGAATTATTTTAAGATCGACTGCAGTGCCATCTACAAGATATGAGTTTCCAAAACTACGTTATCTACGCAATTTTAAGCTTAGACGTTGAAATTTCACACACAAAAGGGCCAAAACAAGCGGCCTTGAACATTATGGCGTATATCTGAAGTCAGCGAGGTATTTCACGTGTTTTTCTGAAGTCAGAAATAACGAACTTGATAAGGAAAAAAACGTGCGTTGGTTGTAGTTGCGAAATCAGTACGAGACTTTTTTGAAAATAGTACAGTTTGTGTTGGAGAGAGGGCGCAATATAGTTTCTCAATATATAGGAAGTGGCCCACGTGACAAGAAGGACCGAATTGAACCCCATTCGACCCCCTTTCTCCCACACCGGAAGGAATCTAGGCTCACGGTGTAGAATACTAGTTCACCTGATACGACTCCTTCTTTACTATGTACTCCGTGGTTTTGCAGGTAATGTAGGAACCCTGGAACTCAAGTATTGCATTGTTTCTATAGCAAGGATTACCCCGATCACATCGGAAAGGAGGGAGGGGGGTTCCCCACGCTTGAGAAAACGATCAAGGTAGATCCCTAAAGGCTGCATCATCCTGATGATCATTCAAAGTGAGCCGCGCACATTTCATGTATATAACCAATCTTAACCACCCACGCTGCTCCCTCAATCGTCTCGTCTTTATACTATATCTATACGCACCATCGATAAAATAACAGCTATAGGCCAACCAACTTTGCCTTAGAAGGCAAGATTTCCTTGCAAAGTCTTAGATTCTGATGGCCAGACATACATTTAGTCTCGTTCGCATTACAGACTTTGTAGCCGTCCAACATAATATTGAACTAAAAGGATTTGTTGCCGTTTTTACAGTATTGCCATTCAAGAGAATGACTGCATGCTGAGAGAAATTAAGGCTAGAAGTTCAGTTTGAACTATAGTATAGTGTTTCTCAGAGAAACCATGAAATAGTCAAACATGTAGAGTAAGACATATCAGTCTTCAATCTAAGAATGTTGCTGAACATTTATCTAGTGGAAGAATTGGTAGAAGTTTGCCGCTTTTACTTCATGGCAAGCTCTCATTAACCAGTGACAAACTTATGGAACACATCTTATGGATTTATGGCTTTGTTTACACTTTTTGGATTCAAATTTAAATTAAAATCTAACGACACTGTGCTCAGCGTTTGGGGAACACTGCTAAATATACACTTTTTTATATAGAATACTTCGGTTTAATTGACAATTGGGGTTGTGGATATGGTATTGTTTTTCGCTAAGCTCAGCACCAAAGAGCAGTTAGCGGTAGGAGGACGCGGAAAGAAGCGGAAGAATTAAAGCTACCTATGTACTTTTATTATTTGCTCCTCGACACGATCCTCTTAAAAATCTATTTTTGGCTCTTGGCGAATCACGAGTGCAAGACGAAGGGAAGGCTCGGGTTCAAGAGCGAAGAACTCGCTCCCGCAAGATTAACTTTCTACGCCTTAACACTTCTTCTAGGTTAGGTTAGCGTTAGCTATTTGAAGGAGGGTGGGAAGAATAAAGAACGAAACTAGCTAGGTACTTACGAAGATTCAAAACTCATATCAACTTCATCTTTCGACTATGAACCTACTAACGTTCTGAAGTTCAGGAGAGCTGAGTTCTATTTAAATGGATGTCGTTTTAGAGGTATGTACGAAGGTTGCGCCGACAAAATTAACCCAAAACGCCATACATTAAATTTAATGGTATTTAAATATAATTAACTATATAGCAGCAAAAACAAAACTGGTGTTACGCTGACTGACTTTCAGCCCAATTTCCTTATACTTTTCTGGCAATTCGCCATTTTTTTAAATCTAAACACGATAAACTAAATTTATTACTAAATATAATTAACTAGCTCAGCTACCCCAGCGTGACCCGGGTGTTTTAAGGGACTATATAAACCTGGAAAAGACAGTAACCACTAAACAACTTTCGTCAAACCCGTACAAAATATTTCCTTGATGTGTTTTCCTTTTACACAACATCAATAAAACGATGCGATGCTTAATTAGGGGTATTAATTAAAACTTAAATGACACAGGCCTAAAATAGAACCGACATAACAAGGCTAAGGGTTCGCGGACCCATGCAGCCTCGACAAGAACTGAACCATAGCAAGTGCTCATTTAGTTGCGTAAAGATTTAGGTAACTGATATTTAAATTAAATTTAACTCCGAAGAACCTTAAATGCCAAGTTCATTAATTTTGTACTCGTCAAATAACGAGGGAATGTTTGTCGGCAGCGATTCTAAAACGCGGTCCTTGCTCGTTAAAATAAATAGGGTTTACTTATTCCGTCGTCTTTGGCTGTCTGCACGCATGGTGTCCCACGAACAATGGACTTGGGGAAGAAAGACAGGAAGTGATCTTAAGTTTATTTTTGTTGATATTTTGGATGTCGGGCCAAGTTTTACAGATAGAGACAAGAGAGACAAGCACGAGCGGGGCGAGGGTGGCCCGTTAAATAAAATTGTACTAAAGAAAGCCGACACGAGCACGATACAATCGTGACGTCACCACGCCATCCCTGACTGATATCCAAGAGAGATAGTCCTAGACCTATCCAGTTACAAATTGCTCCACTCTTAAGTGTACAAACGAACACGCGCAACATGACATTAAGGAAAACATATTATTTTAGAATCTTGATTATCAATGTACTATTTTCGGATTTTGAAAGTCGGTTGGCAAGGAACTACTTTCTGTAGAACTGCAGTCGTTGAATTTGTAGGGTAAAGGGGCCTGACTCTTTTGTAAATACCATGCCTGGTTTAATTGTACGATTGATACCCAAGGCCCTTTAGGGGTCCTCATATATGGGTCTCTATTTTCAAGTATCCAGTAAGTATTCACCCTTTGCCCCAGATATTTTAGGGGCCCAACACACATAGGAATGGTTTTTAATTTTAAGGCCCCAACATGCCCCAAACATGTCGCCATTTCATGTTAAAGACCGGAACAGAACAGAAGATGACAGTATTGTGTTCAATACGATAAACTTTGGCGAGATATAGATCGGATATGTCTAATAAAAATAATTGTAGAAAATTATCTTACGAATGATTTAGCGGTGGCGCTTCTGTTGTTGGCTTGCGTCAGCTGTAGCAGTAAAGCCAAACAGGGAAGCGAAGGCAAAGGAAGGTGCGTCGTGATGGACAATCCACTCGAAGCGGCCGCACCCCTTAACAAACTCTTGCTGACCAGTCCTTGCAACAATTGCTTCCCAAAGGCTGCAGTAGAGGCCTTGTTGCCGCCGACGATATTGCAATTGTTGCCGTTGGAGGCTGCGGCAGCCGCCAAGAAGGCTAGAGCTTGCGCGGCGGCCTGGTTGGCCCCGCCCCCTTTCGCTTTCAGTCGCTTGCTGAGACGTTTGCCGATGACGGGAGCCGTTTTTACATCCATGGAAGGCGGAAGGGTCATTCAGACAAACCAACCGAACTGAACAACGTGAGCTCTGGTTGAAACGCCCCGATGGTTAAATAGATACCTTCAGTATCCCTTTAGTTAAACTACGTTCAGATAAAACGTTGAATGTTGTTTGATTTAATCTGTAAATTCAAAAAAGAAAAGGAAATATAAATTGGTAATCACGAATTGAAACATATTTGGTAATAGAGTTAAAGCATGTTTTATAATGTATTAAAACGTAAATAAGAGAGATTTAACATAATACGCAATGCAGCCCTAACCATAATTCCCCTATCATCAAGTGCGCTTGAAAATGTATAGTAAAACTTTTCAAATTAAGAAAGGATTTTGACTTTTGCTCCACAAAGTTTTACATCAAAAGTCATTAGTTAGAAAGTAAGTCAACACGCCAAAGGCACACACGATAAAATTCCTTTTTCATCCAAAAACCCTGAATACGGTACAAGGCAGGGAACGGAAAAATATAAACTTGTACTTTCCGCCTTCCACTCTATTCAATCAAACACCATGAACAAATTACAAAACAATAAAAGGCGCGCACGTGCTGAAGAAAAAGATTATGGCGCGTTCTAAAGGGGTAATGAAAGGACATTTTAAATCGTTTTGTTTTTTGTAAATCCAGATCAGCTCGCTTTGGAATTTCCGTTTTCTATTTACAGATGCAGGCGATCATCCCGAGATCCGCCTGCAACTGATCTGTATTAAAAAGACAGAGCAGTACGGATCGCTTGCTAAATCTGTAGATATATTTTGGCGGGAAAGAAAAACTAATATTAGACCAACTGGAAAAATGACGCGTAGCCACTCTCTGTTGGACCTTATCATCGGATAATTGAACAAATCGGGCGCGATCTAGGAGCATGCAAATTGAACCGTCACTAGTTCATTAGCTCTTTAGAAAACATTCGCGCGAGATTAAAACTTCACGCGTTGCCTCTTTAATCTACCAACCTTTGAAAGAGCAGATTTTAGCGAGAAAATATGCGAAGGAGTTACGTTTTCCAAGGTTGAATTGTAAAGTGTCAAAACTTTGCAATTGGGGTCGGAAAAAAAGATGTCCCGGAGGGTGTGGAGAGAGAGAGTTTGGCGTTTACCTTTTTGACTTGGGCGCTAAATCTTTGTCTAAAGTAAAGAGAAGAAGGGAAAGATAGCGCGCGGGAACAAAATTGCGCTTCGATGGAAAAGACGATCTCTCTCTCTCTCTTCCGTGGAATAAGAGGGAGCCAACGATCGAGCGCAAGGATAACAAACACAAAAAGATAGGAGAGAGTGAGAGAGAGACACTTCAAACAAAACTTTGCTCCCCAAATACATCTTAAAGGCACCTCGCCGTCTATGGCTTGTTAACAATATTTTAACGTAGTGTTTCCCCAAACACAAGATTTTCAAATCAACTTTTAAATTTCCAGTCAAATAATTGTAAATAGGGTTAGAAGAAAAAGTTGGACTAGTTTATTACCGCACAAAGGTGTATGCCCTGAGGTCGTTTTAAGTCTATTATTGGCCTACTAGTAATTATTGTCACTGTCTCTAGGAGTCTAATCTATTTTATTCGTCTTGATTAAAATAGGCGACAAAATCATACCTTCACTAAAAATTTTAATTATCGTATTGGGTGAAAACAAATTTTGAAATTAAGATGGGTTACGTTTAAAAGATGGAGCTCTTAACTTCGTAAACTTTGAGAGGCACTGATAGCGTTTTCCTTTGGGCCCTCGCGGAGCGCTCCCATGGAGGAATAAAACTAGGAGATCCTATTCTTCAAAAACAGTCTTTAACGAAGCTGGAAACTACTACTACCATTTTTATTGCTCCTTGGGAGCGCTCCGCGAGGACCCAAAGGAAAACGCTATGAGAGATAATGAATCCAGACATTTTAAGGTAAAGGCCGAAATTTTGATTAAATTTGGCATAATTAATGTAATAATAGGCAAAAATAAATACAGAGAATAATGACGTATCTTATATTGGATTTCCCTGTACCTCTATCTACTCATTTATAATTCAAATCTAAGGTTTAATGGCCTTTCTTGCTCTATCTCTCAGCAGCCTTCATTTGCATTCTTGGAAAGAACCTTATTTCCCCGTAACTTCTATTACGGTGTAACATTTTTTTGCATCCCTTCTTAAGATGCTTGTTATCATATCATATCGAGCTCGAGACGGTAGCATTAAAGGGATCGGACACTACCCATAACCGTCTTTCAAGATGACGTATAAATCCGACAAAATTCCAGAACTGTCCTACCCTTAAAAGCGCGTGAGAGCTGGATAGCGCGAGACATAAAAACCGAATCCCTGTCCTAGATATCCCAGTTAATAAAGAGAATACCGTAAATACCGGAAGAATGACAGTGGAAATATAGCGTTGTAAAGGTTAACTGGGACGAGTCACACGTACCGGGGGGGGGGGGAAGGTAATAAAAGTATAGGCAGGCAAAACGCGCGAAACTGACATCTGCAAACACCATTAAACATTTAATACTCTCTTTTCCTTCTCTAGCGCGAGGTAGAGCGTGCAAAGGGAAACATACCCGTGCAAATATACAACAAGCTTACAACCAATAGAACTTATCATAGAAAAACCCAATTTTTTATGGAAATATACTATGATTCAAAGAGTGTTTTCTAATATAGGGTTAGAGATCCCACAATATATACAGCGTGGTATAGCTATTGGAGTGAGGTAGTATTATAGTGGCTTTAATACTAGGTGTAGCAGCATTTTATGATATGACAACAAATAAGAACGCTAAGCCAACCTGCTCCTACACGCTGGGGATGGGGACGGTGAAATGGCGGGAAAAGTAGCATCACGTGATGACGAGTTTTTACAAGCTCGCTCTGTATTCAGAAATGAATTATTTAGAAAGTGCTACTGTAATGAAACGCGATGATAGCTTGTACAATACCATCAAAGGGATAATGAAGAAAAAAAATGATAAAACAATATGAATTAACAACTCTGGGGAAGCGAGTTAAATGTAACAGAATTCATACGCGTCTCCCAGAATTCCTGGCGATTCAGTATGTGGTATGTAGCGTGCATAATTTTCTCGCTTCATTATCCCTTGTAACAACGACAAGTATTCAACGTGGCCGAGTTAATGAAGAAATATTAGGGGAACAGACTAAAAACCAATAGAGATTTATTTACTTTGGCGTTGGACTTTCTTCTTCATTAACTCAATTTGAGTGAACGGGGAAAAACTCGCGGAGGTCGCGCCTTTTATTAAAACAACAATAATAATGGAAACGAAAGCGGAATAATTAAATGAAAATGCAAAAAGGAAAAAGGGTTTTGTTTGTTTGAAGAATATGCATACATCGGCCTCGTTATATTTACATTTTGATACAGTAAATAAATAAACAGCAAAGGGAATCGAATTTGCTTGGAATAGAGAGGGGACCTTCGCTGTATATATTACTTATCATCCTAATTTGGGCATGGAAAAATAGAAAGGGGTCTTCTATTGTACGAAGTGGTTACCGCCTCGATGGGAATTATCTTGCCCATAAGTAATTATTGTTCATTTGTTTAAGCCATCATTAATTATTTTAATTAGTGTTTATATCTTAATGAAGGTTTACCATAATTTGAATTAATTTTGAGATTCAAATTTCTAGTTGACTTTTAAGGTTTTCAATGTATTTTCAAGAAATAATTTATAAGAAAATTGAATTCCCTGACTTTGTTAAAATTCTTAAAATTTTCCCCGACTTTTTGGACCATTTTTAAATCCCCAAGTTTTGCCCATAACTAATTATTGTTCATTTGTTTATGCTATCATTAATTGTTTTAATTATTATTAAGTTTTACCATAATTAGAATTAATTAAGTTTTCAATGTATTTCCAAGAAATAATCTATACAAAAATTTAATTCCCTGACTTTGTTAAAATTCTTCAAACTTTCCCTGACATTTTGAACTATTTTTAAATAGTTTTTGCACAATCTTAAAGGGTTTACTTGATAGTTAATAAAAGAAGATAGTTGTAGGGCGTTCGGCGGAGTAACACTTAAAGAAATAGTCCGATATACACATGCTTGACCGATATTATTTTATGGCTATGCAGCTGACCTTTCTAAGAGCGCAGTTTATTTCTGCTCATAAATATAGAGTCGCTATATTTTGAGCTGGGGGGAAGAGATATCGGTCTTGGGAGGGGGGCGTGAATAATTGAAAAGGCGACAAACCCAAACGCTGTTTCCGATTGCGGCCGAATATTCTCATAGATTACAACGCAGGTCGAGGGGTCTTGCAACTCGTTCGCTAACACAGAAGTCTACGAGAAAGAGCAAAACATTTAAACTCGCGAAAGTGACTCCCCCCTCGGATTACGAAATATCCTTTACGTCATATCGTTTCTCCTCCAATCAGAAATCGATTGGGAAGAAGAGGGAGAAAAAAAATCAAGAAGGAAAGAAAGAGAAACGTTTTTCTAACAAAATAAATAAAAGTTGAAAAATAAATATATATTGAGAATAGCTCGCTCAAGTCGGAGCTCGCCGAGCAAAAAAAGATATTTCTAAATAAATAAATGGGGTTGCACCCCTCGAATACTTAAAACTCGCGCCTAATCGATAACCCCCCTCCCTACTACATCCACCTATGCTAAGGCCAGCTTAAGTCGGTGCCGCACATTCGATATTTGACGAGTACACTGAGAAAAATATGTTCAGTGAAAAAAACAGAAAACTTCTGGCAGCACGTGATGCCAGAAAATATCAGTAAAAATTACAGCAACTATGGTTTTTTCGATTTTCAGAACGGTTCTGTAATAATTATAGGTTATTCGTTTGTCTCCAAAACAGAAGTTTTTATGTCAATTTTACAAGTTAAAACTGTAACCATATTCTGTGGTTTTTACAGAAACAACTGTGATTGCAACAGTTTTGACCTGTATTGAAAATCTGTAATTTTTACAGAAAAACTGTTTTGATCTGAAATAATGGTCTGTGGTTTTTACAGAAATAACTGCGTAGATAGGCTTTAAAACTCTGCAATATATACAGATATAACTGTTTTGATGTGGAATTAAGTGCTGTGGTTTTTACAGAAGTAACTGTATAGATCTGCTTTGAAAATCTGTAAAATTCTCAGAAATAACTGTTCTGATCTAAAACTAATGTCTGTGGTTTTTTCAGAAATAACTGTATATGTCAGCTTTTAAAACGTGTAATAATTACAGAAACCCGTGTAAAGTCCATCATTTTTATTGGTGTTAAAAATATGTTGCTTTTACAGAAACATTTGTATATATTACTTTTTCGGGGTGCGCTCAATATCAGTACTTTAAACAGATGATATGATATATTTAACAGATTTTTTCAGTGTTGAACCTGTAAATTTCACAGAAATGTCTGATCAAAATCACTGTTTTTCATGGGAACTCAATTTGCATCATTCGATGCAAGATTAATGTCTCCAATATTTGCAGAAACATTGTTTTCATTACTTGTAGGGCTCTAAAATTCAAAAATTTTATCTAAGAACATTACACCCAAAGAAATAAAGACATACCGATTGTAGCCTGATTATATCCTATGATGTGGGAACTTATTCATTGATTCCGTGAATTTCGGTAAAAGTCATTTTTCAAAACGAGTTCCCTCTGATAACGATTCATTATTTTATAAATTGAAAACTTTTTTTTTAATATATGCAAAATTTTAATAAAAGTAAAGGCCAAACCTTTAAAAATTACAATGACTTTAAAATCCTTCAAAGCCAGCCAAACTCGAAAATATTTTTTAATCAAAAACATAATTTTTGGACTTACACCCTTTGCGATTTTCTGGGTTAATCTTCGCGGTGCATCTAAAGGAAAAATAATTAAATGATTAATATTAAATTAACAACAGCTTTTAACTACAAACTCTGAGTGCCAAAAAAGAGAAATCTTGCAGAAAAACAGGTTTTCAATGTGATATTTTTGGTTTTCTACCTTTTTAAAAACTATATTAACATGGATTTTAATACACAATAATTGGAAAATATGAGAAAGACGATTTTATACCTTTGGATTAATTCCTTATCTGTGCTCGCTTTTTCTGGATACTCGATATTTAAAACGAAATACAATCCAAAGAACGGTAAAATTCTCGTTGTTAGGTGTAATCATTGACGACATTTTGAAGACGGACAAAAAATTTTGGTTTCAGCTTCCTAGACTTTCACTTGACCTGTTCTGACTATTCATTCTCCCTTTAAGGGCCAATGTAAAGCAATAATGGCTGATATTTTTTAAGCGGCATTTGAATTTCCGTAAAAAGTAAAGAAAAACCTATCTGGCCAAGGGGTTGCAATATTAGGGTCTATTTTAATATAAACAATGCAAATATGTATAGCTTACTTGTTTAGTTGGCACTCGTTATGACGCAATAATCAAGGTGGTATTTCTATATTAGTCATAGTCTGTAAACAAACATAAACATAAATTTGAGTTTTGGTTCTATAATAAATTCAATATATAAATGATCTAGGCTTTATCTCCTTATTTTTAAAGAAAAACTGTTTAATTAACTCCAAAGATAAGTAACCGATTTATGGATTTTCAATTGTCTTCTATTAAAAATAAACAGCAAAATTCACCTTTTATAACTAGATCATTTATCATACAGAATGCTGAAATGTATTTAACTTACTTGTTCAAATTGTGGAATCTCACTTAATGGGCGCTGGTAAACGAGGTAATATAATACTCAGTAAGTCGCGTTTCATTTCTAGCTCTAAGAACCACACCTGCATTACCCGCGTGGAGACCGTAGATTATCGCTAGATTGCGAACCTGTCCAAAAAACCCGAAACCGACCCTGACCGCGCACAATGGAAACTTTCTAGCCCAGAGTAAAGTGACAAAAAAGGGTTTAAAATTGTAGCCTCTCTCTCTTGACCCAGCGGAGCCTCCTAGTTTTTTTTCCAAAGAATTTCCCCCTCCTGGGGTTGCGGTTATTTTCCATTCTAAAGGTGGGGCCGGTGAACTCTCTCGAATCCACGTGCAATTATTTTTTAGCATTATAAAGTTCTTACTTTTTATCTGGCAGCACCAAATGAGCTAATATAAATATTTACTAGTTTATAGAATATTTACTAAATCTTATAGAAAATGCACTCTAAATATAAACATCTGATGAACCAAAAATGTATAGTCTAGTCCCCTACACGATGAGTTAAAAAATTAAATTGACCAAAAAATTATGAATTTTTCACCTGTTACTTCAATTATTTGCATATCATCGAAACTTTGGGTTTAGACGATATATTTAAAAGCTTTACCCGTTCATAAAGCTTTTATTAAACGTAAACCGACAAGGTGGAATTTGAAGATTTGCAGCTCGAAAATTATATATTAGTTAAACCATAAATGATAGGAGCTATTTCTAAATTGGGTCTAGTATTTTTACTGTCAAACAGAGGTCGATTATTTTTGAGCTCCTCAATAGTTAAAGAAGTGGCTCGGGCGCAATTAAAAATTACAGAACCTTGCCATTGTAAAAAATAGTCTGTCAAAATTAATGTAGCAATTATATGGGTTTAACTGTAATTTTCCCAAAATAGATACCGTAAAATTTGCGGGAAAAAGTGAATGAAACATTAAAGAATCATATCTTTTCGTTTTTGCAGTTTTGAAGCATTATTATCAGGTTGCCGGTAACACACATATCTGAAAATTATACAAGGAACATATTTTGCTTGTTTAATCGCCAATATACTGTAGTTTTCACAGTTTGTTAGTAACGTTAACAGAGTCATGGTAGCACAATATCTGTAAAATTTACAAACGGCATCTGTTTTACCAATCAAATACGTAAATCTGTCATTTTCACAATTTCGGACTAAAACTAACAGATAATACCATGAAGTACTTAAGGTACAGAAAATATCTGCAATACCTAAAAAACAGTCACTCTGTGTAATATTTTTGCAAACTTTACAGAAAGCATCTGTTTTACCAATCAAATAAGTAAAGCTGTATTTTTCACAGTTTCGTACTAAAATTAACAGATACTTCTATAAAATATCTTCTGTAAAATTTACAGTAAATGCCTGCAATGCCTATCGAGCAGTCACCCTGTAAAACATTTCTGTGGAATTCACCGTTCAAAACTGAGGATCGGAAATTACAGAAACAAATGTGTAATTTTTACAGTTAGAATTAGAAATAGCAGATCAATAAGTGAAATATACAGATGTTTTCCGTAAAATAGTAAAAACGATTTTACTGTGTTTGTATTTCTGCAGATAAACTCCGTTAATATATTTTACATTTCAATATTGTAAAATTCTTCTGTTTAAACTACAGAAATTTCTCTCAGTGTAGCGAAGGTATTATGGAAGAATCTGAAAGGATTCAGAACAGCGCTGGTAAATATTTTCGGAATAAAATTCTAGGTTTGACTTTCGCAGGGTTTTCCCTAATCAAATTTTCCACAAATTTCCTACACAATTCCATGAAAAACACACAAGGTTTGAAACTAAATATTAATTTGGAAAACACTAAGTACAATCTTCAGTAGTTTATTATATAAGCGATATCTAGTTTACTAGGGAGAAGGTATAAATTCGCCACATTTATAGCTTTATCTTCGGTCCAAACGTAGGTCCGGAGTTAATCCCCGCCTCTAAATTACAACCAGCATCTTATTGGTTCTTGAAAACTCACGTCATCACGACGCGAATGACGAAAATTACGTCTTTTCCGACTGAGGAGAGGCGAAATAGCCCGGCCTCCTTTTACGTCTCCCCTTGTATTTTGAAAGGGGGACTGGGACTATTGCCCGCGAATGCTTAGGCATCGTATACCTTCTCCCTAGTAAACTAGATATCACTTCTTGAGAATAGATAAGTTTCCATGGCGTTAGGAGCTGCTTGCTATCACAATATCGCTTTCAACTTAGCTGACTTTTCCAAACATTTCAGCTTTTGCAGGTCGTGTACTACGAACCTTGCTGAAGGAACAAGAAAGACGTGTGTTGCCGTCTTTAGTAAAGTGCTTCTATTCCCTCGGGGTTTTTCCAATACAAACCATATCAAAGTACTTTTGCCCCCCCCCCTTGAATGTGGGGGTGCAGTAAGATTTCTTATTCAGATGCTTTATTGAATTACGAAAAATATAACTTTCAATGAATGCGGAGGGATATCTAATGGATTATGAGCATTGCGTAACTCATTCTCGCATTTCTTCATTGTCCCTTTAACTCTAAAAAACAATCACTCGGCGTTATAGTAATGGCACAAAGCAGCCTCTGATTGTATTAAAGTCTAGTTGAAAACAAGGTAGGTGCTATTAATGCACGTGAAAATATATAGTGGAGTAATGGCACCAAGCAGCTATTGACTTTATTAATCTCCATGAGAAAACGAGGTAGGGTGCTTTTAACGCTTATAGACGTGGCACGTGCTGGTATTCTTATTTCATAATTTTTCTATTTAAAATGAATGGCGTTGAGTATAAGCTTAGACTCTGTTGCGGTTTCTATGGAGACACTTTTTGTGTATTTTATTTCTCCCAAGAAGGAAATGGGAGGGAGGGAGAGGGGGACAAAAGGGGGGAAAGGAAGTTTCTTTTTCTTCGGCGTTGCTTGTTATAATCGTAAAGAATGGAACACTTCCGACAAAAATCGTTAATATCCAAGATTAAATAGTTAAAGGGAAGCTGAACAGGAAAAATGAAGTCATTTACATATTCTACTGATAAAAATTATATTTAGTAGTGCGATTTTATACTATCAGACTCCATTATAATTTTTTTATAAACTTTTATAATAAAGTTGCCACGATTTGAAATAGCTTTGAAAGATTTAAAGTGCTAGCCGACTTTTAAAGAAAGGTTTACGTTATTTTCTAAATTTGATTTTCTCCATTTTTGGATCTAAAGCTAGTTTATAAGGTTAAGAGCATCTTTCTTAAGAAAAGTAATATACTATAAAAAATAATATTTTTTGGCAGATTTTAAAATTACCTGATCTTCGCATGTTTTTCCTAATCCGAAGGGGATAATAGAAGAAGAATGACACTCTGAATATCCTCTTAATACTTTAGTTATGTAACATGATTCTTCCCAGGCGAGGGATCCCTTTTTGTTTGCTCTCCTGCTCATCAAACTTCAGATGGGCATCGCACCGTGCTAGGGTGAATTCTATAACTGTTTGGTAGTAAATCCTCAGCAATCAACCCACAAACCTTGATTGTCTTGACGTGGGACAAAAATCCACAAGCACATGCGCCTTGGCAAATAGTTAAAGGCTAATAGAGGTAATGACGGAGAGGGTTTAGTAACCTTGTTAATATTAAGGGATGTTGGGAGGAATCATGTCGCATGGTACACTTCACTCGAAGAGAAGTATTATATACTTCTTTTATTATTAACCCAGTTACGATTTTAAGCATTATTACCACAATTTTAATATGAAACAAAGAGGGTCCCTTCCGAGGTCGTATAACAGAGTCCAGGAGGAGTATTTAAACTTAATAAAACCTTACTTAAATTTCTCATAGTAACAGTTAACTTTTATTGCTAGTAAAAGCGTCTGCATGCAGCACTTCATTCTCCCTTTGAGGAAGTGGAAATTTGTACTAGGTTGCTGGTAGGTCAGGGGAATTGCATACTCGCGGGCAGGCAGGCAGGCAGGCATTGCTCTTCATATTTTAGTCATGTATTTATCCGCCGCCTGCGTCTTCGTGAGTGCGCACTTTGAGTTGAGGGGGATATGCCTCCGATAGCCATTTTCTATTAATCTGTTATGGCGTTTGCGTTCGAAGGGGAAGGGAGGTGCGTATCTTAGATGAGTGTAGCTATAAAACCCAGCTACACATAAATAGATGCAGTCTGTTCGAGGGGTTCGACACCCAAAATAATCACTATTAACGTACTATTCATGCGTACTTTCAATTTCAAAATTTTAAACTGACTTCCCTGAGCGTCTAAAGGTCACGCATTTTCCCTGATCAATTTTAATTTTCACTTGTAAGTAGAAAAGATAAAAATGTTGTAAACATATTTTTCAGACTAGGATGATTGATACCATTTACATCAGTAGGCCAAGCTACTTGGTGCTGCACTTTGTCCGCTAAGTAACTTGGCCTCCTGGTGTAAATGGCATCAATCCTCCTATTCTGAAAAATAAGCATTTTTGTTTTTAATTCCCTGACTTTTCAAGTATTCCCTAAGCGTCTAAAGTAATTTTCCCTGCCCAATTTAGAAAAGTCAAAATATTGAGGGTTTAAAAGTTACTAGTAACATGAATCATTATTCGTATCTAATCAACATGGAATTAGCTGACTTTTATACAAGCCAGATGTAAATGTTTTCTAAAATTCTCAGGTATATTGTGGCAATCTTGCAACAACTTGAATCAGCTATTAATAAACCATTCCATTAATTCCAGAAGAGAAGCAAACACCACAGGGGCGTGGGAGGTCACCTTCTTAGGTTATTTCCCTCGTGCCAAAAAGCACCGCTAGAGGCAGTTCGAATCGGCTATGTAACAAGCCTCTACACGTAAGTAATTAACGGAACGGTCTATATCTCACCGACCGAGTTGAACTTACTGATTACGTAAACCAGACGGGAACCATGTACGTAATCAGCATTCAACGCAAACTGCCCCCCCCCCTTTTCCGGGTTGGTTGTCAGTGCGTACCCCCTCGGTTCATACCATATCTGAGAGCTATAATAGCGATACTATAGCTTGCTTTGGGGGGAACTACTCAAACTACGTCTTATCTCTAAGAGCCCCCCCCCTCCCCTCCACATCCCAAACCCTCCTGTTCCCGTTATGGGATAAGGAATACGGCCAGGGGGGGAAGAGACTTGACGCATTTTCAACCCCCCCCCTATATATGAGAAACTATACGGCGTGGTTTAGCTATTATATGATTCGATATTCGTCAAATAACGAGCGAGCGAGTGCGTGGTGTCATGAAACTCTCGCGACATAGCGTTTGGGAAACACTGTGGGTTAGATCATTGTTGTAAAACTGTCAACTCGAATAGCTCAGCCACTCTCTACAGACCTGTGCAATATTTAGTAGTGATATAACAGGGGGAAGATGCCCCTCGTAATATCGAACCAACCAACGAAGGAACGACGATGCCAACTTTTAAAAGCTTAATGTCCTGATCTTCCAAACACTAAGAAGTCGATAATCGAGAAGTTAGACGTATAACTTTATAAGTTTAAATTTCACATGAAATACCAACTTGAATTTCTAGTTGATTTTACAAGTGAATAAACACGAAATAACTAACAACTTCGGTCGGTTGAGATACCTAAACCCGAACCGCGTCGTTGGTTTGGGTGTGTTTCTCTTATCGAATGTTGTAATGGCTACCGAAGTAGATTCAGATACAATGGTACGTTTTCAATGGGAGCCACGACAACTAAACTATAGGTGAAAGGCATTTTGGTGAGGACGACAATAAGGAGCGCAACAATTTGGAGGGCTAAAAATAGGGTGTCCAAATACTGGGAGAATTTAAGATTCGGTGGCAACGCGACAAAGCGTCCCAATTGTCGGACACAAAGTCGACTCGTTGTCATCCAAATGCGTTTCATCCCCGCAGTTGTGGTTTCAATATCGACTCAAAAATATACTTCAGAATTGGGTTGCAGTAGAAAAACCAAGTTTCTCGCCTATTTTTTAAGGTAAATCTCTAAAGGGATTTGTCTGGTTCGGCAGCCTTAAGAAGACTCTTTAGATCTGTATCTGTATATCTTAAGTGGGCGTGGTCAGGGGCGCAACCAACCGACCAACCATGGCCTAATGGTTGATTCTTGTACAGGCGTCTAAGTTCAACCACAAAATGATCGACTATCTCGGGCCTTGGATTTCAAAAGCAATAAAAGAATGTCTTTACTTTAAATCGGTAAAAGATGAAGACTCATTTTCTCCAGACACGCGATTCTTGTAACCCCAAGTACTTAGTATCCTTGGAAAGGGGAGAAGAATGGGCTATCAGACATACTCAAAGGATCTCCTATAGAGCCAGAGTTATGACACTTCAAAGTGGTGTGTTAAATAAATACTAGGTATGGCGAGAACGCAATTATTTTGATAATTAGCTTAATTACTCGAGCCCTGATTGATTGCTTTAAGTTTTCGACTCAAGCATTTAGTTTTGTGGGAAATAGAGCTATGACATATTTAAAGAATTTCCCCGTAAAACACAGTTCTGTATTGCAAAGATGCAGACTCGATCGAACCCTGTTGCGCTTTCGGTACCGGATAGCCACGGATACACTGACAAAATCCAAATCCTACCGACTTTAGATCCATGGTTCCTTGAATTACTGGTTAACGAATCTCTACGACTCAACTATCGATTATATTAGAAGAAAAAAATCTGAATGAAATCGACTGACTTCAGCCCATAAGTAAAAGTCCTGACTGACTGATTGACGGCTTGGCTGACTTGTCTGATAATCAACGGCCAGATAAAATCACTTTGAATATAGGTAGCTGAAACTAGTTTCGCATGGACGTTACCCACTAAGATAGGTTTTTAAAATCGGCAGCCATCTTGAAAAATGGCGACCGGAAATGTAAGAATAACTTTAGTACGTTTCAGCCGATTTGTTTACTATTTTTATCCTGCAGACGACTTTATGGCTATTGGCGTTGAACATTCCCTATAGCTGCACTAGTGATATACAAAATAATTTGTGGGTTAACCATATCTTCTTGGAACCCTGCATAGGGATGTCCTAGACTAAATATAATATTGGCGACATGTAAGAACCCAAAAGCGGATAAGAGGATAACCGTTGGCCATTTATCCTATAAGTTGATCCCGCTCCAGCGCCCAATAACCAAAGAGACGCGAAATTTAGAGAAGGACCTAAAACTACCAAGCAACCAGGATACAGCGTGGACTAGCTATTCGGAGGAGCGAAATACCCATTATGTCTGCATTCACGATATATTTAGAAATGAGTAAATAATAACAAAAAGACTTTCCACAATTTGACATTTTTTGCTGGCCCTTCAATGAGATTATTACACCAGGAGCCGAGGCTACTTGGACCTGCACCATGTCCGACAAATAGCCTGGCCTATTGATGTAAATAGTACCAATCCTCCAAGTCTGAAAACTGTATATAATATAGAAAATCCCCTGATTGTAGAAGACATTAATTATCTAGGCTGAACTCGGATAGAAAAGCCACTCTGAACGCGGGCTTGGCGCTACGTAGATGCCAGCACCATATATTGGTATGGGCAAATAAATATCGAATGGGCCGAACTCTCATCGTAGGCTAATTATAGGCTCCGCTAATCTTTCCGGCGAATTATTTACGCTTTGATTGGGTAATTACCCCTCCCCCTATTCACCCCCCTCCGGGATCTCAACGTCATCCATTAAATTCGGTCAGGGTATCTTGGACAAGAGGTCTTGTTCGCGCTATATAACGTGCAATGTTTCCCAAAAACGCGGTGTCGTCTAATTTGAAAACTGTCACGAGATTTTAAAATCACCTTTCGTTCAAAGACAAAATTGACGTAAGGTTTATATCACGATTCACGTGGTAGTTTTAAGTCATTATTGGATTACAAACAATTATTCTCACTGTCTCTACGGGAGTCTAGTCTAGTGACTTTAATTAAAATGATATTTTCAACAAACATTTCGGTCGTATAATAAAAGACATATGTAGAAATTGTTCAAAGTTAAGTTCTCTCAAATCCAAAATAATTCAAATGGAAATTAAAATTTATAGTTGGTCCAAAGATGTGTCGCAACTTTGAAAACTTTTGGGAAATTTCTGCGCTATAAGGATAATAGCCCAAGCTGTAGTAAAATGAAAGCCAGCAAAAGGGAGAGCTGTATTTTATCATTTAATATTATTTGAAGTTCTCGCAAATGCAAGAGAAGGCAACGCTATAATTAATCCACAAACAGTACAGATGAAGATCTGTATACAAGGCGGAATTGCCTTGCGAGGTGCTGAAAGGGAAACAGTGTCGTTATGAAAACTATTTCGGGCTCCTTATACCTGGACTCTAAAATCTTGTCTCTAAGGTATCCTATATTAATGGTACTTTCTAGAGGGGTCGGTCATTCGCCGATTGTTGGAAGTATTTAGTTTTGTCGGAAAGATAGAAATAAAGCTACCGACGCATGCATGTCTTTTAGAACCACAGTTCTGACATTATAAAACAAATAAATCAATTAGGAACTTGCTTAATTACTCGAGCCCTGATTGTTGTAACCCCAAGTATTTAGTGTTTTTGTTAGGGCTATCACGAAATCAGAAGATCTGTCCGTATCTCGTATAGAATCAGAGTTCTGATGCTGAAAATTAAGAAGTCAGTTATTTTTAACTAATGAACTTAATTGCACGTGGCTAAGTATTTAGTATCGTTGTGAAGACAAAAATTGGGTCTATGACATGCTCGAAGAATTTCACCGTATCTCTTACAGAACCAGAGTTACAACACTCCAAAATGGATTTGACATCTAGTAATTATGAGCGACCCCTCAGCGGGTCTAGGTATAGAGAAGTCAGACACTGAAGTCAGTCGGTACTCGGTAGTCATGGAAATGAGATGAAATTAGTTTAAGATAGGAAATGAATGATGTTTAAGGGTGGGTGAGTGAATGGGGGAAAAGGGTAAGGAGTCAATTTGGCTTGTTTCCACCTTAAGGGAATTAACTGGGAAATTTATCGGTTCTCGTCTTAAAAACGGGGCTGACAAGGCAACTCTTGTCTTCTCCTCTCTCTCTTACTCTCTTTCTCTCTCTTAGTCTCTTTCTTTCTTGAAATTTACAAGAGCTAGCTAGTCTAGTGCACGCGGCGTGACATCGAAGGAAGGATTATAGGCAAATTGGCCCACTTCCCGTATTATTACTATCGAGGAGGAAACAACTCGTCAAATCAGGTGTACTTTAACGTTTCAGAGATCCTTTCAAATCCCTCAGAAACATCTTTTTCAACTCTCTACGACATATATTTTAAAGCCCTTGGAAGTATCTGCGAAATCCCTTTGAAGTATCTGTGAAACCCTTGAAATCCCATTGAAGCCTCTTTAAAATGCCTTGAAATCGAATTTAAGTATCTTTAAAATGTCTTGAAATCCCATTGAAGTCTCTATGAAAAACCTTGAAATCCTACTGAAGTCTCTTTGAAATACCTAGAAATCACATTGAAGTATCTTTCAAATACCTTGAAATCTCTTTGAAGTATCTTTCAAATCCCTTGAAATCTCTTTGAAGTCTCTTTGAAATCCCTTTGAAGTCTCTTTGAAATCCCTTTGGAGTCTCTTTGAAATCCCTTTGGAGTCTCTTTGAAATCCCTTTGGAGTCTCTTTGAAATCCCTTTGGAGTCTCTTTGAAATCCCTTTGGAGTCTCTTTGAAATCCCTTTGGAGTCTCTTTGAAATCCCTTTGGAGTCTCTTTGAAATCCCTTCGGAGTCTCTTTGAAATCCCTTTGGAGTCTCTATGAAATACCCTTGCAAATACCAATGAAGTCCCTTAGAAATATCTACAACGTGCGTTGCAAATCTCTATTCAGTCGGTTTGAAATCTCTTTTAACCGGTTTGAAATCTCTATTAAATCGCTTTGAAATCTTTATAATGTGAATTAACGTGATAAAGACCCTTCGAAATTTCTTTGAAGTCGAACGAAGTCTAATACGTGGTTTACAAAATTTAACAATTGCGGTTTCCCCCTCGACAAGAATAATATCTACAAAGCCCATCCGCAGCCTTTAACACCCAACATACAACTTAAATAAGGGATCCTATTATAAGATATACGCATTAACCTTGGACAAATATAGCTTTTTAGTATGCTAGATTTAACGTATCTAAAAGATATTTTGTTCTCAACATATTCGCCAAACAACGAGATTAGAACGCTATTTACTCGGTTGTCCGAAGACGAGCATCGTCGCAAACGATCTAGGCGAATATTCGCGTCATCACGAATTTCCAGCAATATAATCTCCGCTCAAATTTCAAACGAAACGATATCATTTTGGTCCTTAAGAAGTTGTTGCAAATTAAATTAAAAAACTCACTTGCAAATTAAGATATTTCATACATTTATTATAGGGCAAAAGATGCGTCGCAACAACTTAGCAAAACTCTGTCTCTAATGAATTTGGCAACATTTTAGATTAGAGTGCAACCATACTATATTGTTCTTTCTAACGATATTTAAAACTGAATTTTCGGATTGCAGTTCAGCAGAATTTACTATGAAGAGAGAGGGTAAGTATACTAGATGATATCTGGCGATGAAATATAATAAATTATCCAAGCTCGGCACGGTGGCAATTTTGTCTTGGGCGCTTGCCACTCTTCTTTCGCGCTACAGCTAACAACAACGGGAGGCTGGGGTTGATATCCCCCGAGAGGGGCCCCATCCCCATTTCATCTCTTTTTCTTATTCCGAGTGTGAATGCTCTCGTTTCAGCTGGGAGACCGCGGAGGGTTACCAATGCATTAGCAGGGTTAGTACAACTTTCGGAAAAGCATACTTCAAATTTCACTGATATTTCCAACTATAGGATTTTATTGTGCGAGAACATATAGGATTTTATAGGGTATTGTGCGAAAATATAGGATTTTATAGGGTATTGTGCGAAAGTATAGGATTTTATAGGGTATTGTGCGAAAATATATAGGCTTTTATAGGGTATTGTGCGAAAATATATAGGCTTTTATAGGGTATTGTGCGAAAATATGTAGGATTTTATAGGGTATTGTGCGAAAATATGTAGGATTTTATAGGTTATTGTGCGAAAATATGTAGGATTTTATAGGTTATTGTGCGAAAATATGTAGGATTTTATAGGGTATTGTGCGAAAATATGTAGGATTTTATAGGTTATTGTGCGAAAATATATAGGATTTTATAGGGTATTGTGCGAAAATATAAATGATTTTATAGGGTATTGTGTGAAACGCGAATATATTTATGCTTGCGGTGCAGGCATGACTTAATTCGGAGTTTCAATGTCAAATTTCAAGCGTTGGCAGCTGTATAATGTATAAATATGGGGTTGACAAGGTTTTCTGTAACCCAGTTCTACAGGTAGCTGATACACAGGACACGTGTATCGAAGGCGCAATCTGCCTTTGCAGCCCCGCGAGTCGGTAATATCTGATTATTCAGAGACAGAGGTAAAAATCAAAATGCATGCGCACTATATAACGCCCACACCAACTATAACCCATATTTCAACATTGCATTCCTCGTACATTATCGAAGACCTAGATTATAAACTGAAATTTAATCCATCTAATAAACTCGATCTTCAATTTAATCCGTCTAATCGATTCAACCATTAATTTAATCCGTCTAATCGATTCAACCATTAATTTAATCCGTCTAATCGATTCAACCATTAATTTAATCCGTCTAATCGATTCAACCTTTAATTTCATCCGCTTAATCGATTCAATCTTTAATATCATCCGTCTAATCGATTCAATCTTTAATTTCATCCGTCTAATCGATTCAATCTTTAATTTCATCCGTCTAATCGATTCAATCTTTAATTTCATCCGTCTAATCGATTCAATCTTTAATTTCATCCGTCTAATCGATTCAATCTTTAATTTCATCCGTCTAATCGATTCAATCTTTAATTTCATCCGTCTAATCGATTCAATCTTTAATTTCATCCATCTAATCGATTCAATCTTTAATTTCATCAATCTAATCGATTCAATCTTTAATTTCATCAATCTAATCGATTCAATCTTTAATTTCATCAATCTAATCGATTCAATCTTTAATTTAATCAATCTAATCGATTCAATCTTTAATTTAATCAATCTAATCGATTCAATCTTTAATTTAATCAATCTAATCGATTCAATCTTTAATTTAATCAATCTAATCGATTCAATCTTTAATTTAATCAATCTAATCGATTCAATCTTTAATTTAATCAATCTAATCGATTCAATCTTTAATTTAATCAATCTAATCGATTCAATCTTTAATTTAATCAATCTAATCGATTCAATCTTTAATTTAACCAATCTAATCGTTATAATATTAAATTTAATCAATAATCAATCTAATCGTTATAATATTAAATTTAATCAATAATCAATCTAATCGTTATAATATTAAATTTAATCAATAATGAATCTAATCGTTATAATATTAAATTTAATCAATAATCAATCTAATCGATATAATATTTAATTTAATCATTATAATCGATATAATATTTAATTTTATCAATATAATCGTTAATTTAGTCAGTATAATCATTACTGATTTTAATAAGTTGGTATTAAATTTATTAACATTCTAACCGTGAAATTATAAATATACTTAAAATTCATCGCGGGAAAATATTATTTAAACGTATTATTTATTTTAATTATATATTACTTAAAAGGTCGTTATTACACGAACGTTACTATGGCAACTAACTAAACCAGACGGTTTTGAAATCGCTAAAGCAAAGCGAGCTCCTACGAGTATTCAAATCGCATTTGTATAAAAGCACCATTAGACGGACGATTCAACAAACACAACGTCTATACTTAAACGTATTTACATATAAAGACTATATTATTGAATAAGTGGGGTTCCCATAATAACTATTATTATTCCGAGGGAAAAAAAAGAGTGAAAAAAATTATTTGCACGCGCCAATCCCGGAGTTAACCCCCTCCCCCCAGAAGCTCGTGCAACACAACATATTCTCAGTTGCAACCTTGAAAGGGACGTAATATTCTCCACGCTATAGTGTTAAAATAAAGAGTATATACCCGAGAGGAGTTGAAGATTAACCCTTTGTCATTGTCAAGGATTTTAAAAAAGATGCCTGCCAGTTAAAGGGAACTATAATACGGTTGGTTCGTGCTTATTGGCTTACTGGCTTCATCTCTCATTGGTTAGAATATGTCGTCTACTTAAAGACAGAAATAATTTTAAACCAAAGGAAAGAAAATACATAGTTTTCAGAATAGGAGCAATGATACCATTTACACCAGGAGGCAGTGCCGACTAGGTACTGAAGGCGCATGCCTAGGGGCCCTGGAGCTCAGGGGGGGGGCTTAACCTCTCAGCTGTCATATAGCAGTGGGCCCCGGAACGTCTAGTGCCCAGGGGCCCACGAGGGTGTTGATCCGGCACTGCAAGGAGACCAGGCTACTTGGCGGACAAAGTTCAGTACTGAGTAGCCTCGCCTCTTGGTGTAAATTGTATCAATCCTCCTAGTCTGAAAACTATGTAATACGTAAGCCAGCTTAAGCAGACTACTAAACAGACGACATGAACCACAGTACTCACCGGTACTAGAGCCCTAGAACACGGGTTTACAAAATACTGTTTGGGTTAGTTGAAAGCGCATCGCAAAGCGCGCATGACTAGAAGAATGTTCAAAAATCTGTCCGGTATAAGAAAAATAAAATAACCAAACGTTGACCACCACTTTGTATTCGAGGAGGGACTCCAGTCTCTAAAAGAGTTGGTTAAGGAAAAAAAATCGCTTTATAAAGAAATAAAGAAGGAAAAAAAAATAGTTGGGGTCGCGATTTAATTGGCGAATGGCACGCGCGAGAGCTTGGCAATCGCAACGTGCTCGTGAGCTCTTGGCAAAATGCCATCAACCCTACATCTCTTCCCCCCCCTAACCCTTCTTTTTAGTTGACTGGTGGTGGTCGAAATGGTTAACCCTTAAGATTTGAGCGAATATCTCGCAAGTATAGGACTTTTGAATCTCAAAAACCAAAATATTAAATAGAAAAATGCAAATCCAGTATGTTTGAAATTTACAGTATACGCTAACGTTTTCTCTATCCATTGCATATCCTGGAATATTATTGTATCGACAAAGGTATCTTATAAAGGGCAGTGCGCTGGTGAAAATATGACTTTATATCCCGTGTTAGACTCTTAAAGACGGTGAGAATAATTACTTGCAGGTCAATAATGATTTAAAACTACCACATATGCAGTATGGTCTTTGCACGAGAAATTTCAAAACCTCACGATATTAAAGAGAAGCCTTTCTTCCGTAATTTTATCCCGATTATTCGACTTTTTTTGACTAATTCAGACAAACAGAATAAATGGAGGAATTAGTGACAGACTTGTAAACAAACAGTGCACGTTTTATATATATATACACATTTACAACCGCGAAAAGACAAAAAAAAAAAAAAGAAAAATTGGGGCTTAAAAGAAAAATGTTCCGAAAAGAAAAAAAAATACGCAATTTTTTTCTTGGCGGATTTTTTTTTCTCTGAAGTCAGTGTTCCTTGAATTAATGGTTGATTTGAAGAACAAACACTGTTTTCCACATAGAGAGCATAGGGAGGAGGAGTAGAAAGTTCTGACGGAGAGTTCTCGCTTTGAAAATTTTCTCTCCGTTTCCAATATACGCGCGTATTTATCTAATTCTGCCCTCTGATTGGTTGAAAGTTGGTGAAAATTAGGAGGAAAATTGAACAAATTAACTTTGTTAGGACCTCTATGATTCCAACCCGTAACTATTTGGCGAATAGTTAGCGAATAGTAGTAGTACATTTGGGCTAAGTCGAGAGCGTGTGTATTAGTTTTATGCCACAGTGTCTATCCCAGTATTTCACTAAAGCGAGAACTTCCAAAATGTCTTACACCTTCTACTCCTCGCCCTCTTTGGTTTTCCAAGAAATATTCCTTAACCATTATTTCAAAGAATATTTGGATAGGAGGGGGGAGTGTAGGTGTGGCGGGTGTTGGCGTGCCGCGAGACTCTTTTAAAGTCTTTAAGAAAAAAAAGAGTGTCTTGACAAAGCTATTCGCGAAGTACTTAAGTCGTGATCAATTAGTTTCTTAAAACGACTGCACGCATTAATCCATGCTCGGAATTTGCCAGAGCGCGCCAAACTTCCTATAGCACGCGCTCCCATTCTAAAACTTAAAGAAAGGTGAAAGGAAGGCCCGGGGGAGGGGGTTGGATCTTGAAAAATCGCGCGTGAATAAAAAGTCACGAGATTTTTAAAATTAAAGTTACGCCACGCCCCGTTCTTCATTTTAATGTATTATTTTAAACTATACAGGCGAGTGGAAACTGAAAACCTGGAAGACTTTCCTGTCTATGAACACGCAAAACGCTATATAGTCCTTGGTCTCAACCCTATTAAATATCTGAATGTTGTTGTTTATAAGAAAAAGGGATGCTGCTTAATTAGGGGTTAATTACAAAGCTAAAGTGTTACGAATTGGACGTTCTTAACAAGCTTAATGGCTAGTGGTTCTTCTCCGTCCCAACCTTGCAGAGAAGAACTCAACCAAATTAAAGGCCGACTTCCAGCAAAAAGGGTTGTAGCTAGAGATGTGAAATTACCGTAATTTTTAAAAACGGTAATTTACCGGGTAAATTACCGATAAATTACCGGTAATTTACCGATTGAAATTCTGGGAAAACAAAAATTACCGTTCAGCCGGTAATTTTTGGTAATTTATATTTCCCTGTACTTACAATCCATTACTTTAAACAACGTTTAATTGTGAGCACTATCTTGACTGCTTTACACGTATTTGCGGCTTTTGCTACCAAGACGGCAGCCGTGGCCTTTCTAATCTGATTTCTAACTAAAAATTTATTAAAAGACTAATTTGTAGTGCAACTTTGTAAGTACTGGCTAGCGAGTAGCGCCTAGTGAGTCATTTTGGAAGTAAACACAGAAAAAATTGATCGTTTAAGTGTAAAATGAAGTTCTGAGGCGCAATAAAAATGTTTGGTAATTTACCACGGTAATTTACCGCCGTAATTTACCGGTAAATTACCATTGTAAAATTACGGTAAGATATAAAACGGTAATTTACGCGGTATTTGGTAAATTACCGGTAATTTACGGACGGTAGTTGTAGCGAACTGAAAACTGAGCATCGAGACTTGTAACAATGGAGGGACCTTGCCGATTTTCAAATCCCCGCTGGGGCTTGCAAAAGTTGGAAGGGTTCTAGCTAACTGAAAGCCGTGCTATGTGGTTTTAGCGAATTGAAGATGAACAATTTAAATCCTTTTAAAATTTTTTTCC
The DNA here is from genome assembly GCF_054372755.1 of Phalangium opilio. Classification (NCBI taxonomy): domain Eukaryota; kingdom Metazoa; phylum Arthropoda; class Arachnida; order Opiliones; family Phalangiidae; genus Phalangium; species Phalangium opilio. The sequence goes on from NW_028324170.1 coordinate 6,020,324, forward strand.
TTAAGAATTTTTGCTCTACTCCAAAGGAAATTCTCATATTGTGTATCTTCAGTTCGCTAGAACCACATTGCACGGCTTTCAGTTAGCTAGAACCAGTTCCAACCTTTAGCCCAGCGGTGATTCGAAAATCGGCAAGATCGCTCCTTTGTTAGTTTTGATGCTAGGTTTTAAGTTCGCTAGAACCCTTTTCGTGGAAGTCGGCCTTTAACCATCTCTAAAACCTTAATTTCCCTAATGTCACTGATATCAACTACGCAGTTTAGTGAAATTTCGTTACGTATTTGTAACTGCGTATGAATAATAAACACATAAACAAAAAAAAACATTCTTAAATACCAAATGTTCGCAATTACCATTACAAGGGTTTAACTTATTCGGGCTGGGTGAATGATAGACTTATGTTGTTGGTTTTTAGGCAAAATATATAGTTGTGGACATTTTGGAGGGAGCGCGGGGAAGATAGAGTCCTTTTTGATCGTAATGACGGACATATATTAAGGAAGACGAGATATCTGGCTGGTGGTGCTGTCCCCAGGAATCGTCTTCCTTCTCGGTCTTCCCTTTTAGCGCTTAGTCGCCTCTTCCTTAAAAATGCTCTCCTTTCCCCGGCTTCTTCCTCTTTTCCGGTCGTTACCGCCAACTTCGAAGGAAAGGATCGGAACGGTTCCCTCAAAATATTATTTATCTATTTTATGGGGGAATCCAACCGAGGGACGTTATACCATTATAATGACGTCATCTTCTAACTCTCGTCCCCGCCCCCCGTCCCCCCCCCCTCCACCGCTTCAAGACCACAAGATAAACGATAACTTGCCCGCGATTTCAACTAGGGGACCATTTCCCGGTGGGAGGGCCAACATTCGCTATTTGACGAGTACCGAAGAGCCTTGGCAATCGCGGTGTTGGAACTTGGTAGACGAATTTCTCGCTATTCAGCCTACAAACAGTCAGTCGCTTGGGACTCGACGAATGTCGAAGCCAAAGAGGGTCGCGCATTCGCTATTTGCCGAGTACCGGGAGAATCTTGGAAATCACGGTTTAGTAAGGGGGAAAGTGTGACGATACGCAAACAGACGCGTGCTTTTTTAAGACCTTCCCAAATCCCCTGAAAGGTATAGCTTAAATTGTTTTACAGACGAGTGCCTGTCCCCTCGTGAAAATATTCTAACACTAAAAACGGCGGCGGTGCGTTTTTACACATTTTACAAATCGGAAATGGATGACACTCAAATGTTTAAGGTGCCTTCACACACCCATAAAACCCACAACCTCTAGATCAGTTATTCTAAAAGTAGGGACGTATCTTAATAAAAGTGAATTTTATTCGCATTTCAGAGGAGTATATCTTTGAATAATTGCTATAATTGGCTTTACCTTATTCTGTAATTCGAATGTGTCTCCAGACTAATCTCCTAGAGACGGTTATAATAATTATTTGTAGGCCAATAATAGACTTAAAACTACCTAGTGTCATACTAATTTTTTTCGGTAAAATATTATGTCAATTTAGTCTATAAATCCTACATTTACGATTTTTGACTTGGAAATTAAAGAAAAAACGTTTTAAAATTCTTGAATTTCAATTTCACTGTCCCTTTAAAAATTTAAAGGGGAAATCAATATTCACGGGGTGAAGTGGCCTTTAACAGTTCCGCGTTTATTTAAGCTTTGAAAACATATTTCCCTCAAGAGCTAGCGAGCGAGGTAGATCCAAATATTTTTCTGCTCCAAAGTGGAAAGCGAAAACGAAAATAAAAAAAAAAGAATAAAAAATAAATAAATGATTTAGGGACTTTTTCAGCTCCGCAAACTTGGAAACTCAAAACCGTCGTTACTCATTTTTTCTTTGGAGATGAAATTCGCGTCTACATGAACTCTTTCCGTGACCTAGTCGCTCGTCAATCGCCGATTACGGAACATAATATATTCTAACAGTGGTTCCGATAATTTTCTTTAAATAATAATAAAAAAATAGCAACTTTAATTCAAAGTTACACATTCCGTATAATGAATTCGATTTCCTTATTGACTTTTTACCTTTGATTATTAGTTGAACCTTGGACTAACATCGAATAAAATTTACACAATTTTTTAATGGCTCGTTGAATTAAAATACTGTATATTGGCAAAGGTTGCAATAAATTTTTTAATGGAATTAGAGGGGATGATAACTTTCGTGATTCGATGTAGACCAGTGCATGTTCCCCAACAGTTTATCCTGTGATTTTCAAATCAACTTATAATTTCGATAGACAAAATTGACATAACTAAAACCGATAAAAACGGTATACCATTGGACAGTTTTAATACATTATTGATCTACAATTAATTAATCTAACTAGATCTGTCTCTATTAGTCTATATATAGTCTAGCGACTTCGCAACTTTGTAGACTTTGGTGTACACACTATAGTTAAATCACGATTCACGGAGTAAAGCCCCCCTCGTCATTTTAAGATTACACGTCTTTGCCATAAAAATGATTTAAACCGATACAACTTTGAACTGTGCAACATAATTTTAACATTTTTACGTTCTCATAGAAACAAGTCATAAATTTAAATTACTTTTATAGCAAAGTTGATTAAGATGTAGAATGTTTCAAAGGTTTACATTTAAAGGTATATAAAACAACCCAAATATAAAAAAAATTAAACAGGTGAAATTTCCTTACCTCTAAATGTCGTTTAGCGTATTCGTTAATTACAACGCATTATATATAATTAAAAACTTGTTTATGATAATTCTACATATCTAGAAAAAGTACAGTTGAAGCTAAAATGCACGAGAATTTTTACAGTTTCAAACCGATATAGAACGTACTGTATTATTATTGTTTCAAGGCTAAATTTCGCGTGAATTTTTACTGTTCTAAAACCGCTAGAACGTGCTGAACTGCACGAGAATTTTTATTGTTCGAAAGCCGCCAGAACGTGCTAAACTGCACGAAAATTTTTATTGTTCAAAAACCGCTAGAACGTGCTACACAACGCGGGAATTTTTATAGTTTGAAAACCGCTAAAATCATCTGGTCTTACACGAAGCTAAATTTCAATAAATTTTCAGTTTAAAAAGACTACGCCACAATGTTCTAAGTTATATTAAATTAAATAAAATGTTATTTTATTTATCTATTCTACTGGGGGAGTGATAGTCGTCTTTGCGCGAGCAAGATCGAGTCGGGGGGTTATATTACGCGCGAATAACTCGGAAATAAACGTCAGGGCGCTTTTCGATTCAACGTCCGAACGCCAACTGAACGGATCGCTCCCGGGAATCTCTGACAAAAGTGCGCTCAGAGAGCGCCAACTTCCAGGATCGGCCACGCCTGGCGCCACCAGCAAATATCTCTCCTATCGCAGTTGCAGCTCCGCTCTCTACGCGAGGGGCGAGCACCGCTACAGTAGAAAAATGGATTATACAGAAACGACAAGGAGAAATGCTCGCGATGAGACGAGCAAGTTACGACTCAGACTCCGGACTTATGTTTCCCAAACGCTGTGTCGTGAGATTTACAGAAAAAAATCTATTCAATTTCGAGTTAAAATCATAAATAATGTTAATGTTCATGGACAATATTGGAATTATATACAGGGTGTTTTTGAAAGGTGTGTCAGAATTTAAAGGAAGTCAGTGTTGAGTTCCTTTAACGATTTCGAGTCGAAAATGGTCTATGACATTTTGACCTAAAGGACACCGTTTTCAAGTTATGATTGGAGTATTTGTGTTTTACGGATGACCCCTTAAGAAACTGAAAGACAATGCTAATTAAATTAAAGGGATCATCATTAAAATACTCAAATCAAAACTCGAAAACAGTGGCACGGACGGCAAAATGGAGATAGAAGTTACATTTTCGACTCAAAATCGCAAAAAAGAACATCCCCTTAATTTTTGACACACCTATCAGAAACACCCTGTATCTATGATAGGTCAGAACATTTGTCGCAACTTCGAAATAAAACTTTGGGTATTACACTAATTACACTAAGTATTATTAATACGCGCTAAACGCACAAAAGTATACTCGGGTCATTGTATCGTTAGGAGCGCTTGAATCGATACACAATCGATACTCTTGACGATTTTTTGCAAATAATCCGGTACGGTTTAACTCAATTTAAATATTTTATTAAATTTCGATCTTGTACTACTTTTATTTTCAACGAGATTTAACATAACGTATTAATACGCTAGCATTCTGTCTCTAAACGCAGCCCATTTATATCGTAGTATTAGGGATTCAATCTGGGTATATACGAAATGAAAGTAGAGTACAGTTGAACTCTCAAAAAATTATCGATTATAATTTTTTTTCATCGAATTTTGAATTAAGTATCTCTTATTATTTTATGGAAAAATCAGTTCAGTCTTCTATGCCCCCCTCTAGAGTCTGGTTCGCGCCATTTTAGTCGTCAAACAGCCTGGGTTGCCACATATTTTCATTTCAAAATTCCCTAAATTTCTAAGGTAAAAAAACCTTTACGGAATAAGTTCCTCGCGTTTCAACCGATTTCACTAATATTTCGTAAACTGGTTCCCTTGTAACTTGCGGCCTTCGATTTGCCGCCATCTTTTAAAATGGCGGCCGAAAACTAATAATATGTTCCGACGGGCTTATGGGCAACATCGCATGCCTTTGCTGTTATATCCAATAGACGGCCTTAACTACAATTTAATATTTCAAAATTACTCATAATCTATAAGTTGGCTTGAAAATCTCATAACACTTGCAGTTTTTAAAAATCTAACCACACAGTAATGTGTACATAGCAACAGTGCGTTTGCGGAAACGCTGAATTGAAGTATTTTACCTCTGTGCACAAAGCGACACTCATACTTTTGATTATTTGCTTTTGATATCAGTTTGGGAAGTGCGCGGACTATGAATTTCGTTGTATATAATTCGGGGGCTCTTCCCCCCTTCCCGTCAATGTTCCCCCCACGGCGGTGGCGCGCGGGAAGAGACTCTTCCTTCTTCTGTCAGCTTGTATTTCTTTGAGAGCGAGCGCCGACCAATTTGTTCGAATTTCTGGTGTGGAATACCAATTTGGTGTCTGGGCCCCCATTTCTTACCCACAAAATGCGCCCCATTTTTAAAAAGAAAAGAGAGGAAAGGAACCACTTGGTTCAGCCACCAACCAAACTCCTTCCACATCTAGTAACTTCTCCCTTCCCGAGGGGCCATTCACTCGGACTAACAAAAATCTACACTCATACAGCTTTGAAATACGTGTAGTAGACACCCATTTTCAAACTGTCTGACCTTTCCTGGTATTCCAGAGTTTAAATTTCAAACCAATAGTGTGGAGGCAGTGTCCAGCCCCTCGATAGCGTGAAGGACGAGCTCCAAGAGTTCAGACTGGACTTGAAGTTTTGTAAATTATATAGTTTAGGATTGTGGCGCTAGACTAAACTTGTAGAGTATTTTAGGCCAAGTCTATCATCAATTTTCTAACCCAGATCATAAAATTCTTCAGTAGGGGGAAAAAAAAGTTAAATACTTTTATTTTAAAGTTATACCTACGTCTTGCGCCTTTTTATATCGGTTAAATTTAGGATCATTTAAATGATTGGTCTAAAAAAATAGACATAATATCTATTTAGTTTTATAACAAAAACTAAAATGCTCGTACGTTCAGTAATTGAAGATTCTAAACAAAAGTCTTTGGTCTCGTGGACCTTGATCGAATCTTGGCAGTTCACGTGAATTTCTGCTAAATGGCCTTAATCAAGTGAGCAAAAACAGCTCGAGACATAGCACGTGAACATTTTATATAATCAACTGCATGTTTCCCGGGTTTTTAGACAATATATATTCGTTCTTTTTTATGAATTTTGTTTGGGAAGTTTGGACCAAAATTTCGAATTTAAGGCATATTTCCCATTTTGGGAATTGTAGACAAAGTTTCCAATTAAAGAACACCTATTTGGGAATTGTAGACCAAAGGTCCAATACGCCTTTTGGGAATTTTAGACAAAATTTCCAATGATCCTTTTGAGAATTTTAGACCAAATTTCAAATTCAAATTATATTTTTTATTTTGGGTATTTAGACCAAATTTCAAGTTTAAATTATATTTTTTATTTTGGGTATTTTAGACCAAATTTTCGAATTTAAGGCCCATATCCTATTTTGGCAATTTTAGACAAAATTTCAATTTAAAGGCCTCATTTTGAAAATTGTAGACCAAATGTCAAATAGGTCTTTTGAGAAATGTAGAACAATTTTCAAATTTAAGGCATATTTTTAATATACATGGCATTTTAGACCAAATTTCAAAAATTTTCGAGAAACTTCTAGCAAAAGATGGGTTCGACTTTGAGTCGTGTGCAGTGCAGTGCAAGTTGTACACTTAGGCATCAGTGAAGGACAGTAAACCCTATTATTCTAGGCGAAGTTCTATAATCCCAGTTGATAAAATGGGGTCCCATCCTTAAGGGGCCTCCACGGCTCGAGAGCCGCTTCGATTTATTAATATAGTTAGAAAGAATAAAGTGGGAAGTCAACCTTAGATTGGGTTAAAAGAAGTACTCCTTAGATCCTTGACTGGACGCCCTTTCTAGACTGTCAAAGAAAAAATGGTTCGAAGTATGAAAGAAAAAACCAACAAGGTGATATATTGATTATGAAACTCTTGGAGATAATCTTTTACTTAAACACGAAGGGACCACGAAGGGGCCCCTTCTCACCCCCTTAAGGGACTAAGAAAGTCCCACCCACCTCAGTGCCACCGAGAGAGAGAGGTCAATCTGAGTCGCGCGCCTTTACACTTTTTCCCGCCAAAGATGTTTGCGCTAAATCTAACTTTTAGTAAAAATAAAGAAATCGTCGTAAACTTTAAGGGTTCGTTACTTGGCGAGCACCGAATCTTGGTAACTATAGTCGCTTGGAATATGACGAGAAAGAATTAAGCAGCATGCACGCCCTGAATATATATATATATATTTTACAAAAGTTGGGAGCTAGAAATATCTCCCGCCAAATTGAGAAGAGTATAGGGTCCCTTTTAAAAGAGTAGATCACGCGCGGACCCAAAGTAACTCGCGGAATGTTTTGGTGCTCGCTCCACTGGGAAAACAGAGCGCAATTCATCGCGGCAAGGGCAAGAATGGGACGACGGGCGATGGTAAGAGGGGAGCCCAGTAACCGGGCAAGTCGGTGTGTATAATTAAATTAGCTTTGGCACTCCGCAAAAATCCCACTTTGGTCCTGAACTCCGTGCCCGCTGCCCCCGCGCTTCCGCCAGCAACACTTAAAGCCCCGCTTAGAATAAAGTCGGCGAGCGGGATGGTGCTACTCTTGTAAAACTGACCTCTTTACGCCGCTTGGTTTAGGTATATCGCACACTAAAAACGCGGTTGAAAAATCTGCAAAAATACTTGAAAGGAAATGCAAAAAGAATTATTTTAAAACTTTAGTAACTCTAGTTCTGATTGTTGTTATTCCAGTAACAGTTCCACGTTCTAAGTACTAAAAGATGGAGGACAATTTCTTCTATCATGCCTTAGAAGGATTTCACTTGGCGTTTAAAATTAACTGGGATTTTCTTCCTCTCGCCATAATTCAGCGCTAGAGGCAGTGTGAATTGGCTTGCCTCTTGGTGTGTATTGAACTGGCCCTTGTGTGTTGGTTTCTCTGAATGTCATTTCCAAAATGATCTATAAATTCTAAAGCACTGATTCTTGTATCGCCACGTTCTTCGTACAGTTGGTTATCGAATAATTTGATCTAACACACCCTAGAATGGATTTAACTTGGCGATTAATCCACAAGTTTGTCGATATTCTTACCCCAAACTCATGAAGATTTGGGGGGAAAATTCAGGGGATTATATCCAGAATATTAATAATAAAATTTTGATATTAGACTATACACTCGAATAGCTAAGCCACTCTCGCTTGGAATCCTCTGGGTCAGATTTAAAACGCCCTTTCGCTCATTCTCTCACGTTTGGATTCGCCATTACAACAAAACTGGACGGAGCTGCCATCCAAAACTAAATTTTAAATTTTAAAGAGAGAATGGAATTGAATTATAAGTAACTAATCTTTTGTGACTAAAATAGACTCGGTTGCCCGTATCCCTCTCTCCATCTCCAACAGGGAGGGTTTCATTATCCCTTGAAGCTAGCTAACTGTACACACTCTCAATTGTAGATTAGATTATTCACTCTTGCTACTAGTATAAAAGTTTGTCGCTCGTCCAAACAAATTGAATTATAAAATTTAAGGCTTCCAAAAGTTGCCGCCGCCAAAAATGACGTCTGAAATTTTTCTCATAGTTATATAATTTTCACGGAATTAATTTCAAAGTGAATTTGTTTAATTGAAAAGCAAAACGAGAATGAATATAATTTCAAAACTTGGAAAACATATTTTTCTAAATTATACTTTTGAAGTTTTCAAAAGGAAAATTCGATTCATCTATAGGCTTAAACATAAGTTTACTCGAATAAGTCTTTATAGACCGAGCTGCTAAATGTCGATTTTTGTTTATATTGTCTAAAAGTGACTTGTTTAAAGTCGGACGCCTGGTGAACGAGAGTTGTATGATTTATTCCTAACTTCAGAAAACGTGCCAGCTTTCACCACGTGGGGGGAAAAAATGGGCGAAAGGTTCAAGGCCGCTTGATTTGACGCAATTTCAATGGCTACGTTTAAAAATGCGTTGATGACGTAGATTTGAAACTCCCGTCTGTTAGATGGCGCCGTGGTCAGCCTCACAATTAATAAATTCCCCATTTTTAAATTGACATTACTGTTATAGTAAAAGGCCAATCGGTATCGAAAATCCCTGTTGTTCAACAGAGACTTATACAATGTTAAAAATCTTATGTTAACATTAGTAATTTTAGCTTCTTTAGGATACCGACTAAGAAAGGAATATAGTTTAATTCAATCACACTTGACATCATAGTGAATATTACGGCGTATTTATACACAACGTTAAACCCCATAGAAGAGAAAATATTACGGGTCAACAGGGGGGATGAAAGGCTCGATACCCATTTTGCGAAATTCTTCTGAAGACGAAATTGAATGCGAATGAAGGAAAATGGGGCGGGAGGGTGGGGGTTAGAGCCCCATCTAGTACGATCGTTCCTTTAATTGAAATGGAAACGAAACCCCTAGATGGAATTAGAATTGGCCCAGGAACGAGGGGGTGGTGAGGGGTCAAAGGAGGAAGACTGATAATTATTTAAAACGGGGGTTCTAGAGTGCTGCTACGTACCAGAACTAGCCCCCCATCGCCCTACTCCCCCTTGGCGGCTAAACATCAAACGAACCTTCCCGCGCTTACAGCCAAGAAAATATTGAGCAATCAAGGGAGGCAGGGCACTAAGGGTAAGTGTTTTGTTCTGTTGTAAGATACCCGGCGTTTCCCATACGTTTTAGGGTAATGGTAACCGTGAAGAATTTCCTGTAGACACTAAACACTGCGTTACTGTATCAGTATGAAGTTTCTGTCTGATATAATTTTCTTAGAAACTAACCTCACTAAAATTCAATACAACTATGTTTAATTAGGGGTTAATCCATGAAGCTAAAATGTTACGGATCTAGAATCGAATTCCCAGGCTTAAGAATAACTCATCTAAACCTTAAACTTTCAAAAACCTTAATAAGTTTGTATGAAGACACTACCTACACTTCGTATAATGCTAGAGACTTACAGAGAGCTAGTTCGAAAACGACAAGCGAGAATTGATTTCCTACACTCGGTTAGTTTTGCAGTCCGTCTTCCTATTTAGTCTGTACTAAGCCTTTGACAGCGCCTCACCCACCAGACGTGAATCTATGACGTTTCACTTATGTCACTTCACGACGAGCTCTCAATAACCAGTGACAAACTTATGGAACATATCTTATGAACTTAATCATGCAGGTTTTTCAAATTCGGAAATTAACAAATTGTCACTGCGCATAAAGAGCAAAAAAAAAATCAAACATTTTTCTGAAAGATATGATATTTGACATTGAGTAGGCCGATATCAAGTAGCCCTAACCTAACCATTGCGTAACAAATATCCCTTTCGACTCGGAAGAGGGGGAGTCTTTTCTGTATTAATAAAAGATGAAATACAAAATAATAAAATACAGCTCACACACACACACACAAAAACCATCGGAAACTTTTATCCGGGCTCCATTCTTTATATAATAATATATATGTATATAAATATACAGGGTGAAAACCTTCGCGTATGACCAGCCAATCTAGTGTCATATTAAGACTTAGTAAGATTTCGAAGTTAAGACACACGTGATTTTTTTTAGAAATTTCAGAGAACTATATTTCGAACAACTTCTATATTTAACTTTGGTCTATACGATAATTTAAATGTTTATTGAAAATATGATTTTATAGTGACAGTGAGAACAATTACTTGTAGGTCAATAATGACTCAAAAGTATACCACGTGACTTTAGTAATATATTATGTAATTTTTTCTGGGAAGTTAGTAAGAAAATCTAGTGATACAGGTCAGTAACAGAGTTTGGGGAGCGAACACGGATCTAATCTGGTCACCGGAGAAGGTCTCCACCCTGTATATAGTTTAAAATCCGTCCCCCAATCACTTACGGAAGGAAGCGAACACACTAGGAAGGGCGGGAAAAAAATCAAATCAGCTTAAAAGTTAGAACCGAAAAAAAAAAGAAAAAAATAAATCACATGAAGCTCAAGCTCCGAACTTTCCCTGAAATCTGATCACTCTTGGAATAACCGGGAGATTGCCTAGAACTGTATAGGAATTTCAGACATTCTCGGGTTGCCAGCGATCCGAGGCGAAAAAAGAAAGTGTTTCAAAAAACACTCCCGAACACCCACCGCAAAATATAGCAAATCTCCAAAGGCAAAAATGAATAAAAAAATAATATAGTGAATTTTGTTAAAGGGATAACGCAACGAGTTCAGCACCAAAAAAATCTTTGTTTTAAATACAATTAGGCAACCTTGTAAATTCCCTGACCCTCATTTCGCTCATTTATAAATTCCCTGACCCTCATTTCGCTCATTTATAAATTCCCTGACCCTCATTTCGCTCATTTATAAATTCCCTGACCCTCATTTCGCTCATTTATAAATTCCCTGACCCTCATCTCGCTCATTTATAAATTCCCCGACCCTCATTTGGCTCATTTATATATTCCCTGACCCTCATCTCGCTCATTTATAAATTACATGGCCCTCATTTCGCTATATAAAAATTACATGACCCTCATTTCGCTCATATATAAATTCCCTGACCCTCATTTCGCTCATATATAAATTCCCTGACCCTCATTTCGCTCATTTATAAATTCCCTGACCTCAATTTCACTTATTTTAAAACTTCCTGATTTTTCCTGGTTTCCCCTAACTGTTTTTACAAGCCCTTTGTTGCTTTTCCCCCGACCTTTACCCTGTCTGCCTGCAACATCAAACTAACTCCAAGACGACCTTTAATCTATTTTGTTTCAAGTCCGAATAAGGTTTCCTCGGGTTTCTTACAACGTACCCCAAAAGTCCCCTTTAAAGCGCCAGCTTAGAAAGAAGCGGGAACAAAAAATAAAATCCCGCCTAGAATCTACAACGGCGTTTCGACTCTGGAGTAGATACCGTGTATTTGTAGTACCAGGGATTTTCCTGGATTCGATTTAGTCGACATCCGTAGACAAATGACCTCGGCAAATTGCATTCGGCTTCAATAGTAATCCCCCATCTCTGTTTACAGCGGATATAAAAGGCACGGCGCGAGGAAATAAAGCCGAAATCGTAAAAATGTTGAAGCCACAAAAAACCGAACCTAACCCGAATCTCAATGTACGATACTCAACCAACGTTGTTTCCTACCCTCTACCTCCCCTCTTACGTTTCTTAAAGGGAGATTGAAATGGCCAGAAATGTTTTCTATATATAAAAGAACAACACAAACATTAAAAAAACTCAACAAAGAAAAGGTTTCATTGAATTGCAAAACATTGGGTCAAATAGATCTCTACCAGTTAAGGTCGTTTTAGCTTTATGTTTAACCCCTAATTAAGCATTGTCTTATTAAAATTAATAGTTGGAAATTGTAATCTGGCTACTTCATTATCCCTTTAAAGGGATATTGAACCATGTTAACCACAGAATTTAATTTAAAGAAAAATAAAAATATCTCAAAGCGCCATCTATCGAACGCAAGTTCCTCAAACGCTACATTCCGAGATTTTTCAGTTTAACTTTTGAGTTTTGACTGATTATTGACCTAAAAATAATTATCCCCGCTGTCTCAGTAGTCTAATCTAGTGACCTTGTTTAACACTGGAAATAAAGTCATATTTTCACCACACATTTAAATTATCATGAGAGCAAAGACAAATATAGAAATATTTCTCTTAAACCCAATAGAATATTCACGAGGAAAGATGTATCATTTATATTTAATAAAGTAACTTCGAAACTCTATCAGAAAAAGAAAATGTTATAAATAATTGCATTAAAAAAGATCTTAGATATTAAGATCGGTTTAAGAAAAACATTTCTTTGCATTCCATAATGGTGGGTTTTTTTTCTCCCCACATCGAGATTGGAAAGATGAAAGATTACCAAGATCAAATACATCGGAACGAAAGAATATCTATATATATTAATCTTTGCCGCTACGGAAAGAAACCAGGAGGAGAAAAAAAATACAGATTCCTTTTACAGGATGATTAAAATATAGTCAGTTACAATCTAAGAAAGAATAAACGAGAGTATCAGCCTGTAAACCGTGTCTGAACAAGTACAGATAATAATTTCAAACACGATAGCAGCTAAAAGGGACTCTGCTACTTTTGGGCCGCCATTTTAAAAGATGGCGGCGTTATACGTGATCAATCACAAAACATTAACGTAAAGTATTGCATATGGCGAATCAGTATACTATACATTATTGAATTCGGTTGAAACTTGTCTATGTTATTCCATTAGGAAGATTTTGTTTTACATTTATGGCCGCCATTTTTCAAGATGGCCGCGGATTGGTAAAATATTTCGTAGTGCGTGACTACTACTTAAGAGTAATGTCCCTGCAAAATTTCAGCCTTCTACGTAAAGCGGTTTAGGAAGGGCGTTGATTATTACTTATCTCGATGTAGATAATGATGAATGAATGAATAATGAATATTTATTTTCTCTCCATTACTACAAATGGATCCCTTTTAGATCAGGGAGGAACAATGGTTCGCGAGAACGGTATCAAAATTAATAAACGTTTCATGTTACAGGTTTAAAAACTAAAAATAAAAATCGCGTACAATGAACAAAGATAATACACGGGTGTCATGCGGGTAAAGAGTTTTGCAGGCGCCCATACAAAATACATAGGGAATGTTACCCCTTAAAGTTGGCTTCCAATAAAAATAGTTTTTTTTTTAGTAGTTTTAACAATTTTTGCTACCAGAGCTTAGGGGGAATGAATTAACTTCATTTACTCTCCCTCTTGCACGTCTATACCTTTTCAACAGTAATCACAGTTACAAATAATATTTTCAGTTATGATGTTCAGACTTATCGGAAACACCCTGTATATTGGTAACCATGGCAACCATACAAATATTAAAAGAGTAAATGAAGAGGCGAGCGGGGTGGTGGAAGGACCGGAACTAAAAAAAAAGAAATATGTTCTTGTAAAGAAAATGTTTCAAATATAAAAAAGTATCTTTCATTTCTTGCCGCAGTTTCAAAGTTAACGTTTCCAGATAAAAAGGAAATTCCGAAAGTACAAGATTTCACGTTATATTTTCTTCTTTTTTGTGGCTAGGACGTGTTCCATGGACTAATGGGGCCAACCATTCCAACAGGCCAAAGCTACATGCTTACTTACAACTGGGAGAAGAGAAAAAAAATAAAGCAACTACTACCTATAAGATATGAAGCTTGGCAACCATGAAATCAACCAAAATTTGAAGTTTATTTTTTTAAGTTAACAGAAGGTGATATCTATTTACTCTTGGAGAGAAGTGCGCCTAACAATACATAAAATTTGCTGACCTCGGTTAATTTGCCCGATTATAAATATATATGATACACCTGAACTTCCATGTTAATTGTCCCTGGATTTCAGACTAACTACACGATAATTTAAAATTTTGAAGGTGTGGTAAAAACATTTTTTCATAACTTGTGTTTATACCGACGTTAGGGAAACTCTAGCTAGAATAGGGCTCGAGTAGAGTGTGCCACTTCCCTCAAAACGAATGAAATAATATTCTTCCCCTTATACCTCAGTAAGTTAAGTTTTCACTGCTGGTAAATGCAACCTTAGAAAGGTTTTTACTAAACCTCACAAAAAGTAACGGAAAAGGAACTTAAGATGCAAAAAAATACAGAGAGAAGTCCCAAAAGTATTAAAAGAACTTAAGATGAAAAAAATGTACGATTCTTCAATGAGTAGCGAAAGATTAGCGAAAATGAAAGATTCTTTTTTTCTCTTATAATTTAACTGTAGCCAAGTTGGCGTCTCATCACGACCTCAATCACTATTGGAGGACCCCACTTTGGATAAAGGGAAGTTTAAAAAAGACTCGGATCAAAAGGCCGACTGGATTCTTTCTAATTACTAAGAATGGTATACCTAAAACCATGCCTGGGTCCTATGGGGTTTTTACCGATGTCTGGGGACCCAGCCTTGAGGATTCTTACTTAAAATTACTCGGAATCATTCATTCCTCAGTTTCTTTTGATGAAGATATAAAAGAATTCAAAGTGGCAATGAAGTCCGACGATTTCTTTAATGATCAAGTGACTATAGTTTAACATCGCGTGGTTCTCTATGATTGGTTGGCCCTACCTCTTCCAAAACGAGATAAAGTCATTAAGATTTTGCTTTAAAAGGCTTCTAATTACCTAGGTCTTCATTGTACCTTTAATGATGAAGTTGGTGAGCTTTTTCTCTGAATTGCTACTTGAGGGAATTGGGGGTTTGGGGTTTATTCGCGAGGGCTGGGGTTGCGGGGTTGGAGGGTGGTGGCTTTTGAGAAAGCGAAAAAATTATTCCAATTTCTTTCTAACATTAAATTTTCTTTTTTTTTCTTCGTGAAAGTCGAGAGAGCGTTAACTTAATTAAAGAAGTCAAATTATTTACACTAATTAAGAAAACATGGAATACATCATTTTGGCAATAACATAAAAGCGTCTATGTTACTTCAAACGAGAAAAACAACCCTTGGTTTTTGGTTTTAATTGGTTTCCTTAATTACCAATATGCGCGCAACTACTTATTTTAATTATAGTTTGGCATTTAACGTGGATGTATTCCTACACCTCAACTTTGACTGTATGTTACGGTATTGATATTTTAGACAGATATTTTGCTATATATAACTGTATGTTATTTAACATGGATGCACTCCTAAGCCTTAGCTTTCAAGGTTCTATTATGGTATAAAACATGGATGTATTCCTACGCCTCAAGTCCAATAGGGACATGGAAATTCAGGCATAGCTCCGCCCCTTTCGCCATTCTCTCTCACTTTTTTTTTCAGAGTAGAAGCTCTTTCAGTTCCTCATCTGACCCCCTCTTAATATTCTTTCTAGCGTGACGTTGCATGACGTAGTAATGCCAAGTACCCATTGCTTAAAAATTAAAAACTGCTCTAAGTTAATAAATAATAAAAGGGGGCCGTATTGTACCTATACCATCGATAAAAGGTTAATAGCCGGGGTTTGGGGAGGGGGTTTGTACTATCGCTATGAATACCCCATTTCTAAGTTCCTTCATTTCGAAGGCAGAGCCGTGGGAAGGCCAGGGGGTAAGCCCCACGTGCGCAAAACTTCCAAGAATGTTCGGAGCAATACGGATGCTTCGGCAAAAATATATATTCACCCCTTAGGGTTTTCTTTTGAGCAAAAGCTCCCCGATGTCAAACGGATTCTACGATACACATAACTCTACACCATTAAGAAATATAATACCAATACACCTCGGGATAAGGCTACCCTTCGATGTACTTCGTCACTGGGATGAACTCCCTTCAACAGTAGGAAAAAGAATTAGCCACGGAATGCAGACGCTAACCCTACACTCTTAAAAAATATCGTTCCCATCTGAACAAAATGTTGTTCAGAGGCTTGTCCCCGTAGCTAAACACTTTTTTGTTCAACTTTGAACTCATTATATAGCGTTCAAAACTGAACGCAAGGAGTTTGTTCTTTCAAGAACACAAATGTTCCATACTATATGCAAATCTAGGGTTCATTTAAGAACGCAAGTGTTTTTTGGATTTAGTTTAAAATGTTCAGTACTGAACGAAATTGTTATATCTTTTACGCACATTTAACGTTCAACTTTGAACGTTACTGAGAAATCTCGAACGTTCTATGGACGTTCAATATTGAACGAAACCGATTTATTTTGACCAAATATTTAACGTTCATTTTTGAACGAAATTGGTGTATTTTGAATTCATAATTAGCGTTCAATTCTAAACAGTATTTATGTGGATAGAACAGATATTTAGCGTTCAACACAGAATGATATTGGTATACCTCGAACTCGCATTTTTCGTTCCACAGTGAACGAGTAGGTGCTTTATTGAGCAGATATACAGCGTTCAAATTTGAATGATTTTGTTGTATTTCGAACCCATATTTAGGGTTCAATATTGAAAAAAGTGTGCTTTTGAAAATAGTTTAAAGATAAGTAGAATGCATAACATAAAAACCCAGGATTTTCTAGAATTTCAATCAACTTTATTTGATTTACCAAAGTAAATTACAGAATAAAATTATCCGTTATAAATCTATAATTTGTTATAAATTGAAAGAAGAACAACTTTCTGTAGGAACTTCATAGCTCGAACGACTAAATTTCCCATTTGCATCCTTTCATGACGAAATTTCATTTTCAACGAATTCATCTAATAAAAGATAATTCATATTTTAATTACCAGTCCCTTAGAATAATTAGTTTTAATTACTATACTAGAACCTTCGTGGCATAATTATATGCATAATTTACGTAGCCACTGGTGTTGGGAAGTCGATGTTTTAGAAACTTGTGTTTAGTAATTAGAGCTAAATAGATTCTGGAGTAGTCAAACCTTTTGGACATCTAAAAATATTCCGAGTATGGTCCGACTAGAATGGAAGAATGAAATGATATCATGGCTATGAACTTACATGTCAAACTTACTGAAGTCCTCATTAGAGATTTAATGGATTTAATTTAAATCCATTTGCGGTATGATAAATTCTTGAATGTCATTGAGAATAAGATATTTGGACCACCTTAACATCAATTTCAAATAAATTTCCAAAAATTTGTAGTAAATTAGTTCGTGTACAGCTTTCCTTGCAGTTAAATATAATTATTTTTTCTTATACATTACATGATATTGCCAGTCCATTTTCCAAATTAAAAAATTGGTCGAGAAGTTCCACCTATAATGGAGAGTTTTTATATATATTTAAAAGAGCATATACAGGGTGTTTCGAAATGGGGGCTAGGACCAAAATACCGTTTTTCAAAAGACGATTTTGAGTCGAAACTTTTCTTTGACATTTTGACTTAGAGACAATTATTTACGAGTTATGGTTAGGGATGGTCCCGTAAATTTAAGTAGAGAACTGAAAGATAATGCTAATTTAACGGTTCATACGCAAAATACTGATCACAACTTGTAAACGGTGGCGCTAAAGGAAAATATCCAAGAAAATTGTCGACTCAAAATTGTCCATAAAATTAATAGTATATATATATATAATAAACCTAATACTTCATTCCACTAAGCTTGTGAAAATCCCTAGGCTTTTAAAAACTTTTTCTTTGGGCTACAGTAGCCCGGTTTTTTCGACATTAAGGCGCGACTCCACGCTATTGGGGGAGGGGGGAAACTTAGGAAAAGTACCAGTAGGAAAGGTTCGATTTACCAGTACTAGGGTTTTTCTTTATTTATTAATGATTTTTAATTATATTTTGAAATTTAGCACTAGCTAAATGACCACGTTAATTAGAAGTGTTTGAAACAAGAGCTCAAGGTGAAAAATAATATTATTATGGACATTTTTTCTGTTTATTACTGAAAAAACACTTAGGCGTTATCTCTTAACACAGGACCTTTACAAAAAGTGACTGGTTCAGCTAATTGGTAGAATTTATAGTGGCTTTGAGCTCCGTTATATTCAAATAGCCATATTGTCCAATTAAATTGTACACATTTTAAGTTTTAATACCTTAATTAGCTAGAAAATAAAATAAAATATTACATACCTGAATTATATCTTCAATAAAACAATTTTTATATAGACTTTCAAATGGATCATCAGATTGAAATCATCGGTTTAGCTAGCGTACTGTAATAAAACCGTTTTAAGCCGCTTTTCGAAAACATCGCGAAGCACAGTGGAAATTTTTAGTAACCGTTTACCACTTAACAAACACACAAAGAACCGAACCTGGCCCATCCCCATCGTCCACTGAAGGGGGAAAGCCTTCAAAGGGTTAAGGGTCTTTGTACTCGGTCTATCGAGGGGTCGGACAGAAAGTTAATTTAGGGCTTGTGGTTGTAGGAGAATTTACTTTTATGTGGCTATAATAGGCATAATTAAAATCATATTCGAGTATTCCGGGAAGTATATCCAGAACGTACGTGTTTGTACATTATGTTCGACCCCTCGGTTTTAATGCCACGAGGGCATATTTTACAAATACGGGTTTTTTTTTGCAGTTCAGTTTTTTTTCAGCGGTAACCTGGACCGCGTGACCTGGCGTGACGTAGGATGAAGGCTCGAGGGAGTGGAGAGGGTCACATTTCCAATGGGGAGAACGGGGTAGTACACCCCTTTTTACATTTCTTTTCAAGAGGGGGGATATTGGTGATAGGGGTCGAATTATTTTAAACACACCGTGACACCTCCCTTTCCTGGGTTTCTTAGAAAACCCCACCAGGCCGATTATTATGTGTTCTACGTTGAACGCTTATCTTTAAAAAGATGCAGCGTGAACGCTTTTTGAAATCTAATGAGCCTCTGAACAGCAAATGTTCAACGAAGGATCGTACAGTTCAAATTTGAACCCTATTGAACGCTTATTTTTTAGAGTGTATATAGAGTACTAGCATCCTGCGTTATTTTCCCATAGACTCTAATACAATCAAAGGCGGGAGAGAGCTTAACAGCGCTATATACCTATCATTGATATTTATTTCACGTCGAGTTTATACCATTATAAAAGGCGCTAGGGATATAAGCAATTCTCCCAGGAGTTAGGCTTAAACCCAGTCAATTCTCAACTTGAAAAATTCATAATACGGTGGTTTTTTTGGCGCGAGAACATAGCGCGTGGAGACGATATCGAACATAGCCACTCTGAATCGCGCGCATAGGCAATTCAAGGCCAGCTAAATAACAATGTCTCCCAGAAAAAAAATTACACGAAAGGAATCCTGGGGTTAAAGGTTCAATAGCAGTTTTAGCTCGAGTCGGTTATAGCTAACAATACCACACCAGTAACCAATGCCAAAACTCTCAAGCGCGTCTTTATAACAAGTAGCCCAGAAACTTCCCCTCCGTTGTACATGTACATTATCTTACGGAAATAATTATTCCCACCATTAGGGTAGCTATGAACTAACCTTAGTACTACGTTGTATCTTCGTTTAATAGTAAAGATTCCACTTGAAAAAGGGGGTTTTATTACTTAGCGAATGCTTATAAAAAGCCATAAAAGACGAAGTTTATAAGGGTACCTACTACGAGGGGTTCCGCGAGCGGGGGCTGGGGCATATCCCCTGGAATTTCTTGACCTAGAATACAGTCTGTACAAATACAAGCAACATGGCATTGAATATCAAGAGCAACAACCGGCACAGAAATAATATAATAAAAAAAATATATAATCGATATAAAGATGATACCAGAGACTCTCAAAGGGACAATGAAGCACAAAAATAAGTAAAGATCGAAGTACACTTATAAATGCTTATTAATCTGCTCGCTTTTCATTGCGATTCTGCAACAATGAACTTATATAATAAATATAAGCAAACTAACTATAATTGGACACAACGTTGCCAGTCAGAACGTTTTTGCTACTTTTCAGGCCGCCATTTTAAAATATGGTGGAGTATATATTCAACCACAATTGTTTACCATAAAGCTTGTCCATATTATATACCGAATCAATGAAATCGGTTGAGAAGCAAGAAGGGAGAATATTTACATTTCTGGACGCCATTTTTCAAGATGGCCGCGAACTGAAATATTCTTTCTTAGTCAGTACTTAAAACTTAAATACTAATGTCCCTGCAACATTTCAACTTCCTAAATAATGTACTTCGGGCTTTTACTTATATAGTTATAGATAGTACACGGGTGTCATGCGGGTAAAGAGTTTTGCAGGCGCCCGTACAGAATACATGGACAGCTTCACCCCTTAAAGTAGTCTTCCAATAATTATTTTTTGCCATTTTTTCAAGATGGCCGCGGATTGACATAATCTACCTAAACTTAAAGACTACCGTTGCTGCAACATTTCATCCTCGGGTTCGGCGTTTACTTGAATAGATGTTATTCCATTAAGAAGATTTTGTTTTTCATTTATGGCCGCCATTTTTCAAGATGGCCGCCGATTGGTAAAATATTTCGTAGTGCGTGACTACTACTTAAGAGTAACGTCCCTGCAAAATTTCAGCCTTCTACGTAAAGCGGTTTGGGAAGGGCGTTGATTATTACTAATCTCGATGTAGATAATACACGAGTGTCATGCGGGTAAAGAGTTTTGCAGGCGCCCGTACAAAATACACAGACAATTTCACCCCTTAAAGTTGGCTTCCAATAATAATAATAATTCAAGACTTTTACCGGACCAGCAAAACAGTAAATTTTTTTTTTGCAACTTGAGCATAAAAATAATTAAATTTAGAATAACCTTGATATTCTACAACCCAAACCCGACCTTTTCTTTTCAAGATTCCAGCTGAGTATAGAGAATTAATTGTGGAGGGGACGATTGTTGGGTCAAGCAGAAAAAAAAGGAGAGTAGAAAAAAGTGGAGTAACTTTTGCTTTTCTTGACCAAGTGCGTAGGAGTATTTTTACTAGTTCATGGACGAGTTGATTTGGCGCGCCCCTGCACAGTACAGCGGCAGTCCCTAATCAGCTCTCTCTCTCCCTCCCTCTTTGGTTCTTTCTTGTAATTGCCAAAGATAGTCAGACTGAAGGGGGTAAAAAATAATACAAGGGAGTTTATGGGCGTGTGGTCATTTTTAATTAAAACGTCGCTCGCCATCTAACCGTGTCAAAAAGAATTAACACTCACTTCTATGAGTTTTGCCCCAACAGAGAGGTCGCTCACTCAACAGTAAGTTCCAAGACATCTCCACGCGCAAGCTAAGGTTTCCACAATTTGAAATGGTCCTAAAGCTGTCAGGTTTTGCCTGTATTTGACTAATTTGACCTTTCTTGTTTAGTTGTTTACTATAGGTCAAAATATTGTAGTCTACATTAAGATGAATATTTGTTATAAACAAGTCAATGTGTTAAATCCAAGTCATTTTTATTTTTACATTTACTTAATTTCTTTTTTTTTAGTTCTGCGATTCTAATTAGTGTTAATTGCCTTGATTAAAAACCAAAAGGCAAATAAAACAAAATTGTGTTAAAAATGCTATGAATGAATGAGTGACCCCTCAACCTTAATAGGGGCCAACTTTTTTCTTCTTCAAGAAAAGAAGGGGATATTTGGGGTTTGGCCCCACTTGAGCTTTATTCGCATTATTGAGTATTGTTTTATCAGGCGTAAGACCCAACAGTTTTTTCCCCTTCCCTACAACTCGCAACCTTAGAATTGAAAAGGCCATATTCGCTATTCGGCAAATAGAGAATATTGGCGGAGGGAAAGTATAGATATTTTCATATTACGTACAAAAACGTGGAGGTAAACAATTAAAACAGACAATCGCCATTTTCTGGGGGAAAACGTTTATAGCGCCATCTATCCTTGAAGTAAAATTTCACGTGAGAATAAGATGAAACAATAGGAGAAATGTGACGATAAAGAGGTTGGGCCAATTTTAATTTTAAATTAGGCTTAGCAAGGCATTTAATTTTAAAAAATTGCTTTTAGTTTAATTACTATAAATGAAGTTTTTTATAAGTGGAGTGAAAATGTTTTTTGTTTTTTTTTAACTTTTATTTTTATTATTTACCGATAGGTGGCTCGCTCTAAAAATCCCCCCATTGAAAAATAGCATCAAGTGCTTGCAGTCGACATATTTACATCTTCTTGGCCCTTATATACATGGTAACCGATTGTCATTAGATCGTTATCATTAAAAATCTAAAAACCTTTTGAAACGAAGCAAATGTAACTTTTTATTTCCAACTTTCATATTTTTTTTCTTCACAAAAATGTCACGTACGAAGGGGGGGGGGGAGTTTGAAGCCCCCCAAACGAATACCCCCACCTTTAATGGTGACGCGGTGTGTGAGTTCATCAAAATCTTCCGCCTCCTTGACTATCAAAACCCCTAAACCAGAATTCTTTCCTATCTACATTTCTATTGTCTGATATCGTCATTAGGGGGTTCGACCCCGCTCTCTCCCAAAACAAGATGTCCCGAGGAACGCTATTATTATAAGGCATAATTAAGTAGAAAATCAAGTTATTTTTAATTGATTAAGGGTGTTAAAATATGCGTTAAAACCTTGGGAAAACTCACCAAGAATCTTCTCGTTAATTTATGATAAATTTATAAAAAGTTAATATTTTATCTCGCTAAGCCTAATTTCATTTTGCAACAAATTTGTTTTTTTCGCGAAATTTTAACACCCTTAATCAATTAAAATAACTTGTTTTTCTATTCCATTATCCCTTTAAGTAATAAGTTTATTTAATTGAAATTAATTTTCCCCAAACACATTGCACACCTTTCATACAATTTCTAAATTTAGAGTCAAAAAATTGCAAATAAGAATTCAAAGAAGATTATTTAAATAAAATATTACTAAAAACGTGTGTGAAACGTTCTAGTTTTAAGTAATTAATACCCTAAACAAATTACTACTCTCACTGACTCTAGCTTTAAATAATTGTAATAAATTTTAAGCATCGCCAATAAAAACACGAAAAACTCAGAAGGTGTGGACAGAAAAATATGTTTACAAAATTGTCAGGAATATAAATAGTAGCGTTTGAATAACAAACCTATTGCATTCTTGAAATGAATAAAAAAGCAAGTAGAAAAGAAGCTGACCATTTTAAGATTGCAACTAAGGTACGGGTCCTTGTTCCGTTACGTGTTAGTCAG
Source organism: Phalangium opilio (assembly GCF_054372755.1). Taxonomy (NCBI): domain Eukaryota; kingdom Metazoa; phylum Arthropoda; class Arachnida; order Opiliones; family Phalangiidae; genus Phalangium; species Phalangium opilio. The sequence goes on from NW_028324170.1 coordinate 6,043,585, forward strand.
TGATGAATTATGATGAATCTTTTTCATAAATTTATACTGAAATTTCAATCGCAGTTTACAACAAGGGAAAAACGGGGGGACGACATGATGTAACCGCATTAACTCGAGAACATCTAATAGCTTTCCTACCACCATAAAGATTTGGTAGGTTTCCTACTATTGTAAACTAAGACTTGAGAATTTTAAACTGCGTTTCAGAATTTTGTAAGGCCGCGATAAAACATATGCAGAATCCGTCCCCTGTTCCTTGCCCCCTTAAACTGTCATATTTCTATGTTGTAAACAATGTTACTTGTCACTTGGGAATAAGTTAAATTCAGATATTTTCAATGCTTTATCTTAGGGTCGAGCGACATTGTCATTCAATATTTTCAATTACAACGGATTAAAGGGGTAGTGAAAAAACGGAATTTTTCGGAAAATATATTACTTTATGTATTTAAACACTATACTAGCTTATACGTCGCGTGTACTTGCTAGTGACTCCCCGAATACAAAATAAAAATAAAATATTAAATATGTATGATTTTGAAGACAAATACGAGTTTTTAGATGAATTAATTGCGTTGGTATAAATTTCTTTGTTCCCTTCGAAGATTGCTAAAGATTTTTTCCTCGGTTGGGGGTTCAGACTCTACTGGTATTTTTAGGGGCTAGCCCATAGATGGGTTTTGAAAGATGTAATCCATCTTACGCGTGTTATACGCCCCCTTTCTTTAGCCAGTACGGAGGATTTCACCCTCCCCCTCCTCCCCCTGGATAGGTCGCCTGTTGCCAAATGCCCGCATCGCGTTATCCCTAATGTTTCCACCGCTACATTATGGACACGAGCAACCTAAGAAAGGATCTCAAATCACATACATCCCAGGCAAGAAACTCCTTTTCTATAATGTAAAGGTATGTATACTTCCGAGGGAAATGTATGCTATATCGTTGCGGTCTTTGTGTCAAAAATTATGCCTACATTTTGTTACAGTCTCGTGAACCGATCTAAGTTGTTTTAGTCTCGTCACTCGTGAAACATTCTTCATTATTTTAGTCTCGTCACTCGTGAAACATTATTTTATAATCTCGTGAAACGTTCTACACTATTTTACAAGCTCGTGAGACGTTCTGCACTATTTTACAAGCTCGTGAAACGTTTTATTTTACAAGCTCGTGAAACGTTCTACACTATTTTACAATCTCGTGAAACTTTCTACACTATTTTACAGTCTCGTGAAACATTCTACACTATTTTACAATCTCGTGAAACATTCTACACTATTTCACAATCTCGTGAAACATTCTACATTATTTTACAATCTCGTGAAAAATTCTATACTATTTTACAATCTCGTGAAAAATTCTACACTATTTTACAATCTCGTGAAAAATTCTCTAGTGAAACAGTCTACGCTATTGTAGAGTCTAAAATAATGTACGATATTTGGAAATTCCAGACACAATCATCTTAAATCTTAATCATATTTTTTAAAATTTTAATAAAAACTAGGAAACGCAGTTAAGCGTAAACTGTGATTTGATTTTAAACTCTACTAGATTTAACCCTAAACAAACGGCAATATCTTACTTTCCAGAATAACGGAACAAAAAAGGAACCAAAAAAAAAATATAGTAATGCTTAGTAAGGAAACAAAAAGCTTTAGTTCCATAATAGCCTTACTATCCTCGTGTTCAAGCGCACTTGACAGAATAAAACTACCACCCTTACCAGATCTAACAATACGTATCAATACGCCACAGCTTCCCCAAGCGCTCTTGCGCAAAAACTAGGCACTCCAAGTCTGATATTGAAAGCGGATAAAAAATTCGACGCAGCTGTTGCTAAACCCGAACCCCCCAAAATGGTATTTAGTCTGCAGGGTTGAACCCCCCAGAGCCAGTCAGGGGTGATACACCCCATTCATACCATACAAGGAAAAAAATTCTCCTAGAATAACTATATCAAACGTCAGTTAAGAGGGGGTGAGTCTAACCAACCATAAGTACACGATAACCATCAATAAGTCTCCTTACAGTATCACGTCGACACCTTTCGTTTAGGGGAGAGATAATATACACGGACATATTGGCGGGTTCAATGCAGAAGGAAAGCTGAAAACCACCAATATGGCTGCCAGAACCCAATGAAATTCGTTTATACCCAACAATTTCGATGTAACTAAGAGGAAAGACACTTAGGTGAAACTTTTTCTTTCATCTTACTTGTTAGCGCATGCGCTGTAGGCTTTTTGGATTATGAGAATGAGTAATTGATCAAGCCCATCGTATTTCCATGCTAAAATAGATGATTCTTCATAGACTTATGACCCAATCACAAAATACCAAGAAATTCTGTAGCACTGTTATAATTCTATAAAAACTAAATTGTCCTAGACTAAAGTTGGGTAATATGTCTGGGGCTTATGCCCCCCTCTCACGTCTCGTTTTTTTATGGGGTGGGGGTATTTGAAATTCGCTAGGTTGGAAGAATGTAATGGGCTTTCTTTGTTTCCATAATTAAAAGTCAGGGTGGAGAGATCCACGGTGAAGAGGGGACAAGCGGAACAAATTGGGGGATTACCTCCTTAACCCCCCTCCCTTCCTCCCCCATCCCCAACCCAATCTAGTTGCCCTTGTTATTATATAGAAAATTATAAAATTGAGATTTTTTGCTTAGAGATTTTCAAAGGGAAAAAAAATTAATTTCTTTCTTAACGGTACGTTAATCTAGTGTTTGGTTTATCAAAGTTTCCTCAGTTTACGATACACCTTTTCATTAAATTCCATGTGAATTTTTTATTTGGATTTTAGGTCTAATTATATTTTGAACAAGTTCTAAATTTGGCTTTGCTCTATACGATAAATTAAAGGTTTGGTGAAAATATGAATCAAAGTCAATAAACTAGACTTAAAGAGACCATGAGAATAATTATTTGTTTTGAAAATTAATTACTTAATGAACTAAGAAATATAACTTCTTCGTTAATATATTTTTCCAATTTTGTCTACGATTTCATGATTCGAAATTTAATTGTTGACCTGAAAATTTCGAGACACATTAACGTGTCGTGACACAGCGTTTGCGAAACGCTATTCTAGGACCTATTTTAAGATTGTAGCAGCGCTTACTAGCTGTCATTCATAGTTAGAAAAGGCCAAAGCTAAGTATGAAACCCATAATATTTTTGTTTTTGGATTAGAGCTGCTGTATCACGCTATCATAAAATATACATTATTTCCAATTTAATCTCTCTTGTCCCCTCAGAAACACTAATAACCAAGTCTACCCTCACCCCCTCCCACCCTCGACGGGTTTGTCCATCTGCCATTTGGTCATTTCCCCAGAGGGAAACAAAAGAATCGGCGACATTGAAGGGGGAAATCGATAATAAACTAACGATAAACAATACGAAATATCCAGCGAACAGCTTTCGTAAAAACAAACTTTTCAATGTAATTTAAATTTAGCCCTTGTTTACCACATCTATCACCTTATCAAAAGGAATGACTATATTACATGGTCTCTATTGCTACACTTCATGTAAATCTCACCTTCATTTCCCATAAAACATAAACCAAGGCTTGGCGTTTTTTTTTTTTTTGAAAATTAGTGGAAACATGGTCTGATAACTTGATTGATATCAGTTTTTACATTAACGCGGGACAAACGAGGGGACATTACAACATCCACGATTGTTTACTCACTTGTGGCTTGCCACTATGACAATTATCTCTGTCATTTCTAGCGATTGATTTATCCATTGGTTCAACGTCGTCGAGCCCTTCCATTTTCAGTGTGGATGCCGTTCCATTGTTGATTTTAACACCAAAGTCCAATCTAGAGACCGAGAAAAATAATGATTAATAACTTAAGTACAATTTAATTAAATTAATCTTGTAGTAAAATGCGAAAGAATTCTTTATACAATATACCAAGGCCCCAAAAAAAATGCTCACAATGTATATGGATTCCATCTCAGATTAATAATCTGAGATTCCATCGAATGGAAAAATGTAACCCTTGGATCCGGTTATTGAACTTGAAACTTCAATTAGTCATTTCGACTAAAATTTCACACGTTAAACGATTAATATCGCGTTTAAAATGTTCTCGGGCACTTAAATTAACTTTATTTATATATAATTATTGCTTTAAACGAGTTAAATTAGCCAAAAGAACTGAATTAAACAAGAAACTCCCGAACGTCTTCGCAACGACCACCTTTACAAGGTCAATAGCAGACGACCCTTCTTCTTGAAGTAGCCAGTGCCCACTAGATCACGTGCTCGGCAGTTAGCCAGCCTAATTTTTAGTCAACGAAATTTCTTTGAAAAATTCCTATCAATAATTGTAAGCCCATATCTCCTTAACTAAATGTTGAAGACCCCAATGTTTTTTGACACTTCCCACTCAACTTGATCCAAAGATGGCAAAGAACAAACAAGTTTATCAGAAACACCCTGTAGAACCTTCATAGCCTCCTCTAAACAACAGGCCTTACGCAACTTTACTATAATACGTATTTACAAGCAACTCGAGACTTCTTACAATGGGGTAAAACCACCCGCGAACTTTTGTCATCACAAGACTTCAAAAAGGAAAAAAAAACCAACAAAAATGCGGTTTCAAAAATAGTTGAGCTTGTCCGAAAAATAAAACAAGAGCCGAATGACGAAGAAATAAAAAGGAAAAAAAAACAGCACCGGGGACCAACCGCGAAATATACGAAATATATCGCGCTGCTGCTGCTACACAGAAACATGAAAAATGTATTACACTATTTATACCAGAACTAGCTCGGCTTGTATATTGTGTATTATTACACCCTTACTCAGTTTTCTATAGGAATTTCGGCTCCTTTCAACCTCGCGCTAAATTCTTGAGAAAACAATACTACGTTCAAAGAAAATGGATTCCATATAGTCCTTCTAAAAACCAGAAAAGAAAAGAAAAAAAAATACAGTTCCTTATGAGAAAATGGAAAATATAATTTTTGTTATTTCAACCAATGGGAAGAAAGCATTATTAGATCAAAGACCGAAAGAAGTCTCTGATGTGTTTAAAGGGAATGTATCACTCCGCCTTGAAATATTATCGGGGTTAGCCACTAATATGGACAAAGATATCGTCTGAATAATTCAGTTATTTCATTACCCCTTTAACTCCTTGTAATTGAAAATTTTGCGTGACTATATAGTATGTCGCTCGAACATACTATAAAGCTTTGAACAGAGCTTAAGTTCACTTACTTCCATGTGACAAGTAACGTTGTTTACAACATAAAAATTAAGTTTAAGTTAGGAAGAGGGCGTATTATGTTCTACAAAACATTGAATCGCAGTTGAAAATCTTAAAATTCAGACGACTTAAAAACAGGTCGATAAAATATCTGAATCCAAAATAACAAATACCACCGACAATCGTAAAATTTTTCATATATCGTCCGCTAAAGCGTAGCATACTCGATCATGCGTCAGTAAGGTATGATCCAGGGAGCTATAGCTAAGAAAAGGCGCTAATAAGGTGGTGCCATCTCGAGACTGCCAGTCGAAACTGGAAACCGGCGAACATTTTATGTAGTTAAGCGAGTAAAAATCAACTTCACCGACGTGAATGATAGATTTTAGTCTAGTTTACAGTAGTAGGAAACCTACCATGGCCGCCATCTCATCGACCACTATGGATTGGTCGCCATCTTGGATGAATGTCTATAAAACTACTGATATTCGAGTATCCCTTTATACGTATTTCCGTCATTGAATGTGTATGTAATTTTGCGACTTCAGGATTTTGTGTCCCATTGGTAATGGGCGAGCGCGTTTTCTCTCTCAAATCGACGTCACAAAAACTCGGTTATAAATTCGGTTTCTTGAAAATGAAAAGCGCAGGAAATATAGAAAGTGTATTTTGGCAACATAACAACCAGATATATTTTTATTATACAAAAAATATGGATTCAGAGAAATGATATTACGTTACCAAGGAAACGGAAATTCTTATAGTTGTCCATGTCCAAGAAAGGCTACTAAATTCCCGCGAAATCTCGATTCGTGGCTCTGTTCACATACAGTAGAAGGGTTGCTGTGCAGTTTTTCTAAATTCCCTTAACTTTGTTTTCTCATTTCTAAATTATCTCACCAAATATTCCAAGTTAAGGGTTTTCCCTGGCTTGCTATTACAAGTTTACAACCCTAAATAACTTCACTTCAGTTTCTTTACTTCGTGTATCTCACGGAATTTAAGGGGCGTGCCTTTGAGGTGTAGTACGATATCAAGGTGAAATTCTCGCTTATCACAACGCACTCGCACTGGTCCCTTGTTCGTACTGATGGTGGTATTCGTGAAATAGAAGACAGAGGAAGTGAGTGTGTCCCTTGATTCGGAAGGATTCCTCTCAATGGGACTTCTTCCGTTCGTTCCGTTCTGTAAGTAGAAAGAAGAGCGGGCTAGCTTGACTTCTTTTGAGACTCAGTTATTCTTACAACGCTAAAGGTTTAAGTTGATAAAATTGGCTTTAACACGTGTAACAATTCGATTTAAACGTTTAGCGTGTATTATAAGTATTGGCGCAATTTTCAGCGCGCGCGGCAATTTCCTTCCCGCCTTTTTTTGTCTCCCACATGCGCGTGTCGCGCGCCACTAAAGCCCGTCGCCGCAATATAAAATAAATATATTTCTAGGGATTTCAAAGTGATTTCGAAATTATTCCGGTCCCTATGAACATATTCGGTATTCGGGAAATACTACCGAGCGTCTATTGATTTAACCCCCAAATAGCGAATATGTAACTCCGTTTAGACCTGTGTTTCCCAAACCCTGTGTCGAAATACGGGAAAGAGAAAAAAATCACATAACATTTTACTGATAAACTTGAGCACCACTTGATAGTTTCATGTCATTAAATTGGAGTACAAATAATTATTCACATTGTCTCTAGTGACCAAATATAGAAAATATTCAAAATAAAGTTTTCTGAAATACAAAATGAAAATAATTCACAGATAATTTAAGACGCCTCACATATTAACATTGGATAAAGAAAGATGTAGCCTAACGCAACTTCGAAATAAAACTTTGTCAAACACTGTAGTAGACGATATACTTATTCATTAACTTTAGTACATTTACTTCTAAAGATTCAACGCGTAGGAATACAGTTGAGGGATTTTTGCTTTTTGGACTCTAGTTCTTTTCAGCAAAAGAGTGCGAGAGAGAGAGAGAGCGGACGGGGGCTCAATCCCCCATTGTTCGACTCCACTCGTTTGCTAAATTCAAGTCTTGACTAGTCATGGATGAAAAAGGAAGTAGTACTTCTTCAGCACGGGGAAAGGGGGGAGTGTGGGGGAACGAGGGGTTCGTCCCCTCTGAAACTTTTTTTCTTTCAAAAGAATCAAAAGGCAGGAAAGACGAAAAATTCCTATTTCTTTTACACAATAGGATAAGAACTATATACTCACTGGCATTCATTCTCGGAACTACTTCCCTCCTACGAGACTTAGCATTGGGGTATTCGTACGCTCTTCCCAAGTGCACTTATAAGAACTATAGGCAATTTCGAAACCTTGAAATAATAATAAGCGCGTCCGAAACTACGGCGGAGTTTTAAAGAAAAGTAGTTCCACAAGTAGTGGGGAAAAAAAATAAACTAGGGATAGCTAGCTTAGCTATTCGTGATCAAATAATTTCCTCGCGTAATTAGGTTTTAGTTTTAACGCAATTCTACAAAGAAATTCTAGAAATTTTCGACGAGGTTTCTTGGTTTTTGGTGGACGGTTAGGCCCCATTAATTCGTTGCCCATAAACTGCGTGAGAAAGGGGTCCCTCACTTTCGTAAGAACAAATCTAATAATCAACATTTCTAGAAGATTTGAGTTAGGAATGTCCAATCCCTCGGGAGGCGCACGGTGAAAGCATTTTAATTTGGGTGCCCAGAGCCTCAGAGCCTCTTATATAATAATTGCTAGCAACCTTTTCCCGCCTTTTCCGAATAAAATTCTCTGGGCGTAGTTTTGGCGGGAAAGCGCGCGCTCTCTCTCTTTATTTGCATAAATATTTGCGGAATAAAGCTAGAAAGGAAAATGTCTTTAATTACCGCTGGTAATTGGCTCTCCTCCGTCACCCATATTACGTAACACTCTTAGAAAGAGCACGTTTTAATAAGTTATCCTAAGAAAAATGTACGCCTTTCAAGCTTGCATCCTTGCTGAATTTCATTTCATTTTTTATTTCTATTTCAGCTCGCGCGCTACTATCTTCGTGGGACTGGACACTTCTCATATTACAATTTTAGAACTAATAGATACTGGACGCTCCTTAATAATAATGTTTCTTCCCACTCAAAAATATATAAAATTCAATTCAATGTACAATGTACCCTCTATTAAAATTGGCAATTTCAAAAGCAGTCGTTAAACATTCAGAAACAAAAACAAAAGTGTCCAGCCTCTCGGTGGGTTCACGCTCTATTCTATGCCAGTATTCCTAGGTAGTAGTTGGCGGGAGCTAGTAGATTTCCCGCGTATTAAAAATGGCGGGAAAAAGGCGTAAAGCAAGGGGATTACTTATGGGAAGATGGTGGTACGACGCGTTGCGCTCTTCGGCGTCTCTTTTCAGCAATACGCGCTAGCTCCACGCAAATTAATTTCTGACTCCCTGTAAACTCTTTGGCAGTAGTATAGAAGGCTAAATCCACCTTGATACTAGCCTTTCTTTATGGACAGCTGAGAGTGACCGTGTATGAAGTTTACTACACCTTTTTCCTTGGCCCTAATCAACTACTTGTCTTGTCTTCGCCCAGTAATGGAGACTTTAAGTCAACTGGTACATAGTTGGTGTTAGGCGGATAGATAGGGTGCAGACAAGCGATGCCAGTCATTTGTAAGTGCAGTTCAACCGTTATCTGCTAACGAGTGAAAGTTTGTTCCAGTCAGTTCCAAAGCTTAGATGCTCTCACAACTTACTGGCAACCCTGAAATGCAGTTAATGTTAAGAAACGTGGGAGAAATTTATCAAGCCCCATTGGGTCACACCATATGAAAATGTTGAAGCTGCGAAACGAAAAATCTTTGGGTCGATTACAAATGACTTAATGAACTACCACGTAGCATTCATTTTTTTGGTAATATATTACGTAAATTTTGTCTATCTACGATATTGTGACTCGAAATTCAAAAGGTGATCTTAAAATTTCACGACACATCGTTTGGGAAACACTAACTTAATCTCTCTAACGGCGTACACGTAGATGTTTGGAACTCCTGTAAATATTAGGGGCGTTTCACAAAATAATAATACAGGAAGAGGTGCGTTGTTCGAGTTCATTGCATATTACGCTTGGCCCTCGGAGGTGTTGAGACCTGTAGGGCCCGGAAATGAGATTCCCGCTTCAATGAATGCCTGTTACCGAGAACTAACTGCGTAGGGCTCTGCCCCCCCCTCCCCCGACCTAACACACCCTTCTCCAATTTGCAAGTCTAATTTTCTTTGCCAACACTTTTTTCCACAGCCCTCTCGTCTCTCTTACGTATCCTTCGATGAATTTCTTCAATCCTAACTTGAAAACCATTTCGACTTTCTTCATTGTTGAACAAGCGGCAAAAATTGAAGACGGGGCGTTGTTGACTTTAAGCTTGGAGGAACTATTACAGAGAGGTCATGCACCCATGCGGTTGGCATTTTAAAACACCTACGTGGGCCTACTCCTCAGGCAACATCTAGTGGATAAAATAATGAGTATTTTTTTAAGGTTCACTCATACGATGTGCCTAAAAATGAGGCAAGCGAGAGATGGTGTTGCAATCTTAGGCCCAAGTAAACTAAAGCATAGTGGGTAATGCCGAGCATGTCCCACCGTCTTTTCGCTTCCAATCAAGCTTTCAGTAGGCCTACATTATTGTCACAGTTATATCGGCCATTTTTAACCCCAAAGTTTATAGATTTCAACCAATGCACTTAATGCTAATTAAATCAGTTGAAACGTAGGCCTATATGGACCTTCTTGCACAAAGAAGTATTTTTGCTTCTACCAAAACTATAGTTTTGATTGGCAAAAAGTTTGCATTTTGCATTTGAGGAAATTATGGGAACACGTATTCATTAACGTACATCGTACAAATTCGCTTTTACTTCAAAATTGATTAAAGAGATTGAATACTCAGGAGCGATATGAAATGAAGGAATATAGGGAAGGGGGTGTTGCGTACCACGCACGTGCTATCTCGGTTTCTGTATTGGCGTGTTGGGGTTTAGTTTTTTTAATAAACTTGTTGATAGGAGAAAGAGAAGAAGAATCCTATATATCGGATCCGATAGAAGTCCTTCAACATTAGGTTTTGGAAAATTACAATACATATCGTAAGTATACAGTTCCTATACATGCACTTAAGGTAAAAGTACCTACCCAGAATCCGGCCATCGCGTCTTTATAATATAATATAATTTTCGTACATTGCTTGTTTGGATGTTAGTCTACACAATTAGTTTATTTCCTAATTTTATTTGCCAAACTGCATACGGGTTGATATCAGTAACAGTAAGGGAAGTTTCATTAGAACTGGTTGTTGGTTGAGATCTTCACGATGTTCTGACGGTGGCTAACCCCTTACCATTAAGCTTGTTAAGAACATTCTATTCTAGAACCCTAAGATTTGAACTTCATGGATAACCCCGGTTAATTAAGCTTTTTATGTACTGAAATTCAAGATGAAGAAGTTCAGAAAAAAAGCACCCTGCAGAGCCCAAAGACTATTTAGTGTTTAGATACACAGGAACAACAATTTTATTACACAGTATTATATTCTTTACGAAAATAGGCTTAACTATGTTGAAATTTAGTTCAGTATCCGACCCCCCTTTCTTTGTATGGGAAGAAAATTGTTCAGTTTTAAAAGACAAAACATTTTGCATATCCATAGAGAAGACCGTACCCCCGGTCTCCCCGCTACCCGTTCCCTTGATTCTATTCATCGCTAGCCAGCTTTCAAATTTGAATTTTAAATGAAATTTAGTAAGTGCCATTGAAACGGAACAAAATTTATTTTTCACTTTTTTTTAAAAAATAACTTCTATTGCAAATAGAGCAGAGAGAGAGAGATACTCCTTCATTAAGTCCGAGCCCCACGTGCCACCCCCCCTCCCATTTTCTACTGAATTTCTAAAGACCAGGACCAGGGACAATGATATCAGTTGCCGCCAAATGCCATGCAGTTTACACCCGTTTTCAATAAAAATGACAAAGACAAAAGACCCGCTCGCTGTAAAGTCAAACTGAAACTAGAGCCCGCCCAGATGAAGTCCGAATTTAATGTTTATAGAAAAAGTTGGGTTTTTTTTGTTTCATGAAAAAAGGGGAATTTGTTCTATTTTTTTCCTTCAGAAGTATAAGACACTAATTAATTAATTTGATGTGACTAAGAAGCAATTAAAATGAAAATTACGTGAAATACAACTTTTGACTGAATCTTTTCAAAGCTAATGCATGAGTAGAGGGACAAAATAATTTGCTCAATCAGCAGAATTTCCTAATTAATTCCAGGTGTTAATTACAAAATATCTCTACTTACAAGATTTATAATGAGCCTTTGAATTTTTTAACGACATACAAATTACTAAGGTGTAAAGGTTCAGGTTTACGGAGTTAAAAGCGTGAAAAAGTTCAAAAATATATAGAACTTGATATTATAAATTCTGGAAAAACACAGAAAGCTTTCCAAGTTATAAAAATTGCAAAATCCTAGTTAAAATTGCAAATTGTTAAAAAAAATTATTTTGAAATAATACAAGTTAGCTAGCTGGCTGCATCCTTTTAATTCAGTATCCCTTGGAAAGTTGCAAAACTCGACTAAATTTAGTAAACTTTTTTTTTCAAAATAATTTCAAAACAAAAGAAGTAAAGCTCTCGTGTAAAAATCACCATTGAAATAAATTTGGAACTCTCGAATTTTTGGAAACGATCAGAAAACTTTGATGAGACGAAAAGTGCAATAGAGACGAGTGGGATTAACATTCTTCAAGCCTAAAATGGATGCCTGAATGACCCACAAAGAAGCGCGCAAAAAGAATAGAGAGGGAGAGACCTCACGGGGGTCTAATGTCAAAGGCACAATGGAAAAGGAGCACCTATCAAACGCAGGAACCCCAACCCCTCTCCCACGCCCTGCATCCACACAAGCACCCCATGAGCCCCTCAGGCCCTTTCTTTCAAAAGAGCTTCCAAGTGCTCCTAGTTGCACCCCTCCCAACTGACGACATTAAGTTCAGTTATTTTTTGAGCTATTTTAATACATTGCAAATTCGACTCGAGATGAACTTGGAAGAATCTTTGTAAATTGCACGAGCCAAAGTTCGTTCATCCCATATTTATTAATACCAACAGAAAAGGGACATGGTGTTGTCCGTCCGAATATTTTTGACGCCGCCATTTTAAAATATGGCGGAGGTCATACATGCTTGCATGTTCAACCATCAAACCTGTTTATGTTATAGGACTTAGGAAACCGATACACTAAATATTAACAACTGAAACATACAATCAACGTTATTTCGTTAAGGAAGGTGTAGGTCGCCATTAAGGCCATTTTTCAAGATGGCGGGCGGATTAGAAATTTTTTTTTTTCATAGTTTCAACCTACTACTTCTTAGGTAAAGTGGTTTGGCCTGAACGTGTGCGTTACCAGACAAAATTAATTATAATGTTAAAATCTTTTAATTATATTAATTCACTATTCTCTAGGCGCAATTATTCGCTTTGTATCGTAATGTAAAGTCACGCCTGAAAAAATATATATAAAAACGTCAAAAGCTCATTAAGAAAAATAATAATTATAATTACAATAATAAAACAGACATACATTTACAAGGAACTATTACACGCCATTATTAAATCTCCATTAAGATAAAACGCAATAGCAAAACCCGTTGGCAAAAGGAACAGCAACAAAAAACAATATAGGAAAATTTATTAAATGTCTGCATATTCAGGATGAAAAAGTTGGAACAACTTGGAATTACTAACATCTGTACACGGGGAAAAAATACCCAAAAAAAAATTCAAACAACAAAAATAAAATAGCATAAGATTATCATCGTAAGTCTCATTTCAACAAAGGGGCAAAATACTCTTGCTTATCTGCAGAGGTACAAATATTTGGAAACTTAAGTTGGTGGTGGTTTAGTGGTACCGCTGAAGGGGCAGATATTTTGGGATAATCCTCGGACTCTGATATTATAAAGACGTCATATTCCAGAATGTTTTTATTTATGGGTCCAAATGGCATATATTATCTCATGGATGCCCCAAACAGATTAAAATGGACCTGAACAGACGTAGATTAAATTTATGGCTGATACCCAGGGCCTAAAATAATTTTATGGACTCATAATGGATTTATTTTGGGCTCTCAATAATATGTATTAGACCACCTAGAAAACCGCAAGAAAATTAAACCAACATTTACGTTAACCCAGGGCTTCAGATATTTTTCATTGCACCACATTAGCCCAGATCTGTACCAAATAGGTTAAATCCGGGCTTGTGAAAACGGACTTACGATTATAGACATACGGTACATACAAAGGAAGTCATTATTAAAAATAACAAAATGGTAGAGAGAGGGGGGAGGGAAAGACCAAACTGACCATTAATACAATTGTAATATCAGATATCGTTCGCGTGTATTCGAAGCCAATGATTAATGAAGGCAAAAGGAGGACAATTCAACAATTACAATTAGTACTTGCTCCTTTTAAAGCTAATCTTTATTAACGCTTTAAACGCTGACATTAGATGGGGGATCATTTGTAGGTGATGAGAGAGGGGATTTGCCCCACCCGGCGCTAACGACTCTTTCCACTTTGTTTAATTGCTCTCAACTCCCTGGCTCTCTCCCCGGTGACTATACCCTTCAACCCCCCTCCCCCTAAGAACCAACTCATCAAAAACTCATAAATGTATAGTTATGTTAGCGATACCCTTTAAAAAGAGACAGAGAACTAACTGTTTCTGAAAGAAATTTGGACGTACAACAGGTAACAGGCGTTCGTTCGTAAGTTCACCTACAAACCGGAAGTGTCTTTAAGAAGAATGGTGTGTTTAATAAGTAACTAGTTGTAAAGCTAAAATTGTTACGGGTTTAGAACAGAACGTTCTTAACAGGCTCAATGGTTAAGGGTTCGACACCGTCCCCGTGGGAGTGTAGTGTAGATCCCCTCGGTTAGTAAAACCCCATAACTGGAAAATGACATCAGGCGGAAAATGCCTAATTCAAAAGCGTGGCGCCATCTAGTCAGTCAACCATTGAAGCAGGTTCCAACGATACACTGGCTGTACCCTGATGCAACGTTGGTCTACCTCATAAATACAAGATCAGAGACATGGCCGAGATATATATTTGCTCCCATCATAAGTAAGATAACAGCAATAAGTATGAAGTACAGTCAATGTTAATAAATGTCTGATAACGACAGTATTCACTGCAGTGTGTTAGGTTTGGTAATGTTTAGGTAGCAAGGTATAATATAACCTATCATGAGAAGAACTCTCAATATCTTAAGAAATAGCAATATGGCAATCATGCAACATTGAGGAAATGCATATTATACTTACTACTATTGCACTACTTACAACTCGATTTCTGTTCCTTCTATATGGACTATATATTTCATAGGACGTCCGTAGTTCCCTAAACGCTGACCATTCAAGATGAAATGACCATGGTCTCGAAATAATCCAAATAGGTTAAGATCAAAGGAGTCCAGTATAGAGAGAGAGAGAGCTCGAGATGAGTTGGGTCCAGACTAGACGGCGACCCCCTTCCCTTCTTGGAAAGCCCCCCTCGGCATCGCCTCTACCACCAGAACCCGCTTGAAACGGATGATATTACAAGTCGGAAGCCAACCTGACAAGTTATACCACGCTACTATCAGAGATCCATTATACGAAGACTTCCAATTGGATGCCAAATATTGTACCATACAATTTGAAATAATTCTCGGATTTAAATTCCTACCTGACTTTTAAAGATGACGTTTGAGCCTTTATTGACTTAATTTCATTGTCAATAATTATTTTTAGTCAAATAATTTTTAGCTAGTTGTCAATGATAAGGATATTATTACTTACAATTAAGAAATTATCTTTTACAACTAATTTATTGTAACTCGCAACGCTGTTCAACTTTGATAGCAATTTTCCTAAAATAAGATTCTATGACCTGGTTAACTTTCACGAGTCATGACAAATAAAAAAATACATCAATATTAATAAGGATCCGTATACTTGGTATTACGAACTTCTGGTATTGGTGCGATGGAGGGAGCAATCACGGACACGGGGGTTCTTACTCCGTGTCTCCATCCATCTTGTATCATTTCCCCTTCCCCTCTCTTAACGGTGGCAACCGGGGGATGTACCACGTTCTTACGGAATACGGATTAAGAGAAAGTTGACCCCTGAACTCCGTATCTTTCCTCCCCATTCCACCCCCTAGATTAAAACTATAGGGTTAGTATTATTTCCAATTAAGATATGTCAGTCGAAATTAAATTCGTTAACTATAATGGAAATAGCGAAGCCTGAAATACACTAAATATTAATTTGTTTGTTTCCACATTTTTGCCCGCCATTTTTAAAGATGGCGGCGAATTTTAAAAATCTTTCTCGGTGAGTACCTTCTACTAATAAGTAACATCCCTGCAAAATTTCAGCTTCCTAAGTAGAGTGGTTTATGCTGGGCGTTGATTACAATTCCGTCTGTCAGAATAATACACGGATGCAATGCGGGTAAAGAGTTTTACAGGCGCCCATAGAAAATACATGGCCATTTTCACCCCTTTAAAGTTGGCTTCCAATAATAAATAAATTTAGGGTAAAGTACTTCACTTCAAAAACGCTATTCTTAAAGAATTACTAGGAGGTTATCCTCCCTTTTTTATATTTCAGCTAGTGATTTTTCAAGCCCTTGGGATCAAAATACAGATATGCTTATGGAACGAGGGTTTTCTTTCTTTTTTTCGGGTAGCGATGGTAATGGAATTGTTTTTAACGATTTATTGGAATCTGTTGAAGGTTTATTGACAGCGCCTTTCCCCATCCCAACCCCCAAAAAACCCCGAAACGCGAAATCATTTTTAGCTTCCTTTGCTTCTTCAGATATTTTCCTCGACACAAAAAGTCAAAAGGCAGAGCCGAGATTTTTTTTGTTTATTTTTCTTTTGGATTTCTTATTCTCCTTTGGGGTCCAGAATTGAATGAATGATTGTGAAAAATGTCCTTTTCAGACGGTAATTGCTCTTTAAATATGCAACACCCCCTAACGACAGAGGCGAGAAAGATTAAATAGATAACCCTCAATGCTATCACTATAAGTGACGTAGGAACAATAAGTATGAATTACACTCAACGTTAATAAGGGTATTTTAATTATTTTGTCAATTAAAACTAGGCCTAGGTTTCGTAGTACCAATGAACCACTAGAAGATGATGTAGAGCAATAGATATTAATTAGTAATATGGCTGGTTTTAAAGTTTTACCCAT
This sequence comes from Phalangium opilio, assembly GCF_054372755.1. Taxonomy (NCBI): domain Eukaryota; kingdom Metazoa; phylum Arthropoda; class Arachnida; order Opiliones; family Phalangiidae; genus Phalangium; species Phalangium opilio. The sequence goes on from NW_028324170.1 coordinate 6,060,103, forward strand.
ATCAGAAAAGAAAACCGTAATTACTAATCAGAGCTGCTTATTTTTAGTATGTTACTGAAGCTATAAAATTAAGAAGTGGAATCTTACGAAGATTTAACATTACGCTCATCAAATTCTAGATTTCGGTGATTCCCTAGACAACAGGATGACTAAGACAGTCGCAGGTCAACGCCACCCGTAATTTGCTAAACGCGTACGCGGAGAGATGGTCAAATTGTGGATTTCTAGCAGACGGCTTTCCACGAACAGGGAAAGTAAGGTAGGTACGTGGCAGGGTGGTGGTGGTTGTCAGCGGGCCACAGGTCCTCAATAGTAAGGGATTCCCTTTGTGTGTGTGTGTGATATGAAGGCCGATTCATTTTTTATGTCCCCCTAGGTTGCAATAACGATTGAAGGGAGAGTATTGTCACCGGACATCTTTCTTTCCGTGTAGAATTGGTGCTGTTATTATTCGAGCAGCGAGCAGGCCGTCATTGCGTCGCCACCTACTACCCATCTCTCTACCCAGCATCCCAAGGGGAAGAAATAAGGCTTTCCTCGTCATACCGGACCCTAGCTCCGATCGAACTCCAATATTGATTCATTCAGGGGTTATTTGAAAATAGAAATTGTTGATGAATGTTTATTTGTTGTTAAAAGGTTCAAATATTATTTAAAATAAATGGTTACTATTAAAAAGCTTGTAATGTTAGAGTTTTAGAATTCCCCAAATATACAGGGTGTTTCAAAAAGGGGATAGAACCTAAGTACATAGGGTGGGATTTTGAGTCGAAAATGGTTAATGACATTTTGCCCTAAGGTCCACCGTTTTCAAGTTCTGTAATTGGAGTGTTTTACGGATTGTTGGAGTGATGCCCAGATAGAGTCGCAAGTAGATAAAACCAGTCGTGGTGGTAGCTAAAGGTGTTAATAACATTTCATCAGGGCACTCAATATTTTCAAGAATGGCATTATTTTGGCGTATCAATAACTATGTATTAACTGAGCTTGGATCCCAATTAGGTTAAACCAGCCTTGGTGGTAGCTAAGAAGGGGGCTAATTACCCACGTGTTTGAATAAGAGCGAGAACGCAAACACATCTTCTACGAGCTAGGCGAAAATAAAACCAAGTAAGCAAGCACTGATAAAGTCATAAAGTCAAAGGGATAATGAAATGGCATAGCGGCCAACGATAACGATGGTATTAAGAGATGATTGGGGCAGTGTATGGGGGTTGGGGGAAGTCCGCTTTCCGGAAACACAGTAAGTAATCCTTTCCGATTGCTTAACCGTCAGACTCTGGATCTTCTTGCATCGTATACGTTCTGATAGAAACGGAAAAAAAGATTCTAGGAATTAGACAAAGATCTAAAAAAAGAGAGAGAGAGAAAGGTTCGACGGTGTTTGATTCCCTAACGTTTGCCTCTCACATTTCCTTCCACAAGATACCGGAGAGTATCTACCCGAGAGGTACAACACTAAAATTATTTGCCCAAAGAATATGATATGAATTACACTAAGGTCAGTTTTACTTCACTGACCACCTCAATTTTAACCGACTCGAGTATATTGGACACGATACGAAATGTTGAACCCAGGGCTTTCGGGATTGAATCCAAAAGCCAGGCCCTAATACTTAAATTCTGTTGACCTCGCGGGCCGGATTTAACCTATTTGTTTGCCCTATGTAAACACATATCATTTAGTCATTACCAAAGGTAAACCCAACAAAACCAAACTTACTAACCTAAAGCTAACCTAACAGAAACAAACCTAACAAAACCTAAAGCTAACCTAAAAGAAACAAACCTAACCTAACAGAAACAAACTTAACCTAACAGAAACAAACCTAACCTAACAGAAACAAACCTAACCTAACAGAAACAAACCTAACCAAACCTAAAGCTAACCTAACAGAAACAAACGTAACTAAACCAAAACACCACGAACACGGTTGCCATCTGATACCCGTTGAACTTAATGCAATAATTGACTTATGTTAAGATATCGTAAACGTAGTGAATGACCCCTCGGATATGGCGGGCATTTTCTGATCCCTGAATTTCCAGCTTTTCCCATTGGACCAAAGAAAACTTTCAAGATGAAACGCTACCACCGTCTAAACCCGAGTTTCAGTTTAAACCAACGATAGCGGTTAAAGGCGGAAAACTATAGCTTTGTACGTGGTGTTATCTCTCCTCAAAAAGCACGTGTGGCTCCTTGAAGGGATTCCTGGGGTCCATTTTGCTAAATCCCACCATTAGCGATCGCCGATAGACTCAACTGAGGATAGATCATCCCACGCAGTAAGGTCTAAGAGAAATAAAAGCGAATTTCAGGCTATTTCTATGGTAGGTTTGGGACTAGGGGATTAGGTTATATTCTCATTGCATTCTTATCTTGGTGGTTTAAATCCTATGAGTCAGTTTTGGGTGTCGCGAGGGAGGAAGCTTTCACCATGATTGCTTTTAAGTTGTTTTTGCACACTCGCGTACCACCCGCAAACAACCAACGCAAAAACTGGCGCGAGTCATAAGTTAAAAGAATGACACAATTTGCCAAAAATACATAGCAGCGTTGACACAATCTTTAGACTTAAATTCCTAGCTATCGTTTTTCTTGTTTTTCCTTACTTTTATTTACCCCTGGGTTTTCAGGCAAACAAAAGCTACTTGTCAATGTTAAGAGCATATTTGTTTAGAATGATTTTTGGATATCAACAAATCAACTCTTCTGGAAATTATGTTTTAAAACATAACGTTGTGATGCAATACTCTTCAACGTTTATTGCAATTTTGACCTGTTGCAACCATACATAGATAGATAATTTAAATTTTGTCGCTGTGGAAAAACAAGAATTTACACATCTTCATTCTCAATCATCAGGTGATATCTGAGGAGGGTAAGGTTAGCATAACCCTGCTAACTAACTATAACACAGAACGTCTTCATTCCAAATTCACAACCTTTCTCTTCCTTGTTTCCACGCGCGCAACTATTTTCTATTTTGTCGGGGGTGGGAGTGTGCGGCGCGTGAGAACGAGTGGGAGTTTGGCGCTCTTGATATTGGTAACCATGGTAACACGAGCTTTAGTAAATGTACTCATCCCCCTTCCTTATAGTCTACGCTATGCTAAGCCTAATCAGAAAAGAGAGTATAGAGTTTGGGTGGCATTAATTCGCCGAAAGAGCTAGAGAATCGAGACTACAGAGCCATTTTTCTCTCCAAGAAAGGTAATTGGAGATTACTGGAGAGAGAGAGAGAAAGTTAGGGGAGGGGGAAGGATCATCTTCCTTTCAAGATACAGACTGACCCTTGGTCATCAACGGTAGTATAGTAGAATTAAAGCTATAGTACGATAAACTCTAGCTAGTACCTACTCCTTTTCAAAGATTAGATTCAACGGACAGGACTTGACCGTATGATGTCTGCTTAAGTTGGCCTTGGCAAATCCATTTCACCGTAGTTTGCGCCAGTTGGTGAGCCAAGATAATGATTTCAGAGAGAAATTAAGACTTAGCCGTTCCGTTTGAACTATAGTCAGTATATTTGAGTAACTTGAGCTAACTAATAGAGCTCATGACAACATTGCAATATTCATGTTAAGCAGAGAAACAGAGGGAGTTAAGTTTCTCAATACCTCTCAACAGCGAATCAACTATACAATCTATAGAGTGGTTTTGATAAGTCTGCCATAAACTAAAGGGGATGTTCTTTGGTCGATTTTGAGTTGAAAATGTTCAATAATAATTGGCCGTACGGGGTCTACAACATTTAGTTAAGGAGGTATGGGCTGTCCTAAGACAAAGAAAAAAAATCACACATTATTATCCCTTTAAAAAACATACCACACTTCTATTCCCACTTCACTATCCCTTTAAGGTAATAAAAATTTAAAATCACGTGAAATAAAAGTGTATAACATCAAAACTAAAGAAGTAATAATATTTCAGAATTAAATAAACTTTGAGGACGAAATTAAATCTGGTCCTAACTTTTTTTTCTTCTTTTTCATCTTCTCATCTTCTGGCGACAGAGTAAACCCCCGTCTACCCTACACCAACCCGAACCCCCGGTCTCCCCCCCTCACCCCCCACATCGTCTTGACAGAAAAAAGTCCATTAAAAATACTAGGGAACTGCTTCTGTCGCCCGCTAAGGAGAAGATGGGATAGCAAAGAGGAAAAACTAATTTATAAAGTTTAAAATGGGGGGAACTGAGGGGTTCGGGTTGGCGGGGGCAAAGACCCCTTACTATATAGCGCCTCTTTTTAAGAGTCTTGCTTGCAGCATGGGTGGTGGGGGGTTCAACGGAGGGGGGAGGAAGGTCGGGCTTCTAACGAGAGTGTTATAAACTACCATCTCTACATTTTAAAAGAAGGGAACCCTTTAAAAGAAATAGAAAAATCTCTTGGACGCTTTACATTCTGGCATAAGTTTATAATACACCGTTTCCTCTTAAGTTTGATATTTATAATCGGCGGGTTTTGACTGACAATCAACGCCCGGCGAAAATTGTTTTGCCTAGGGAGCAGAAACCGTTTTTGCTGGGTCGTTAAATCACTCTTAAGTAGTACAAAGCCCCTTAAAAAGATTTCCACAATTTCCCTCCATCTTCAAAAATGGCGGCCACTCATAAGTATAGCCTACATAAATCTTATTTAGTATATTGGTTTCCTTTATCAAGTAAACATGCTTTATGTTTAAGTTTTACGGTTAAATATGTCCTCCGAAATCTTTGAAGATGGCGTCCATCCAGAAATGTAGCTTACACCTTCCATTAAGAATAACGTTGATTGTACAGTACATTTCAAACGTTCCGTTATTATTCAGCATATTGCTTCCCATTATCCTATAACGGGCTTTATAGCAAATTAAAGTCTTGCGGTAAAATATGCCCTTCGCCATCTTGGAAGATGGTTGGCAACAAAAACGTCCTTACGCGGGCAACTCAGTACACTCTGAAACTTATTGAGTTATCATTTCTTTATGTTGAGTTGGAGGGCCAGAGATGAAATTCACATATCATCTCCTTAAAAAATGTTACATAAAAAAAAAATAAGATGGTCACGAGTAAATCTCATCAGCTACTAAAACCGGAGTAGATTTATGCAGGAACAGTAAAGAGACACAACGATCTAAGTAACTACATTTCAAAATTCTACTTAAATACGATAATCAGACTTAAATGTACTAAGCACTAATTTATGGTTTCTGCCATTGGTGTTGATGATCCAATGAAATTCTAGAATTCGTAATCACGTGTTTAGTTGCCTACAACTGGCCGAAAATTTTCAATACATTTTACTAATCCAATCATTTTTAAACCAAGCTTAGATGAAGTGCAGAATAAAAAATGTTTTTTGCTTTAAATATATCAATTCGACAGCGCTGACTCCCGAGTTTAAAACTTAAAAAAACAAAAACTAAGGTTCAGATAATCTATTTAAAATTGCCGACTCGAATCTGGGTCGCCTAAATTCGTACGAAAAATAATTAGAGATAAAAATTTGGGAGATACAACATTGCGTCACTGAAATAGCGCATTCCGTAACCGTTGGTCGAGCAATTTCAAAATTTTACTTTAACAAGTTGGGCAAAATCAAAATACAAACTCTCCACGTAAAGCATCCAGGAAGCAAGCTGCAAAGTTAGCAAAATGGTGTAAGATGGCAGACTAGTGGCCAATAAGAGTGTAGATTAGTACTAATAAAACGGAACCAAAGCAGTACTAGTTAAGTAGAGGCTAACAGCTTTGGCATTTCTCGCTTTCATTTTATTTGTTTAATTTATTTTCCATCCGTAACTTAACTAAGGTATCATCCAATCCTAACTTGACCTAGGCGGGAAAATGTCACGGAACATTTTTCACTCAAAATCGTCCAAAGGACATCCCATATAAAAGGCTTTTTCACTTGTCTCCGATTAGCAATCTGCTTAAGCGGCCACAAATAACAAACGCACAAACAATTATTTCATAATCTCTCCATAGACACAGTTCACTCGGGAGAGTTACAAAAACTGGGTATGAAAGAAGATAAAAAATGTAAATTTGTTTTCCATCTTGAGGGATTAACATCGCCTTCCTCCCCCTACCGGTAACCCCCCCCCCCCCTCACACACACACACACATCCGCAAAGCCCCGACAGACAAAAAATGGATCTACTTTTTTTTCATCTTAAATAAATGGCCTTACGCATTGAAAAAAATGAATCCAGCTATAATCTTAACGGGGGGATATTCCCCCTGAACGGTAATGAGAAATTACTCCTTTGCCCTTGTTATATTAATACCACCATAGAGAATATTACCAAGAGGAGCGGAAGACTGAGCCCTTGCCATGATTTGTAAATTAAAGGGGATGTTATTTGGGACCTTTTGAGGTGGCAAAATGTCACAGACAACATTTTCGACTCAAAGTCACCCAAAGAACATCCAGACTTATCAGAAACACCCTCTACATAAGCTTGAAAATATTACTGAATATTTAAAGGTGCAAGACTGCAAGAGGTAAAAACTAAAGGCAGATTTAAGCAGACTACCAAACAGACGACGCTAATCACAATACTCCATGGAACTAGAAACCCTATAACTCAGGGACGGGGTTTTGCTGAATCTTCTACTCCTCTTGGTGTATTCTCTTTGATACCCCCAAAAGAAACCCCCTGAATCCCATCTCCGAGTCTTAGAATAAATTAAGGGATACAAGACATATATTATAAAACAAATAAAAAATAATTACAAGCTTCAAGACTTGGGAGAGGACAGCAAGATTTATTCCAAGTCCCGCTACTCTTTATACGTTCCTACAGCCCCAAAAGAAATTTCGTATTCATTTTAATTAACGTTTTTGCAAGCTGACGACAAAATATAAAAATGGCATCACCCCACTTCGTAAAACAAAAAAGGAAAAAAAAAGAGACATATTATAACTCAGCAGTAAAAAATTAAAATAAATAAATATATCAAGCACAACTGATTAAAAAAAAACGATATACTGCAGACCATTTTTAATATATTATACAGGGTATTTCTGATAAGTCTGGTCATCTGGTATAAATTAAGGGGGATGTTCTTTGGACGAACGATTTTGAGTCGAAAATGTAATTTCTATCTCCATTTTGCCGTCCGGGCAACTGTTTACGAGTTAAGATTGAAGCGGAGCCTCCGAAATGAACTAGTCCCATGCATGTCAAATTTTATGTGGGGAAATATCCAGTTTGTTAAGGAAAATATTTTCACCATATGTGTGTACGAGATGGCGCTTATATTAACGTTGTGACAGGGATCTTCCTTAAATTATCGTTGATATTTTTATGATAGAGAAAAGTTTCATCCAAAAATTAACGTAAATGTTTTTGGGGCTATTCACTTTTTATTGAATCTTTCGGTTAGATTGTATTGATGACAACAAAATAAATTATTTCAATTAAAATTCAGTAAGAGTAATAAAAACGTATACTTACAATCCGCGACCTTGGCCCAAACACTTAAGCAGTCGACAGGGTCACAGGGTTGAACTTTGTTTATTTTACGGTAATATAAGCGACCCCAAGCGTAAAACCACGGCGAACTAAACTGGTTAAAAAAATATTCTCGCTTCCCGACACGCATGGGCCTAGTTCATTTCGGAGGCTCCGATTGAAGTATTTTAGAGACAGACTTATATTAGAAACACCCTGTATTCAGGACTTATAATTATAAATATATACAGAAATAAATTAGCTACAATTATGCTTCCCCTCATTTTCACCTTATTAAAAATTTCCCTTCCCCTAGGGGGTCACGTGAAAAAGAAGTTTTGTATTTGGGAAGGTGCACTTAAGAAAAAGAAGACATTTAAAATTATCGCACGAGCTCGAATAAAAAGAACGTCACGTGCGATAAGAAACATAAAAAATACGTCACGTGCCACAAAAATTGTCACGCGCATTGAGATCGAAGAGGTAGGACACTAGCCAGTTTTTATAAATATTTAAACTATAGCTTTCAATATAAGGAATTCACAAAAAAAATCTGTAACGTTAAATGGTGTGTACACGGCTTTAAAGGCGTATATACATATACTGTACATCGAGGGCTAATCGACTATGATGTTACCAGAGGTACGACGTAGGTAGTAGCATCGAAGCTTGCGGGTGCATTCGGGTGCTGTGCAGGAATAATCAAATTGGACGGAAACCTTAAAAGATAGGACTGGCAACATCTGTTGCTTGCTCTCCGAGCTCGAGGAGTAGTCGTGGCGGGGAATATGGGGGGAATAGGGGGAGGGAAGAGAAACAAGAGATTTAAAAGAATTGATTTCGTGCAAGAGCCCAATTGTATTTGCAGAATAAAAGCTGCACCTACCAGTAAGTATAGGTATGCTATATATAAGTGTATACACCGGTAGCCTCAAAAGAAGCTATGATTGTCTATATTACGTTTCAAAGCGAGCTTAGAAACGATGCGTTTAACGGGATAAAAAGCAGGAAATGAATACCCTTTCGAGACTGCCACCAAAAACCTTATCTTCCAATAAAAGGGACATTGAAATCAAAGGGAATCGGAAGATTAAGCCTTGGCCAAGTCTTAGGGCTACCAAAACAAACTTTTAGGTAACATCCTCCCTAATTTATGGCAGACTTATCAGGAACACCCTTGATGTTTTCAAGATAATATGGAAAATAAATATTAATTAAAATTGCAAGATTACAATGAAACGTTTCAATTTAAACCCACTCGGATTCTTAATCTAAAAACTCTTACCAAACGATCATGTAATATAAGCTTACCAAAATAAAATTTAAAGGTGCCTGCTTAAACAGACTACATACTAAACTAGCATTCATGAAACGGATAATAATGTGGTAACTTACTTAACATGCATCAAGTTATCATACTAATGGGAAATTGAACATGTGGGGCAAAATTTTTCCAAAATCAAGTCTTCATTCTCTCTTGAGAAAAAGCAATTTCTTTCAGTCGAAAATCTCGATTCTTAAAACGGAAAAGAACATTACACTTTTTTTTCTACCCATAATTCCTTTCGAGCGAATGTTTCTATATACTGAAATTATTCTTTTAAAAGTCGTTTCGAGTTGAATGTTCGAGGCGATTCCTAGAATTTAATAAGCATAGTTTAGGCTTATACCTTTTGAAAACTGTAACTGAGATGAAACTAATACTCAGTCTGGAAAATATTGAAGAGAGCTAGCTATTAAACTAAGTTTCATCCACGGATACATCGGTGTTTCAAGGGAGGCTAAAAGACTAACACGGTAAATATTGGAGAGCAATCGTGGCGTACTTGGCAATGCTTCATTCATAAACCCTTTAAAAATATATTCGAAACTCGAGTTGTTTTGTTTCTAAAAGCTTAATGGCTTAAAATAGAGTATAGTCTTTTTCAAAGAAAATTCGATCTATTACTTCCAATGTACAATTAAATATTGGTTCTTTTAATACAACGAAAGGCAAGAAAGAGACGGCGCTATATTAACATTGAAAAGATGCGTAGTTTAAATAACACGCGCTGTTCATTCAAAATGCACGAGCCGACTTTACACAAATTTAGTTCTAGAGCGCGTGCCTTAAATAAATACATTTAAAATATAATAAAACATCACGCGTCATTGTTTTTCCTCCTTTTTTTTTTCAATTAGGCTTAGCGTGTATGCAAAATACAATTGCGTATAGAACGTCCACTATGCAACGTTATCGGTTGCCATGACAACGATAATTGTTGATAGGCGTTGTGTGGATATTTTTCAAAGCATATCAACAGGGGGTAGGGGACACAGAGAAATGTAATACACAAATGTATTAAAGAGAAGCTCATTACGGTACGGCGCTCTCCTTCCCTTCGAGGGGGACACTCCCCCTCCCCCAACACAGACTGACCCGCCAAAACACGAACACCCAAATACCATAAGTTCATGAGAGGAAATCTGCAGTTGCAATTCAAGCGCAGTTCCTAGAACACCAGGGGACCATTCGGCGAATTACGAATTTTTTATAGGAAAATATACTTTTTTCATGAAAAAATTTGGGATTTAGATATATAGGATTTTATAGGATATTCTGCGAATACATACGATTTTATAGGACATTCTGCGAATACATACGATTTTATAGGACATTCTGCGAATATATACGATTTTATAGGACATTCTGCGAATATATAGGATTTTATAGGACATTCTGCGAATATATAGGATTTTATAGGACATTCTGCGAATATATAGGATTTTATAGGACATTCTGCGAATATATAGGATTTTATAGGACATTCTGCGAATATATAGGATTTTATAGGACATTCTGCGAATATATAGGATTTTATAGGACATTCTGCGAATATATAGGATTTTATAGGACATTCTGCGAATATACAGGATTTTATAGGACATTCTGCAAATATATAGGATTTTATAGGACATTCTACAAACATATAGGACTTTATAGGATATTTTCAAAATAATATTGCCCTTGCAAGCGCTGTACAATCGTTAAAAATGCATTCTGGGAAGATTATTGATATTTCTAGAATCTAGAGGAAAAATGGTCTTAGAGAATTAATGAAAACACTGAATGAAGGTAGGTAGACTTACGGTAATAAGCTTAAGCTAACACGCGACGAAATAATAAGAGAAAATAATGCAAATAGTGTATTGTATTTAGCGCGGTCTGTTTCTCCCATACAATTGACATCAACATCAAACATTTTTACTAAGAGCTCTGCGGGGCCATAAGAACTTTCCAACCCTTCCCCCCCCCTTTTCGGACCCCTTGCGAGAGGATAGAGGCCTCTACAGTTGTTTATATACAGGGTGGAACAGATCTGACCATTGACAATAATTATTTTGAGTGCAATGTAGATCCAATACCCGTGAAATCAGAACACCAGTGGCGTTATAACTCAGTGTCATAGGTCGGACATTTATCACACCGGTTACATGTCCGCCGGAAGTACAACAACACTTTCCAAAAAATGTGTTAACTCTGACCTGTTATACCCCGTACAATTGCCACAATACTAACTTTATATTTGATAACTAAAAATTACACAGTTCTGTTTTGTTATGTTATGTTATGACAGTACGATTTTGAGCAAAACCCAAATAAAATAAAATATAAAATATTGCGAAATTAAAAGCGCAATTTGAGCAAAAAAATGCAAGGTCATAAAATAGCTCAATAATTTTAGAGTTTTTGTTTGTTCTGTTAAAATAGTATGCTTTTAAGAACGAACCAAATAAAATATTGCGTGATCAAAAGAGCAATTTCTGCAATAATTGAAAAGTTTGGCTTTCAAGAGCTGTAGAGCGAATAACTCTCGGTGTTTTTAAAAACATTATTCGCTACTCGGCCCTAAAGCTTAACGCGCCAAGAACTTGAGTGCTGGAGACTGAATAGACGAATAGGAGCGAAGAATGATCGGGCTCCAAATACATCTTTTATGTAATAAAAACTCTGAGACATTCTGTCGTTTTATTTTTTCACTTCACAAAAAATTCTGTCAATCGGCAGTTTTTAGTCAGCTTTAAAGGGATAGTATAACAGAATTTATGGAACAGTCAAGTTGAAGCGATTCTACTTATAACAAACGTGGACAAGGGTTAATTTATAAAATCCAGGGACCCCAGACGAGTTTCGGAAACTTTTATTAAAAAAAGTAAAGTAGGATTTTGTAGGAATTATAGGACCTCTGGTGGCCCTGATAATCCTTAGTGCGACGATCCCTTTAAAAGTTTTGAGTCGTTGTATAAATGAATATAGTACTACGGTATAAAAAAGCGCTGAGAGTGTGGCTATAGCCGAGGAACAATACATTTGTCTATTTCCCAAAAGTGACGTCACCAATTGGTTGGATGGTTTGTAGAAAGCACCGTTGTCAATACGGAACGAAGCTGGACAATTGCTTAACGCGAAAGGTCAAATTCGGAGTGAACTGATACGCGACTATAGTCTTCCAACTAGAAATGGTCATCATCCATATGGAATATCACGGACCCCGCGCAATGCCATTCCATCTCTCCCCTTCCCAATGGACAGGACCCCCTAAAAATTCCGCCCCCACTTTATTCCCTTCTTAATCGAATTTGGCTTATTTCTAAAACACTATTCGATTGTAAGCGAAAATGATGTAACTGAATAAAAGTAAAGTGTATGTCACGAAGTACAGTTTTAAGTCTATTATTGGCCTACAAAAAATATTCACATTGCATCTAGGAGTCTAGTCTAGTGAACTTGTTTAACAAACTCACGTTAAAAAATAACATTTTGGACAAACTAAAACGGAGTAATGTGATAAGATCGTTGCAGGAAAATTCGTCTGCACATATTTTGGCTCCACCCACAAACTTTGTATATAACGACTCCTAGTGGTTAAAACAAATTGCAAACCAATGGGGACAACAATGTGATATAACGAGCTCCCGATTTAGTTGAATTAATTTTTAAACTTTAGAATAAATTTAACTCAATGAAGCTGCAATTTCTTTCAGGTAACTGATGCTTCTTTAAATAATAGTTGCTTTAACTATATGGTTTTCTCGCTGCGCACTAAAATAGTTACCGAAAGGGCGATAGATGGCGAGCGTGAGTTTTGAAATAACCTGGAACCCTTTCGACTGCTTGATCGAGACTTTTCGTTATAATAATAATAATAATAATAATAATAATAATCTAAGCTTGGCCTAGGAAGGGATATCCACACTAAGTCAACTCGCGACTTATTTACAGGTGGGTCCCTTTACAATGCATAGAGGGGTGGTGGCTAGCCCCTATGCCACAGCTAACCTACAGCGCCCTACACTAACTATTACCGTTAACCTCTGCAAGTTTTGATGGAAAGGAGAAACCGGGTTAGACCGCGGAGGAAAACTCCTTTTGTATATACTTTTGCTTAAAGTTATTTCTATTAACTTGGCTTTGGTTAGTAGCGTCTGATATAATATTATAATGATGGCATGATTTCAAATGGAATATTGGGGTTACGATCGTAAATGCATTTCCGGAATTAAGGTTTGGTAAATTTAAATCCATGAAGGCAGGCTGCAGGCAGGCATTTATCGCGTCAAGCTATTTAGTTGTCCGTTTCCTAGATTTTCAAAGCGGATATCCGTTTTGACGTCCAATATAGAATATTAAATCAGATAGGGTTGAGGCAGAATTGGCGGATCAATCAAATAAATCAGTAAGCAGCTATCTTTCCATATAATCAATACTAAGAGATAATATAGTTTGCCTTTCAAATCACTCATTTATACATTTGCTCCCAAATTGGGGGAGATCCTACGTGAAAAGCAATCATGGTTCGCACGAAATTTTCGAATTGAAAATCATACCCTGTTTTCCAGATAACCCTTGATAATGTTTTAGGTGTTTATCAGAACGTATAGTTAGCAATCTTAGCATTGCTCCCCACATGGTTTCTTAACAATATGGCAACCTCCAATTTTTTCTTGACCTTTCCACCATTTTGAAAATTCCTGATGTATTATGAGAAATTTTAAATTAATTTTCCCCTTTTCCAAAATCCCTTACATGCCCCTGACCTTTTCCCTCTTTTACAAATCACTTACTTTTCACTTCCTTTTCTCCCTTTTTCAAATTCCCTTACTTGTCTCTGAAATATTCCCCCTTATTCAAAATCTCCCTTACTTTTCCCCTTTTACAAAATCCCTTACTTGTTCCTGACCTTTACCCCCTTTTTCAAAATCCCTTACTTGTCAAGGCTGACTTTCTCCCTCTTTTACAAAATCCCTTACTTGTCAAGGCTGACTTTCTCCCTCTTTTACAAAATCCCTTACTTGTCAAGGCTGACTTTCTCCCTCTTTTACAAAATCCCTTACTTGTCAAGGCTGACTTTCTCCCTCTTTTACAAAATCCCTTACTTGTCAAGGCTGACTTTCTCCCTCTTTTACAAAATCCCTTACTTGCACAGCCTAACCTTTTCCCCTTTTTCAAAATCCCTTATTTTCCCTGACCTTTTCCCCCTTTCTCAAAATCCCCGAATTATCCAGGTTTTCCAGATTCATTACGAACCCTGGGAACAACATCATGTTTACAAAACCGACGCCGTATACAGAAACTCCAAAAGACTATAAGGACTAGCTCATACATAAACAAGTTCCTTTAATTACTAATTTAAAACATGAAAATAACAGAAACATCATCAACTATTTCTCCAAGTCCGGATAAAACCCAATTAAATAACAAAGAAGTTCACTAGTTACGTTAATAAACGAAAGTGCAGGCGTATTAATACACAATGCTAATTATACATTCTCTTATAGTTGCGCGGTGTTTTCCCGATTGCGAACAGGGCCCAATTTGTCAAGATTAAGAATCAATTTTGAAGCAAGGAGAGTTAAGTCGTTGTTGTTGGAAGTTCAGTCAGTAAGAGGTCAGGGGTTACACGGATTTTAATCCAAGTCGTCGAGGAGCGCGCCTAGTGATTAAAATTGCAATAGGAATGTTGTATGAGCAGCTTGTCGAGCGACGGCAACTAATCTTAAATCTTAGACTCTCTTAGCTCCCTGGAGAGATTAACAAATCGCAATAATTAACGGAAGTGGACTAAACTTGCCGCTTACCAAAAATATACAAGTAACTACGTAACAAACAAGCTTTTAGAAAATATAAGCGACCAGACAAGACAGGCATTTGACAAATTCGATTTAATTCACTTTCTAAAACGCAACTATCCTATGCATTATGAATGGCTTTCCCTGGCGATGGAATTGGAGCGGTGAACGTCTCATTTCCATCAAAGAGAATGTAACATTAAGAGGAGCGGAAACTTTGCCAAGCCTTTTTAAAAAGAGTGCCTTAAAGTTTTATTGAACTAGTACAAAAGATTTCTGGTAATTTGCTTATTTACTAACCAGCTGAAGCGCATCACACGATCACGTGACTCATCACAATTAGAACCAGGGCCGGAAATAAGAAAAATTTCTTGTAGGACATGTGCCCAGTGACCCCTCCTTTGACTGGAAAATTTATAGGACACTGGAGTGTGCAAAAATAGTGTTGTATCTTCATAGTCAAGCATCAAAACTTCGGAAAATGTATTGGTCAAAGTGTCCAGTGACCCCCTTAGTTTTTAAATAAAATTATGGGACATTTGAAAATTTTATTGGACAATGTCCAGTGTCCCGTGCTTAATTACGGCCCTGATTAGAACCCAAAAACTGAGGGTCAATAAATAACGCTTAATCTTCTACTCCTCATAGTACATTCTCATTGTTTCCATGGCAACGCGATCCCATTTGTCTTTCACTTAATCCGTTTCCAATTAAATCAAGACGATCCGCTTTCTCTCTCAAAGAGAAACAAGTAAGTACTTCATCTTTCGTAAACAATTTATCAAATATTAAACCGCGACAAATATTTTCATTCAGATGCCAAAACAAAAGGGAATTTCAACAATCACAATGAGCGAGCGAAATATCTTCGTAAAGACGCGAGGATACATATTCGGTATGCGATTACTGTCAAGCGAAGACCCGAGTACCCACCCACAAACATAGTTCAAAAGCTACCAATTAAAACCAATATTAATTACATCATTAATTCGTCTTGGCTTAAACTAAATGCTGAAGTTGGTATTCGTTTATTATTACTACTGGAATTGATAAACATCGCTACTCGCCAAATAGCGAATACGTAAAACCTCAAGTATAACACTTGAAAAATAATGAAAAGGAGAATGATATCCCTGAAAACACACTGGATGGAGTATTTTACGGATGACCCCTTAAATTTAATTAAGACACTGAAAGACAATGATTGCTAATTTAATTAAGGGCTCATCCCTAAAACACTTAAGTCATAACTCGAAAACAGTGGCCCGGACGTCGAAATGAAGATAGAAGTTACTTTTTCAACTCAAAATCGTACACCCAAAGAACATATCCCTTAATTTATCAGAAGCATCCTGTATATAATACGGAAAGTTGTTTATTGTTTGTATGTTTGTTCTTCATGCGCAGCAGTCACAATTCGTTAATTTCCAAATGCGGTTGATATCAGTTACACTAGAAAGGAAGGTTCATTAAAAGTGGTTTTAAGACTACATATAGTATTTAGTGTCAACATAGACGGGAAACTGTTCCCGATTTTAACTCCCTTAATACACCGGGTAAGACTATTTAGTGTTTAGTGTCAACATAGACGGGAAACTCTTAGGAGGTCTCCACTCTCTTAAAACTCTCACGAAACGTCAGGTAGCTAAGCTAGACCTATTTTCAAATAAAAACTAAATAAAATTGAGCGTACAAACAACGATATAAATAAAATACGTGCAAATAAATTAGAAAATGAAATGGAAGATCAAGATAAAATAAATCGAAATAGATATAAAAACTTGTGTTAGACGCGCGAATGTATAAACGAACAAACAAAAAGGTAAATAGAAAATCAAATGATGTCAGTAGCTTTGGGAATCGAATAAAATCATGTCTTTTTAAATCAGATCCGTTGTCATGGTGTCTTCCCGGCTCAACCTCCCGGGGGTTGGGTGGTGGGAAGGTGGAAATGGCTCTCGCTAGAGGATGAAAAGGTTGTTACCATAGAAACGGCTTCACCACCTAAATCTTTTTAAAAACACCTTGAAAAATAAGTCTTTTTGCGAACCCAGATAAGAGACAGTGAGTGGGGAGGAGAGAAGAAGGGGGGGGCGAACCAATCCCTTAACCCTTTGGGCGCCCTAACTCAGTTTAGATTGGCCGAGAGCGTCCAACCGGAAATTGACCAATAAACCGAAAGAAAAAGAGAAAATACTCCATCCGAGAAGACTACACACTCATTCTACCCAACCCAAGTCCCAAAGCTATCGCGGAGTAATACGTAATACAAACTGCTAGAGAAATAAGTAGTCTCGCGGTACTGGCGTTGTCCATCTTACTTACCCGAATAAAGAAATACATTCTAAGGTAAAAGACACTATTACAATCCGATGAACGAGACCCTTAGTTCATTCGGGCTTAACGGGTGAACTTGATTCAGTTGAATCATTATAAGTTTATGATTCTAAGTCTAAACAAAGACAAAATTGAAATATATTACTGAAAAACGTGTATACCACGAGGTAGTTTCAAGTATAAGACTATAAATAATCTAACTGACTTTAGGAAAACAAGAGTCTAATGACCTTGTTTAACATTTAAATTATTCCAATAGGGCCAAACCCAAATATAGAAATTGTTCAAAATATACAAGACTTATGCTGCTGTACTTATGATAGGTTGTAGTGGAATGGTAGAAAGCAGTTTTATACGGTTCATTTCGAACCGGGTGAAGGTGAGTGAGGGGGTTAGAGGGTCCATTTCCAAGTCGTTTTCTTTGGTTGAGTTTGGGGTTTTAGCGGAATGGGGTAGGGCCGGGTGAGAATTGCCGGAATTGCCTTCTCCTTCTCCTAGGAAATTGCGGTTTCAACACACCAAGCAACACCCAAAACACTTTCACTGTATCTCGCGAGGAATACAACTTAGGAAATAGCCTTAAAAGCGATAGATACGACAGCCCCTGCCAGCTAAATAAAGTATTTTCAGCGATGAAAGACAAATGCATGAAGGACATAGAATGTTCAATCATACAATTTCAGTTTAAACCTATCTTTGCCTTTTATAGCTTGTCGCCTTATGAAGATTCATGCGGCTCAAATTATACTACATGTGTTGGAATATTATGGGACCTTTTCGATGAAAGGCTCGTCATTATTGATATATTGAAATAATTCTATGGTAAAATGCACCGTCAAAGTTGGAAAACTGGTGCTTGAGACACGGACCAACAACTTGGAGACAAACGTTCACGCGCTGCTTGACAATTTTGCATAAGCCTGGTGTTTACTTCAGAGGGATCTTTGAACGGTATGTGGATAACAAAGACTTTAGATGCCTGGTTTCAAAAAAAATAAATAAATAAATAAATAAATAAAAATAAAAGGAATTTGGTGGACTGGTAACTTTGAAGTCTTTTCTAACGTCTTTGTTGTCCATATACCGGATGTTCCGTCTCAACCCTACTTCAAGCAGACGATACGTCACCCCCCTCCTTCTTTTGAAAAGGATTTATAGACTTATTTCACGCAGTTATTCTGAAAACGTACCTTATCATGGATTTATATTTCATTCGGACATGCCCAAAGGCTTCGTTCGTTAGTGCCTACACAAACACAAAACTCCTTACGATTTCTGGGCCCAAATAAAACACCGTGACAAACGCTAGGTATATTTTGATTATTAACAAGCAAACAGGTGCATGACAAAGTATAGCTTGGCTGAAACTGAGGCGGTTATTTTGATTTCTATTAGAAAGTTACGTCCTTTTGATATTGGGGTGAGTATAGCTTTCAGTCAGTAATTGTGGGGGCTTAAACCCCCGGGGTTTTCTATCCTTCTCTTTCTCGTGGATTAAGTTGTAGCTTCTCTAACACTTCCGTCCATCCATCCAATTCCTCCCCCCCCTCTGATTTCTGATAGTTTGAATTGATCACCTCCTGGACCACGGGGGGTTTAACCCCTTAGAGAGATATATATATATACTCTAATTCCCACTCTCTCAATATACACCTTTTGACGCATTGTCTAGCGAAACAACAAAGGTCAACGCTACGCGATATTGCCTTGGACGTACGCAGGTATACTGATTGACTCGAGTTTCGTCTCCAAGGTATACAGGAGCCAATCATTGAATTTATACTGACTTCCAATTGTCCAAACTATCATATTTGTAATTAAAATGGGATGTCATATTCGGGAGGTCATTGTTTGCCATCGGTGTCGAGAGATTTAGAGATGGACGTCAAAATCGTAAATAGGGTTTATAGATAAAATTGACGTAATATATTAATTAAAAATGTCTCTTATCTAGTTCATTAAGTCTAATAATAGCCTACAAATATTTCTCTCGGGTCTGTCTCTGGGAGTCCAGTCTATAGTCAGCTTGTTTAACAAAGGCTATAAAATCATATTTTCACCAAACAATGGTCGTATAAGGTAGAGACAAATACAGAAATGGTTCAAAATATAAGGCCTAGTTCTCTGAAATACAACATCCCAATTTAACATGGAATTTAACACGTTGCGCATATTTGTAATGGGTTAAAAGATGTGTTGCAACCTTTGGAAGCGCTGTCTCGCGTTCTAATGGTTTTAACACGTATACATCTTTGAGTTACGATGTTTTACCTCGTCGATTGTGGTGGCAAAATTTAGTAAATGAATTTAGTGTGTTGGTAAATCGGAGTGTTTTAGTGGCGAGGTTCCATTTCAGATTGCAATCTCAATTCCCAATACCTCGGAAGCCACGCCCATTGTGAAGACATCCAAGGACGGTCCCCCGCCCCTCCTCCCGTTAAATGGAAACAATCAATTAAACCAGGGGCTTTTCCCCCAGAGAGAGTGAAGACACAATGCCAATTTGATGAATAGCTTCCCCCCCTCCCGAACCATCCCCATTCGATGGGGCGCTGGTTATTTTGCATAAAAGGGAAGGGGAGGAGGAGAAGGGAAAAGACAATCGCCTGTCTTCTACTCAATACGCCCCATTGACTTTAAGCTTGGTTTCCATCGGAAGCTATTTCTACACACATTGAAGAATCCTTTCTGGCCCATTTTTCCATGCACCGCGCCTTCCAAACACACAAGTTAATTGTACATATGCTCGTCAAATATACCCGCCGCAAACCGAATAGATCGTTGCTAAAAATATGGAATTCATTATCATGAGACCGACCGAGGCAATATCTAACAAATAAAAGCTTCAAATTACGTCATCAACGCAATTTTAAGCATAGGCATTGAGATTGCGCCAAAACAAGCTACCTTG
The DNA here is from genome assembly GCF_054372755.1 of Phalangium opilio. Classification (NCBI taxonomy): domain Eukaryota; kingdom Metazoa; phylum Arthropoda; class Arachnida; order Opiliones; family Phalangiidae; genus Phalangium; species Phalangium opilio. Next base: position 6,079,905 of record NW_028324170.1, read on the forward strand.
AACATTTGACGCCTTTTTCTATAGTAAGACATTTACGCAACACTACTGTCCACCATAAGTCCGGGTTTTTCTACAATCTACACATACTTGCTCGCCAAGTACATTCGCCATAAACCGAATAAATCTGGTTACATTAAACTAGATGAAAACTTGGCTTTTTAGTGACATAGTTAAACGAACGATAGGCGTCTCGAATCAAAGCGCGAGCGGTGCCCGTTCAAAATTAGACTAATCCGATTGATAAGTCGCGCAAGGTCCCCTATTGACTTTAGCCTATTTTAATAATGGCAAGCGTTTGCAAAGGCTACTTAGGTAAGGGATGCTAACCGTAATTGAAATGGTCTATTTTTTTTATAGCAGGGGATCTACGTAACATAGTAGACATAAGGAAAACATGTAAGGTGACACTTTGACACTTTCGAAATGATAAGTTTTTTTTCATTGATGTATTTCAAAAACCTCAGGCTATTACCAACATGTTTGAATCAATTTCAAATACTTTGTTAATATTCTTCAAATTCCTTAGCCAAAATTCCTTGGTTTTCTAAGGTTTACTCGGACCATTAAAGATCACTTACCATTGGTCGAAACATTGACGCAGTCGATCCATTTAGTCCAATGACATCTCATAAATTCCGCCACCCTTGGCATCCACAAAGAAATCTTCAGACATACATCGATTCTGAAACCATTTTAATCAAAATTAAAAATGAATTAAATCTCAGTGTTAGCTAATGAGGCTGACTCGTTATTTTCTTTGAAGAGAAAATAAATAATGGCCGCCCAATAACATTAGGAAAATAAAAAGAAAATGACGGTGCGTGTCAACTGCCCTTTAATTATGGGTTGAAAAATTAATATGGCGGTCTAACATTCGTTTCCGCTTAATTTAACCTATAAATTATAAGAATATTTCCCGGTCATAGAGACAATAATTTTTCCCATAGACGGGGGGGGGGAGGGTAGAGGGAAGCCCCACAAAAGAGCCAACCAAGAGAAGGGGGGGGGGGGGTAGGAGACGAAAATCCATAATAGTTGATTAGGTTCATTTCTGCGCCAACAAAGGCCCTTCATTAGCTAGCTAAACATTGACGCTCTCTCTGTCTCTCTATACATATCTCACGGCATGGATTAGCTATTTTAAAACCGTGTAGTAGTTTCCTCCTATAATATAGTTGTTTTCCTCATTGTAAAATATTCATAAAGTTTAACAAGTATAAGGTAAACGTGGAGATATTCGAGCGAACAGAAAAAGTATTATTGTCCTAAAGAGTATAACTATAGCATCTTTCCTCCCAAAACACAGCATCTTTCCTCCCAAAACATAGCATCTTTCCTCCCAAAACATAGCATCTTTCCTCCCAAAACATAGCATCTTTCCTCCCAAAACATAGCATCTTTCCTCCCAAAACATAGTATCTTTCCTCCCAAAACATAGTATCTTTCCTACCAAAATCTACTGGCTCCCCCCCCCCAAATTCTAAATACGTGGCGGAACCAGTAGATTACAGAAGGAAAACACAGTACCTCGAATTACTAAACCAACCTGTATATTGTAAAAATAACCTCAATTTCGTGATTGGGGGTGGGAAGAAGGAAGGGGTGTTACCCCCGGGCTAAGAATTGGGCTGATATAACCAAAAACTTAATAAGCATTTTTATTATTTCCCCCTCATTTCATGCCTTCAAGAAAATGCGTTGTACACTGTTGCTGTACCGTATTTATTTAACGCCCTCGGGGGCTCAGAGGTCAGAGTTCAAGGTGCTAAAGGGTCCAGATTACTTACAACTTCAACTTAAAAAATCCCATCTCATATAAATTTAAGAGAGTGGTTTGTTTGTAAGCCTGTTCTTAAGTCGGTTAAAAAAGACTTATTCTAGAGCTGTAACCCCTAATTAAGCAACATTTTATTTAATTTAAAAGCTGTACTAAAGGTTAGTTTCTAAAGGAATAACATCAGTCAGATATTTCATAGGAATGAAACCAAATACTATTTAGCGTCTTAGGACCCTCTTCCAGGTTTCTAGACCCTTAAAACACACGGAGAACGATGGCTAGCTTGCTAGTATTCAATCAACACAATACTGTTTTATCACTACTGAATTCAACATCAATTCAATACCCCTTTAATTTTGCGGAGTTTTAAAAAGTCCAAAATATTTTATTTATTAACTAAGCGGGCATTTTTCCTTTCAACCTTGTATTTATTTATTTATTTAATATTAACAGAGGGGAACAACGACCTTATTTAGAAAAGTATTTGACTCGGATTAAAATAGTACGAAACCATCTCAGAAAGATGAAAACTTCCAATGGAATGTAAACCGTTTTTCTAAAGAAGTTAATGAGCATTCCAAGATTGCATTTTTCGTTTATTTATATTAAAGGCGGCAGGGGGTTGATCCCCTTGAGGGGGTTTAGCGAAAGAGAGAAAAGGGTAGAGAGAAAAGGCTTCTCGAAAATTAGAAGCTTAATTATTTGTGTTTGTACCGGCTCATAAGTCTACAACCATAAGTATTCATAGCGGGCTTTATCCCACACGACCGACAGTATTAACTAATCACGTGGCATTACTTTGGCAATTGGTAAAGCGCGTGGAGTTAATTTCAAAACTCAAAAACTAAAGGCTTAAAGGCCGGGAAACGGCGAGAAGGGTTCTTGTCAAACTGAAAACCGTGCATCGAACTAACAATGGGCGACCGTGCTTCAAAATCTTTAGGGGTTCTTGTCAAACTGAAAGCCGTGCAAAGCGGTTCTTGTCAAACTGAAGATAAACAATGGACAGTCTCTTAAATGGGGGATGCAAAAAGTCGGGGAAACAAAATTTAAGAGACTGTCCATTGTTTATCTTCAGTTTGACAAGAACCGCTTTGCACGGCTTTCAGTTTGACAAGAACCCCTAAAAATTTTGAAGCACGGTCGCCCATTGTTAGTTCGATGCACGGTTTTCAGTTTGACAAGAACCCTTTTCGCCGTTTCCCGGCCTTTAACGAATATTAATTACACTATCAAAAGTTAAAGCTCGTGAAATTACCTTAAAAATTCAAAAACAAAGGCTTAATAAATATTTTTTGTACGAACAAAGCACGTGTTAAAGAGCGCGAAATTAATTTCAAAATTCACAAACAAAGGCTTAACGAATATTTAATGTACTCACAAATCACGTGTTTAATAAAATGCGTGGAATTAATTTCAAAATTCAGAACAAGGCTTAACAAATATTTCAAAATTGATATGATAGGGCCCGCAGTATTATTTGTTACGCTAAAGAGGCTTTTCTACTAGTTCAAATATTATATCCAATACCGTTGTAGACTTATTCTGTTTAAGTCAATGCTAGTCTCGATTTCAAGTCGAGTGTTCCACGTATATAATGTTATTCGTGATATCTGTTTCTCATTTCGTCTATGGAATATACGGGTTGATTTTCGACTTTCCCTCCCCTGGTGCCCCAAAGCGACTTTCGTCGTCGAATTGTGAGTGGAAGGGGGAGGGAGGGAGAGGGGCGGGGGGGACTAAAGGGGTTTGGAACTTTTTAATTAATTAGTCTCCTGACGGGAAAGTTCCAGCTTTTCCATAAAGGTCGAGAGTTAAAACCAGCGTGTATCTGTACTTTTATACTCGTAACTTCCTCATATACGCCCACCTTCGGTCGGGTAGATCTATTATCGATCATTCCGCAATTCGTCATTTCGTAATGTAATGGTGTACGAATTAAAATATCCAAGGCAGTATTTCCGCAAACGTTTTGTTGCGATACGTTAATGTAACGACAGATTTTTCCGATAAACTTTTAAATTTCGGGTCAAAAGAAAAACGTAAATAGACTAAACTGACTTAATATATGACGGGACAATGTCTACGGCATATGGTAATTTAAAAGAGAAGTTCAGGTAACATAATATTATACCAAGAAGGGATATCTAGTTTACTAGGGAGAAGGTGTAAGATGCCTAAGTATTTGCGCGCCAAAGTCATAGTCCCCCTTTTAAAATACAAGGGGGGACGAAAAAGGAGGCCGGACAATTTCGCCTCTCCTCAGTCGGAAAATATGACTATAATTTTCGTCATTCGCGTCGCGCTGACGTGTGTTTTCAAGAGCCAATGAGATGCTGGTTGTAATTAGAGGCGGGGATTAACTCCGGACAGGCTACGTTTGGACTGGAGATAAAGCTAGAAATGTGGCGAATTTATACCTTCTCCCTAGTGAACTAGATATCACTTCTTTATTATATCTTAAAAGAACGGCCTTTTTCTAAATTGAAAAGGAAAAATATATAAAAAATAAATTATCTCTTATTACAAAATAATTAGCATTTAATTAGTCTTAAAAATAATCAAGGACTACTGTGCCATCCGCCATTGGTTTAGTGGCGTTTCCCTTCTATTCCTGCTCTGGTAATAACACATACGCGCAGATCCCTTCATTATTCCTAAAGTTTACCAAATTATTCAGAAAAAACTTCAAAAACTGAAGAAAAAATTTAATTCATCTCTGATGCTAATTAATCTAATTCATTTCCGGTTTGTTTAAGGAAAGTAATACAGAGATGAGTTAAGAAAAACAATGGAAGTATTGAGGAAGGAGTTTCGTTGTCAAACTACTCCATCATACGGTAACGGAACAATTGCGTCAAGGGAAAACCAGGGGGCGTGGCAGGAGGGTGGTTTGAAAACCCTTAAAACTTTTAATTAAATATGCTAATTTCGTTCTCATCTGGAAAAACACGACGACCTCCGCCGAATAAAACAAAGAAACGATAAAGGGATAATGAAGCGATCGTATTTTAAAAATCTTTAGGAAGCCAGCTTTCAGGGGTAAAAATTCCTATGTATTTTGTATGGGCGCCTGTAAAACTCTTTACCCGCATGACACTCGTGTATTATCCACATCGAGATAAAAGTTAATTTAAATCAACGCTCATCCCAAACCGTTTTACGTAGAAGGCTGAAAATTTGCAGAGACGTTACTTTGAAGTAGTAGGCGCGCGCAACAAAATATTTTACCAATCCGCCACCATCTTGAAAAATGGCAGCCAGAAATGTAAAATAAATAAAAAATAAATTCTTCATGAAATAACATATACGCGTTTAAACCGAAATAAATAATATATAGTATACCGGTTCGCTCTAACTTATAGATGAGATCTATGGTAAGCTTAAATTGAAGTTGAACATTCCCTCCACCATCTTTCAAAATGGCGTCCCGAAAAGGAACAAAACATCCGATAGGCTGACTAAAAACGCCGGGTTCCTTTGTCTATAGTAGGTGTCTATAGTAAAACGTAAATGTTTAAAATTGAAATTGGGCGCAATGGGACAGGAACCGTAATTAAAAGTTACGCGCCAGACCAATTAGCGCAAGAAAAATTTCCAATTATATGCGAAAAGAAAATAGTTCGCAATGCGATTTTTTTTCTTTTTATTTCAAGCCTTCAAGGAACAAAGTTTTGTCTCAAAGGACCCGGGAGAAAGTAAAACACCAAAACTAATTTTTGGTTTTTTCCCAAAATCTTTCAACTCGTTTAATTTAAGCGAGAGTTAATCAACGACAGTGGCGAAAAAAATTAAGAATTTTCACAAAAACCATAATTTGGGTTAAAACAATCCTTTTTAGGCCTACAAGAACTATATAATACTTCTCTTTGAGAACATTATTCTATTATCCCCATCTGTTCCTACTACTTATATTATAAATGTGAGTTTGGATGTTTCGATGTTTGTTACTCATATCGATTTAAGGACTAAACGGATTCGGATGAAATATTGGGGTTCAAGTAGACTATACGATCTGGATTAACATATAGAATACTTTTCATCCAGGTATACGTGTGTTTCCATTGGTTAATTTCTAAGTTTTTGCGCCATTACCTTGAATATTCCTATTCCTTCTTTTCAGATATATGATACCTTTTCTTCGTACTTTTATCATATTTCATCATTTCAACGTTTTCTAGAACCTACAATATTGACTTTTCTACTTCATCATTTCAAGGTTTTTTATTTTTAATGTTTTCGAGCCACTCCTTTTCTACCCCTGTAGTTTCAGTAGTATGTTTATGTTTAATAATATCAGTGTTCCATTGACTGGCGTTCTATTTGTTTTGCTTTTAGCTTTGCAATTCTGATTTTATTGTTTGCCTTACACTAATTAATTAAAAAAATAATACTAATTATAGGCGAACGAAGTCACGGGTAACAGATAGTTTGAAATAATTTTCAGATTCATATTACTACATGAAATTTAAAGATAGGTTTTCCCCCGAATTTCTTTAATTTGATTCTTCCCAAATTATTTTTAGAAAATCTAAAGCTAGTTGTCATTGTTAAGAATATATTTATAAGGAATATTATTGTTTATAAACAAATCAACTCTTAATTTGAAAATTATGTTTCAAAACATAAAATAAATATTGTAACGTGCAACGATGCTGCAACGTTGATTGCAATTTGAGTAAACCAAAGCAAACTAAAATCAAATTCCCTATAATTGGGTAAAACTCCCTGACCTTGATGGCCCATGTCCATTGAACACGATTATACAAAAACAATGAATATTTTATCACGCGTACATTAATTTATTTTAGACGATAAAAAAATGATTAATTAGGTTAATTAGCGTTAAGAGTAGAAAGCGTTACTGTCTTTAATTAGCTCATTTCTTCAAGATGTTGTTTCAGACTCTCTTAATTAAAAGCAATTAACGCTCCACTCTCTTCCCCTTCTTCAACGAAACGGTGTACATATTTGTGAGATAAGAAAGTACTCCCTTCTTGTTTGACAACATTTTTAGGCGGGGGACCTCCCCCTCCCTTCGTCCCCCACCGGCAACTTTGGAACAAAAGTCTAGATGACAGGAAGGCGGAAGAAGACCCCTGTAAGACTTTCAGAAAAACGATGACATGTCGATAAGATGCCGAGGGTATCGACAAAATGAACTGGAATATTTTCCCAAGTGGTTTCGAGTGTTCAGAGTTGATTTTTCCATAATTTCACAAAATTATCCCTGATCATGAATTTTCAGATTGAAAATCCCTTACTTTTGTAGGATATTATCCCTAACCAACGTACGTTTGGTGTTTATTTAGTACTCTGCTCGACGCATTGTTTCGTAAACTCAAAGAAATAGTCTAATTAAATCATTCTATGATGTTTTACACTAAAAAATTAAATCCCTTATTTATACCCGACCTTCCTCGCCATATCTAATTCCTTGATTTCGCAAGGATTTCCTGGGTCTGTAGGAACCCTGTAAGACTGATATTTAAGTGTCGGTCCCCTCGTAAAGACATCATCGTTGTCACCTAGTGTCCCTTCAAAGCATAGCGAATGGAAAACGTAGCAACTTGGACGGAAGTTCACGTCAAATGATAAACTAGAATCATTCCATCAAAATCAAACGTCGAGAAGTCAAAAGTTTCGCTAAGAAGGAACGCAACGATTTACTTGCTCGGCTCGCCTTAAAACGAGCACCCAAGCATTTTTTGGGCAGATTCTTCTTACACCAAGCAATTAAAAAATCAATTAAACAGTAAACAATTAATTAATGCCTACAGTTTAACAGATTTCTTAGATATGGAGAAAATTCTCCTATAATTTTCTACAATAATAAAGCACGCTTAACGTCTCTTTAATCTTCTATTACCTGCTTAACTTCTCTATAATTTTAATATAATCGGGCAGTTGTTTCGAGGGAGGGGGGGGGGGTAAATGTAAGGGGAATTTCCAACAAATTGAAATAAATTTCAAATTTGTAATTTTCGCAGAGATCTAGGTTCCATAGTTTCGCTTCCGAAATTAATTCGCTTTAATTGCATTCTGCACCGTGTTTTACAGTTACGAGAAATTAAAATTATATCTACCACTAAAGGGGTAATGAAGCTCAGTCCCAGCCCTACGAGGTTACTATTTTTTACTTCAAAATTCACGAACTTTCCCTGGTTTTCCTTGATTGTCTACGTCAAGGGTTTTTCAGAAAAATTTTGGAATTTCAATTCAAATAGAGGAATAATTGGAATAATATATTATTTAAAAAACCCCGCATACCACGTGGTACATTAAAGTTGATATGCATCGAGTCTTCGAATACTTTGGGAAACGGCGCGTTACACCTTTGGAATGAGTTAAATATTTTAAACCTTAGAAATAATTACGCATGGATGCGGAATTCCCAATTTAATTTATATAGAGCGCGAGGCGCTTCGTTCAAGGTGTAATTAAGCGTTAATTATTGTTAAAGGAGAACGGTTATAAGATCTAATATTGGATAATAACAAAGGCGAGCGAGCTTATATACGTTTAAGAAAATTGTTAATTATTACACCGACAGTCTTCCTTAATTTCCAAATATTTTCTTGATCCTTTAATTATAACCTTTTGAAAGACGCCCGGCCGATGCTTTTTCAATTAAAAATTCTTAATTAGAAAATTCGGGAGCTTCACTTTAAGTAACGAGGCGTGCTTAGAACCAGAGCCACCCTACCTCACTCGCTATATCGCGACTCTACTTTAATTGAATCGACGAACAAAGAGATAGATGGCTCCACTAAGACTTTAACACTACTGAAAACTTACATTGACCACGCTTATTCTTAAAGGGAGAATGAAGAACACCCACGCCTAGTTATAATAATCTTTGACCGTACTATGGTTCCAAAGTAATATAAATCGGTTGAAAGTTAAAAAAAAAATTAAAAATGGTGCTTCATTGTCTATTTAGTAATCAATGTTACAAACTTGGTCGACGAACAGTATTAGAATGGACATGAATCTAATTTATTTATATATAACTTTCGAACCCTTCTAAGGTTGCAAAGTAATGCAAATTAGTTCAAAGTTGAAAAAAATAATTATAATAAAATATTGCTCTTCATTGTCCCTTTAATAATCAATATATTAGAAACTAACAGTCTTAGAAAGGACATGAAACCCTATACATTTATAAATAATTTATATGCCTTCCAAGATTGGAGGTTGGGAGAGAAAAAAGTTAGATCTTCATTGTCTCTTTAATAATCAATATTAGAAACTGAGGCGACGAGCAGTCTTAGAAATGACAGAAATGCAAGAATATTTCTATAAAAATTTTGGAACTTCGAAGATTGGGAAGGAATATAAATTGGTTTTAACTCCAAATTTTTTTTCTCCGAACAAATGGATTTGTCATCTGTTGGAGGGTGGACTAAAAAATGGGGCATTCAAAGCCCCGTTGCCACGAGGTGTAGAGGGCAATTAATATGAGAGCAAGGCGCCAATAGGGGCGGGCCCCCAAACATAAATGAAGCGGTAAATAACTTCACACACACGCGGACCAATACTGACTGCCAACATTACTCAAGGCGGCCTCTCAAATAACCATGCAAACATTACTATATTCATAAAAAATATCCCAAAGGGACAATGAAGATAGTTTTTTTATTTTATTCCATACCGGTATTTTAAATAGACGCCATAATTTCGAAGTACTACGAGAAAATCAAAACACGAAGAGTTAACACATCGTGCTCTACCAGCTTTTAGCAAAGGGATAATTATATGTCCATTAAAATTTATTTTATTTAAAACGGATTTCAGAGCACCAATGACCAGTTAGCACAACTGAGCATTGTGTTCTATAGCACCAGTTTTAATCAAAGGACCAATGAAATGGTAAGTTCCGGTGTCTCATGATTATTTTCCATCGACGCGATTATTTTTGGGAGCAACAATAAAAAATTAACACGAATATCGTGTTCTGTTACGATATTAATCACTACGTGCCAACAATACACCAGCAACCAACCCTAAGTGCAATTGCCGATTGCGCAATATTGTCTCCAATATTTCTCTAGAGGTGTTTGTGGGGGTTGGGGGTCTAGGGGGAGGGGTTAGAGACTTAGAGTGTGTATTAATGGGCGTCTGCTTCTAGGGGCATACGCGTTCGGAACTACTTCCTTAATTTCCGTCCGTCTTTCCCTTCTCTCTCTCTAGAGAGAGTGTCCCCTGCAAATCCCTATTGCCCCATCACCCTCCCCCCGAGTCCCCCCTCGCCTAGCAATAGTAAGGGGCTCATCGGGGGGCTTAAGAGAAGGGGGTTCTCGTTCTCTTCAATCGGCTTTTGTGTTTCTGCACTTCCCATATAGCCGAGCACCCATATACACACACAATTGCACATACGGATGGAGAAGAAGAAATTTCGATCTAAGGGGTTTGGGGCCGTGGACAGGGGGTGGGTGGAGCGTAGCTACCCCCTGACACAATCCGTACTGTTGAAAAGGGTTTAAGTCCAACGAAAATTTCTCTGACAACTAAGCCTCTCTTTAAAGGGAGTATTAAAGAAAATACACTACATAAAAGGTCTGTCTTTCCACACGATGCTGTTTCGGTGCGTGAAATCACGCGCGTGACAGTCGCTCGCGGAGTTTCACGTATCTACACACGAAGCGGATAACATCTTGTTGGGCTTCGCGCGCATATTGACATAAGATATAAGCATAAGTTTATAAGATGTGTTCCATTAGTATGACACTTCGTAATGCTACAGACTTACTGAGAGCTAGTTCGAGAACGACAAGTGAGAATTGACTAAACTCGGTTAATTTTGAAGTCCATCTTCCTATTTAGTCTGTACATACTAAGCCTTTGACAGCGCTTCACCAGGCGTCGCTTTACGGGAATCTATGACGTTTCACCCACGTCACTTCATAACATGCTAAAAGTAATCAGTGATGTGGTAGTCACTATTGGCCTACAAATAATTATTTTCATCGTCTCTATAGGAGTCTAAACTGTGAATTAATATTATAGTCCTGTAATAAAGAATAATGTAGAAAATGTTCAAAAATTAAATATCCTTTGTTAAAATTCTTCAAATTCTCTCACCTATTGGACAAATTTCGAAATTCCCTGAATTTTCCCCGGCTTCTCTGACCTATTTCCGTCTTTCCGCGCCGTAACACACAACGCGTCGTGGAATCGTTAATATTAAAACACTTATTCCCTTCTGAGATGATATTTAAGAGACGAAAGAATAGATTTATTAGATTTCGATTTACTTTTTAAAAACGGATCGATAATCAATGATAAAGCAAAATTGTACGTTCGCTCAGTCCCAATTAATACGCGGGAATGTAGCCCCCCACCTTGTATGCTTAAACAAACACTAGTTTTAACATTATCTCAGCCTGTTCTTAAATTCAATGGATTAAGCCGAACATTTCAATTTGAAGACGCACGAGGAGCGAGAGGAGAGAGAGAGGGAGAGAGACAAAATTTCATTAAAAAGGTGACAATGCTTTCAAGATGCTTTCAAGATCCATCCCACTCTCCCCTCGATGTCGCGTTGTCATGACAACGAAGGACGACTTTAAAAGCGCGCTCAATTGGACGCTGGCAAGGGATTATTTAAGATTTTTTTTTACAAGATTTATTTTTTCCCGTATCTATCTTGTTATACCAAAAGTAAATCATGCAAGTTTCAGTTTAAATCAACTCGCAAAAAAAAAAACTGAATTTAGTATCTCACGGTCTTAAATTATATTTATGTTTATATTAATTTAAAAAAAATCGTTATAACTCCCAGGGTGACTTTTCCATGTTTTCCCTTTAGCGCCTACAGTTATTTTCCTTACAAATTGTAATCCCTGACATTCATGACAATTTTAAAAATCCCTGAGTTATATGACAATTTAAAAAATACCCGACATATACGACAATTTTAAAAATCCCCTACATTTACGAAAATTTTTAAATGCCTTGACTATTTCATGATACCCATTATGAAATTCTCCACACTTCTACAGATTTTGCAGGATTTTCAAGTACTGTGGCAATTCTGCACCCTGTATGTTTTAATACACCAAGTAAAGTAGTACTTATAAATCTAGATCTGCACTACTTTCCAGTCCTGGCAATTGAAATCTAGCACTGTACCTTCTACCTTAAACTTAGAACTGTACCTTCAACACCTTTTTGAAAATAACCTAAATGAATTACTGCAATAGCACGAACAAGTCGAATTTTGACGAACGACGGAAAAGAACTTGAGCGCCTTGTCAGAAATAAATCGGCTCGCAACATTTGGCGAATAGCTCCTACTAGAAAGCGGGGGGGGGGGTAATTGATTCAAAGGGGGTAGGAGTAGAGAAAGCGGAAGTTGGTTGGAAAGCTTCCTTCCTCTTGACAGAACGAACGAAAGGAAGCGGAAAGACAGAAAAGGCACTTTCCAATTAACACTCGGAAATGAAGCAACTCGACCGGTCTACTTCCTCGCTACTGTAATTCTTATTGCAAATGTCAAACGTTGCTTGAAAAACAAAATGGCCGCCAATATGCCCCTCTTCCATTCCTACGGTGTTAAATACATTTTCAGAAAGTTCAAGCAAACCTCGATTAATTCATACCCACGTGATTTACTTGCCAAAAACAAATAAAAAAAGTAAGCTTGAAGCCAATTGCCATGGAAACTTAAGGATAAGAAAAAGGAAGTAGGCATATACAAAAAAGTTTGTTGAAGCGCGTGCAGCGATGAAAATCGCTCGTAATTTCGTAATCTCTTTAGCGAGTGTAATTCAATCTCGAGTTGCCTCCAAAAACAAAGTTGCCCTCGAGCTCCTAAAAATAAACGTTACTCCCCACCTTAGACCTTAGTACCATTTGAAGGTGAAAAAAAGTATAGACGGAGACTGATTCCACGCGCAATTCGCAACAAGTACTATAGGCACGAGCATACGTTAATAAAACCGGCTTTAAGTCTATACCCTATTAATGAATTCAATGAATACTCGACAATACGTCCGCCATTAAAGAAAGAACAACATTGGGAGAGAAACGATAACGCGTGGTGTGCATGGCTTGGATATACGCTATGGATTTCTTCTAGCCAAGTTTGCACGATGTAAGGACTAGTTGAAAGGTATTTGCGAGCGCAAACTGGGAATGATTCTTAACTCGAGATACTCGTATAACGCAAGAACCGCTATAAATCGGGAAACGTTCTCGGGTAGCGAAAAAAAAACGAATATCCTATAAGCTAGTGGACTGCTGACTCAGATTTCCCGCTCTTTTTGCTGCTTTCTAGCTCGTGAGCTCCTGATTAAAGGCTCAATGAAATAGATTAGATTTATCTCGGGGAAAAACCTCTACCCTAGACGTGATTCGAAATTAAATTGTAATTCCGGTTTAGTCTAATTTGAACAATGAATAAGTTTTGAAAAGATTGCAAGTCTTCAAAAATTAAATTCCTTCATTCTAGCAGCAATCAGACCCGGTGTTGCCGCTTAAGTTAATTTTTGCTACCTTTCAGAAAGGCCGCCATTTTAAAAGATGGCGGCATGTTCAACCTCATAAACCATAAAACCCGTTTATATGATAGAGTAAACCAGTAAGTATACTTAATATTATTGAAATCACTTGAAAAAAAAGAGATATTTTACATTTTTACCGCCATTTCTCAAGATGGACGGACGCGCATTTAAAATATATTTCTTAGTAAGTACCTACTACTTAAGAGTAAATTAAAGACAATGCAAAACTGATTTCAACTTCCTAGGTAAAGAGATCAAGGGTTTGGCCAGGGAGTTAGCTGTCAAAGTTTATATTGGCATTAATGGAAAAAAATGCGTTTTGCATTTCATTCTCCCTTTTCGAATGAAGGGTTCATACCGGAAGTAGTAGTACTTCCCGGCGAGACCTAACGGAGCAAAAAAACGAAAGAATTCAATCTTAGAAAGGAGATATTTCTCATAGTGGCTCGACGCCCTGTTCTTATTCCTTTTAAGATTGCGTTGAGTTGAACTTGTAGTACGCTCGTATTTGATTTGCAAGCGTTTCCCGAAGAAGCAAGTGGCAGGTGTTGCGCTTGCCTTTAAGCAAAAGCAAAAAAAAAAAGGAAAAAAATCTAACGGCCTGGTCCCATAAAGCGCACTAAAAAACTAGTATTTTTTTATGAGAATTCTAAGAGTGCAAGGGAACTACTTTATTTTAACGGCTCTTGCTTGGTTGGTGTAACAGGATAGTTTCACTTCCTAACTACATCAATTCGTTCAAGTTTCAACTAGAGCTAAAAATGTTATCAGATTCCAGATAGAGTAGACCTAAACCTAACTGACTTTTCGTTTCCAGGTTTTCCCTGACCTTTTATTTTTCACCTTTTAGGCCAAATGTTAGTTGTCAATCTTTAGAGTATATTTGTTAAGCATATTGTTGTTTATAATAAACAAGTCAATTAAGAACTGAAAGTTTTATCACTGCACGGTTGCCATAATGCAATTTGAAATAATTATTAGATTTAAATTTAAAGCTAATTTTTCCCTTAAATTTCATTTTTCCTAAAGGTTTTTGATGCCAACCTACCAAAGTGAGCTGGAAATGAATTGATATAATGTGTTCACAGTCACGTGACAAAATAACTGTCGCATGGGTGGGTGAGAAAAATAACACCCTCTTTTCCTCTCCTATTTTTCCTCCATGAATTGCACATCAGAAAATTTATTGAAGATCGCTTACCATTGGTCGAAGTATTGAAGCAGTCAATCCATTTAGTCCAATAACAGATCATCGTATTACGTTACCCTTGGCACCCACCCGTACCAGGAAAGAGACATCGAGTCTGAAACTAATTTAATCAAAATTAAAAATGAATAAAATCTACAGCGTTAGCTAATGAGGCTGACTCTTTATTTTCTTTGAACCGAAAATAAATAATGGCCGCCCAATAACATTTAGAAAAAAATAAAAATAAAAAGCAAATGGCGTGCGTGTCAACTGCCCTTAATTATGGGTTGGAAAAATTAATATGGCGTTTCCGCAAGCTTAATTTAAATTCCCTGAACGTTTTCGCCCATTTTTAAATTCCCGGACATTTTCAGAATTTCCCTGACTTGCTTTTACAACAATGAATTGAAAATATTTGATTCCCACAGTGGTAACACGACATGCAGTGGAAAAAAATGCTAGATTACAGATATTGTTTCCACAATATACTATTTCAGAGAGGAGTTATTCGAATATCTAATCCACTCGCGTTGTGTTGGGAGAAGATGCGGGTTAGATTTCCCCAGTAGCTGGTATAAGGGGCCCCAAACCAGGCTGGCTATCTTTAGCGGGAAAACGGATAAACCGCGTAATTATAGCTCTAGGGTGGCAGTAGCGTTTTTGGGTTGCGTGGCATGGCGGTCAAATTACACGCGATTACGTTCTCCTAGACCGAAATAAATCACGGCACTAGCAGAGCACGCTTAACGCGCCAAAAAATACCAGCTTCTTATCAAATTGCCGCTCAAATCATA
This sequence comes from Phalangium opilio, assembly GCF_054372755.1. Taxonomy (NCBI): domain Eukaryota; kingdom Metazoa; phylum Arthropoda; class Arachnida; order Opiliones; family Phalangiidae; genus Phalangium; species Phalangium opilio. Next base: position 6,095,172 of record NW_028324170.1, read on the forward strand.
AGCACAAGTACAGAAGTCTTCAATAACTACTTATCATCAGGGATTTGACGATTTCACTAAATCCGGAATGCTAAAAAATGGGGAATTCACAGCTACATCTAACGGACCAAAGCTTCAAATTACGTCATCAACGGAGTTTTTAACTTAGGCATTGAAATTACGCATAAACAAACGAAGATTCACAGAACTCAGCGCCATCTAACAGACGGGAGTTTCAAATTAGGCCTAAAAAACAGAGCGTTTTTCTAACTAAATCCCGTCCACCAGGCGTCCGTTTTTCGACGACACGGTTTCTAGGGACAATGTTTTTCCCATAGAAGCCAGTCTCAAATAATTTACCGCAACGTATATAGAAAATCCCTGCTTTTTACTATAATATCAACAGGGTTCGTAACCATTCCGCGGCGATACTCAACGTAGACTTTTAGTAATATACTTGTATTAAAACTAATAAGGCTTTTTCGATAGAAAATGAGTGCTATCACGCGGCTCGCCTTCATCCCTATAATATGGCGAACGCGGGAAACCATAATTTATGTTTAAAATGCACGCGCCAATTTTCAGATAAAAATGCTTTGTTTCTTTCGAAGCGCGCGCTTTTTCTCGAGATAAAAACGAAAGCAAAGAGAAAAAAAAATAAAGGGGGGGGGGAGAAAAAGGCGGGAACTGGCGCGCGCGCTAAGTGGCAAGGAAGCAGTCACTGGGAAACTAAATTTAAAAGGATGATCCTGCCTCTTGAATATTTATTTTCCTTTAGCGCATAGAGCATTTTATCCACGAGAAAGAGCACCTAACACCCTTTAATATAATGCCTTAATAAACTAGGACAGTCAACTAGCTCCCGCCTAAATTTAAAATAGTCCAGGGACGGAAACAAAAAGGGCCTTTTGTTAAAAAGAAAAAAAAATAGCCCATCCTACAATCTGACAAGTATCTTTTCCCAAAATTCTAATATAAAAATTTATGCAGCGTGGTATAGAAATTCGAGGGCAATAACTACAGCGAGTAGTATAAGGTAGTGTTGAATATTCCTTTCTCCATTGGGAACGGAATAGCTGAACCAGCCTGCGTCGCGAACGTTATTGATGTCGAAAATTTGATATTTGAGGGAATGACGTGGGAAGTTTCGAATTTGAAATATTAATAAAATAAGGGGTTCTTGTTTACCCGTCCTTAGAAAACCCTTTGACACCATCGCTAAGAAATAAATAAAAAAAAAAAACATTGGATGTAAAAATGACAAGAAATGCATTTTTATCAACAAGATTCAAACAACTTTTTCTTACTACGAGTAGATAGAAGTTAATAACATATCTCCTTCTCATCCCGGAGAGGTATATCACTTCAATGCGTTCTTTAAAAGTAATCGTTAAATTAAAAAAGTGTGGACCTCCTTAATGAAACTCATTCTTGAATATGGCACACATAAAATATCTGTCCCTTCAGCAGTACCCTTAGTAATAAAGGGTTACGTTCAACAATTCACTGTGGGCAAAAAGATTTTTTTTATTTTGGCAACATAAGTTGTCCATCGTAGTTTTAACTGAAACAGCATATTTGTAAATATTTCCTGAATTATCGGATAAACAAATTTAGCTCGTTTACAAATTATTAGCCGCCATTACAAATACGTCACAAAACAGATAATGAGCGACAAAAAAAAACCTTCCCAATTTGCAAAGTGACCTCAAAATCAGATTAAGTTGAGATCAGAGCGAGGGTTGTTGAACGTATAGCCCATACCAGACACCTTACGTACACCCGCGCAGTTGGCACACTTTATCAGTTAGTAAAAAGTACAGTTCGGCTCTGTTAGGTTAGGAGCGTTTTGCCTATCACCCTTCATATCTGAATGCATACATGGATTTTTCACACTGGATTTTTTACTGTCGATGCCCTGCCTCTCTCCCTGGCTCAGCTTGTAACAGTTCCAATAAATAAATCAAGCAGAGTTGAGTGACAACTTCTACGTACAAGAAACGTTCCGGACAAGAAGAAGAAGAAGAAGAAGAAAGGAAAGTTTTGTTGCCCGCTTTTCTGTTTGTCATGGAAGCGAGCAAACGAGTTTCCGGAGCCAAATAACTTTTTCCATAAGTTACATTTCTTATCCTATAAGTAACTCACTTCACGGTGTTAATCCCAACACAAAAAAAAACAGTGTCGTGACATTTACAGATCAATTGCTAGATTTTGAACCATAATATGAGGGTAACTGACTGAAAAACGTGGTAGTTTTAAATCATTATTGGCCTACAAATTATCTCACTGTCTCTATTAGTTCAGTTTCCTTGTCTAAAGTCGTATAAAGCAAATCCAAAATTTAGAAAAATAGTTCAAAATAAACTTAGATATGAAATCCAAAAAATAAGTAAATAAATAAATAAAATGAAAAATAAACATTATGTGGCAAAACGAGCCGCAACATCAAATCATTTGGAAACACTGTCTTAACCTACTCAGGTACATCAACGAATCTTTCCAAACATTATACTGGCAACATCCTTAGCTCGTTTTAGCTAATAACAGATTGTAATATATATTTGCTTTGTTTTATATAGAGGTGTAGTACAAATTCAGTAACCGAACAGTAATTAAAAGGTAACCTAAGCAGTAATAGAAACGTGGACAAAATGGGTTGTCTCAACAGTTATGGATAATCAAATTTTCAGTTTTAAAAACATTAGGAGCCCTAAAACCACACGAGTCTAAAACTGAGTGAGTATTGTCTAAACTTAGATGAAAGTTATTAGACCTATGGTTTCTTTCATAGGTTCGCGATGACATCTCTGGTTGAACAAGAGAACCAGAGGAACTTCGCCACCAACTTCTAGGACATCCCCGAGTATAAAAAAAAAATCCTAGTCTAACACGATCAGGGTCGAGGAGGAAGGGACAAGTACTGGTCAGGTTTTTTTGGGTTTCCACCCTGTTCTCCCCAACTTGACGGACAATGGTCAAGCAGTAATCGAAAGTAACACGTGGACAGAAACTTTTGAACCGAAAATGTAATTACTAGAAATTCCCAACTTTCCCCACACAATACGTGATTGTATCGCGAGACACAGACAATTTTTATATATTTCTTTAGCACTATACGAGAAATTTAAGACTACATAGAACCACCCAAGCCTGCCCAATCTAATTATAACTCCTCAAAGAAATAAGGTGTGAAATATTAGAAACCCGAGTAGACAGTCAGGGTAATTACCACAAATTGAATTTTCATACTCAAATTTCATAGTTGACTTTTAAACCTGCGTTTTAAATTCTGTAATTCCTTAAAGGGCAGGTGTCATTTAAAATGTACTTACAAAATCAAAATTAATAACACAAGACAATTTGCGTTTAATTCGATCGTTAATCACGATTTAAATTCGACTTGCCCTTTAGACAAAATTTCCCATATTAGTTTTTTTTTTTTTGGCAAACGAAAGCCAGTTGTCCAATTACCCCAAATTTGTAGAAAGTATGTTTTAAAACATTTGTCGTATCGTGCAACGCTGAGCGCTGAAACTCTAACGTTGAAAATAATCAACGTAACACAAATAATTTTTATACGCTTAAATTAAATTGGTTGATTTTTGGTCCATTTTTAAATTCCCAGGCTTTATCAGGTGTCCCTGACCCGTATTCAACCCTCCTGTACAGTAAGAAGTGACCCGTTTCCAAATTGAACAAAATCCAGTGAACAAGTGAACCCTCCCCATATAATGAAATTTGAATTTTCTTTTTTTGAAATATGTCAGATAATATTTCGGAATTACTAAGGTGTAAAGAATAGGATTTTTGCTTCTGTCAGAAAACAAAGTAAAGAATTTGTAAATTCGAGTTAAAGCGCACTTGGTAAGTTACAAAGTCCCGAACCAAATTCCAAATAACTACAAATTAATTTTAATTTTTTTTTCATGGAAAATTTGGATTTTATTGGACTTTTTCCCAGAATAATGGGATTAAATAGAAGACTATTTAATAGTTTCTTAAAATTAAGATCAAAACTACCAGCATCTTTAATTAGTACGCCTGCGCTAATAGTAAACAGGGAAAAGTTTTGCGCAATTAGTAGATTTGTTAATTCTTAGTATTTCCCATCTTAAAAGACCCATAAAGAGTCTTTAAAATTTTAACGAAATACAAAGGACTTTAAGTAGGATAAGTTCAATTTAAAAAAACAAATTTTCAATAATACAAATTCTAGGAAAATATAGAATTTTATAGAAATTATAGGATGTCTGGGGAGCTTGTACTTGATTTTAATTAATGTCTGTCACGAGATTTAACTTAATAATACAAATATCGTATTGGCGCTTCTCCTTTTCAACCTTTACCAAGTGCGCTTGAACAATGGCGAATATTCTTTAAAATAAGCTCAAAACACGTGTCAGAACCTAAGACAATTTTAGCACCCCTCGTGGTTCCCTGTCAAGAACTAAGTATAATGCACGACGTCACTGTAAACGTAAGACGGCTCAGTCTATATTATATCCACGCGACTACTTGTTTGTTTCAAAAATTGTCATATTCTAAGATAAGATTCCTTCGAGTATATAACAATAATAAATACATTAGGCTTAAGACACGGTTATTTACATTTAATTTTAATGCGAATTTTGTTTATGTTCGGAGAGTTTTCTAATAAAATATTAACGCATTCAATTATACGTCAAAATTAATATATTCCATGTTTTTAAATAATTTTTATTATTGCTTGTACGCAAAATACGAAGTGCGTGTTTGTTGGAAGACGCAATTTGCTTTAATTAAATGGCCTTACTCTTAAATATTTAAGTACAACCTACGCCATTGCTATAGCTACTTTAAAAACAAACATAATTCATAAAGTAGTACGAGCTTCATTTGGAAATGTTCTATACCTCCCCCTCCCCCACCAACCCGCCGTCACCGAGGGGCTACTCACTGCGCAATCATTAAATCTCTATAATCAAGGCCCAGTTCAAATAGTTTCACCTACAACTTCGTTCTAAACTAGTTCGCAGAGACTTTAGCTATGAGTAGTAGGCAAGCTCTAAGAAATACTTTTCCAATCTGTCTCCATCTTGAAAAATGGCTACCAGATCATTATGTCTCTATAATAAAGGTCCAGTTCAAATAGCTTCACCTACAACTCAGTTCTACACTAGTTCGCATAGACATTAGTCATAAGTAGTAGGCACGCTCTAAGGAATACTTTTCTAATCCGACTTCATCTTGGAAAATGGAGGCCAGAATTGTAATAAAACCTTTCTTAGGGATTAATGTCGCTACGTTTCAACCAATTTGACGAATATTTTATATACTGGCTCGGTATATTCGTGTATATATATAATTGGGATTTACTCAATACGTTGCCATCTTTTATCATGTCGGCAACAAATGTATCCTGACAGACAACAACGCCGCTAGCGTATACGCATAAGCTCTTTCTATCACTTTCACAGTGCTCAGTTTGGCATATATTAAATTTAAGGGATAGTGAAATAGATTGTCACTTGTGTTGGAATATAGACGAATTTTGAAATTTCATAACTCTGGTGTAATTTATATGCTACGAGAAAAAGCTTTTATGGTGCAACAGATAAAATTGTTGTCTGTCCAAGGTTACAAAGTATGTTGTCCTAAAACAATCAAGAGCATGAGAAAAAATTTTTTTAAACATTTATCGGAATAAAGAAATTTAAGACGTCGTAGCTGTGTCAGTGTAAAAGCTAAAGACAAATTCTTCTAGGGTGTTGAAGCCCTAATTGTCCTTCGTCTAACAGAACTACGTACTTGACCCCACAGCAATCAGAACTCCAGTATAATTTTAAGATTTTAATAAAATTCAAGGCAGTTAGGCTTAGGGCAAAGGGCTAATGCCTGGCAATGTATTATGGCGTAGTAACGCGCCCCTTGTTGTACGGCGTCGCCTTAAGCATGCAGATTGCAGAGTTTCCCGCGTAAATCAATTTGGTGTAGTTGGGCCGATCCGTCCGCCATAAGGAGACATTAAAATTTTACCTCGACACTCGTACGACGACGACGAGGAAACGCGCTCTCGCTGTACGAGAGTCCCCAATTACATAGATACATAAAGTTAGCCGTGCAAAATACATACAAGTCTTATAGCTTGTTCCTTGTTTGCATTTTATCATGAATTTTGAATACGTGTTCCTACCCACCCCCCCATCTCTCCCTCCCTCACTGCTGAAACATATACTAACTACAATATTTACAATAGTGCGTCACTTCAAAACAAAAAGGACGTATCTTAATTTACAACAGTCAAATTTATATTGTTATGATATTTTAGGGATTTGAAACCTGGAACAGATTACCGTCATTAAACACAAAATACTCCTTGATATATCTGCGTGATGTTTCTTCTTCTTCTTTTAAGAAACTTTAATCCTTTTTACAAGTTACTAATTCAATAAAAACTATGCTTAATTATGGGTTAGTAATAAAGACAAACTAAAATAGGACGTTTTTAACAAGGCTTGAAGGTTAGGGGTTATCAGAAAAACGCGGCTCGTGTCACATATTCGGAATTTGGCGAATAGCGAGAGAATATAAAGGCGAGAATACACACGCAAACAATATATGGTCGAAAATGACCAACGCTCTTAATTCGCCACTCCACAAGCAACAAACACCTCAGCGACAATATTCTGTAGGCTGGTAGCAGATACAACATTTTTCCAATAAACTAGGTCAATTTGAAATTGAGATTGTCGTCTGGCAGCCCTGTTATTGTTCCAATCAGATTTGGTGTGTGCTTCGGAAAAGAGCTATGCATATTTAAAGGAGTACCAAGTCAAGGGGAGGGGAAGGGGATCGCGAACGGGGGTTGGGTTTGGTGGTGTGTGTTTTGGGAACGGTCAAATATTAATTAGTTCTGGCAATTCATTATGGATGAAACGCTGCCTATTTACCTTTATGTATATGGCTTCACTTTAACGCGCTCGATAAATCGATACCGACTTTTGCGCCTTAATGGATTGCCGATGCAATTTAAACGCAAAAATTGACGCCACAAACCTCAAAATTATTGCAAAATTTAAGGGATGATGAAGACGCAGAAACCCCTAGCTGTCGGATTTCATTTTTCATTATAATCAGATGACTGATTGACTGATAATCACTGCCCTGTCTAAACCGATTTCCCAACAATAAGCTGCAATTTTGATATGGAAGAAAAATTGATCTTTTCGAAATTCGCGGCCATCTTGAAGTATGGCAACCAAAAACATAAAGAAAAAAAATAATTAAATTTGAATTTCATCTTCCCTTTGCTAATTTCACATCTGATGGAACCAAAATTTAATATCGTTTTTTTTTAGTTGAATCTTTTTCAACTTTCACTGACGAGTGCTTTCCTTGTCGTATACTTGGGGCGCAATGGGGGTTCTGTCTGCAAGGGGAGAGGGGGAGGGAGAGAAGGGGGCTTCGAAATAGCTCTATCTTCTCTTATTTTATATTAAAAACCACCACCCCATACCCCCGACCCCGACCTCGAAACAGCTCTTTATTTTTTTTTTATTTCACTCAAAACCCCCCTTTACTTGACAAGAAGCTAGTTTAAAAAACGCTCATTTAGACCCCAACTGCCCCCATTCTTAAACTAGCGGGAGCACTTGGCTCGATATAAGCCTGTACATACTGATATTTTTCGCTATTAATAGATTTAAAATTGCGTATAGCATCAAGTGCGCTTGAGTAAAACAACATACGACGCCATCTAGTGGCCCCAGGGAAACTCCAAATTTCGTTGACACTTTTTTTTTCTTAACGAGAGTATCTGACCTCTCGAAGTGAATATTACTCCTTTCGAGGGATAAGATACTTTTAAGGTTGAGTCGTGTAGTTTTTTATTAACTATAATTTTATTCGTAATAATTATTAACTGTAGATATTTATAACGAAACTATTTTCTCATTCTCCTTTAATTTATGGTCAGTAAATACTAGAGCAGTGTTTTCCAAAACGCTGTGACGTCAGCTTTATTTAAAACTGTGTAACCATAGTTTTCAGAAGAACTCAAATAATTCATAATAAAGTTCTATGAAATTCTAAAATATATTTTATAATCGGCCAAAAGATGTCTCGCAATTTGGTTGACGTCTTGAAGAGTGTCTATCCCCTCTTTTTTCAAAATTATTGGCGGTCGCGCGCTCTCGACAACTTTCAAGCCTGCCCGAGGGCGCACTTTTCCCGCCAAAAAAACACTCACGTGTTTTTAAAACGCGCCATTTTTTCCCGTTCTTATCATCTTAAAAATAGTAGAAAGTGGGGGAATTGTCCCCTTTGGGTGAATGCTTGGAATACTTTTATTTTTGCAAAGTTTTTTAACCCCGGGCGGGGCCAATGCCCCCGTCATACGTTTTAAACTGTTGAGTCCTTTTTTATACCTCACCGTAAGTACCTGTTGCTTTGAAATAGGTTAAAATGGCGCATAACAATGCCCATTCACTCGTTCAATAGTCAGAACAGACGCCATATTATTAACTTTCCCGCCAAAACGCAAACTTGTAACCTCAAACTATAAATTAGAAGTCAAACTTTGATTATCAAAAGTTTTAATTAATATTTTCCCACAGCCTCATTTAATCTGAATCAATTTAATTTAAATCCAATTATAGTGCCAGTAATTATCTAACTTTCTTATCTGTAATTAATTTCTCAAGTTTCGGGACCCAACCTTGGTTTCCCAAATTCAAGGGGCTCGATACTTATCTGAAACCAAACTTTGAAGTCCTCAAAAATCATTTTAAGAAAGCATAGTGGCAGAAATGTCTGTCGAAGCCTGGCTGGATTTCCAGTCCACATTTGAGTACTAGGTTTTCACAGAATTTTCATAATTAGATGCTAATTGTTATTGTTTAAAGTATATTTCTTAAGAATATAATATTCGATATAAAGAGATCAACTCTTAATTTGGAAAATTATGTTTAAAAACACATTTATTGTATCATGCAATGCTGCTGGAACACTATTCAAAGCTCATTGCAATTTGAGTAAACCTTGCAATAAATGTTCCGAAAAAAAAAATTCCGTAAATATATTGAAGTGTCCGACTCCACGTCGAAATCTAATTAACTGCCATTTAAGGCGTCTGGTTTCAAAGGATCGAAATACTTTACTGTCAAAGCTTCATTCAATGGAAATAATTAAGTAACTGCTTCATATGTTAATTTCAATCAATTTGACAGAACTGGAGATGGATAAATATATTAATTTAGTACAACTTGATTGCTCAAAATTTCCAGATCTATTTAATTAATATCATAGGCCTGGCTTTCTCAAAATATTTCGAAGTTGCGCGTATCATTTGCCCGATTATCTGACACATCCGAATTTCCATTTGAAATGCCTTTTGTAAATTTCTGAAAACTATAATTTTGACCTATTTCTATTATTTGGCTTTGCCCTATACCACCAAATATATTTGGTGAAAATATGTCTTTATAGCTCGGGTTAAAAAAGGTCACTAGACTGGACTTCTACAGCCTGCGAGAAGAATGTTTTGTAGGCCAAATTTAGACTTAATGAACTAAAAAGTGGCATACACTTTTTCGATAATATATTAAGTAAATTTTCTCAATTAACAAGTTTTTTACTGGAAATTTTAAAGTTATTAAGTAGAATTTTAAATTAATGACAATTAAAGTGACAATTCCAAGTCAATTCATTAAACAATCTATTAAAGATGGAAAATAAAAATCAATGAAACTTATTTCATTGGAAGCCAACTTTAAGGGGTGAAATCGCCTATGCTTTTTCTACGGACGCCTGTAAAACTCTTTACCCGCATGACACCCGTGTATTATACAGCCTTAAGAAAATACAACCAGCAGTCGAATTATTTCACTCCAATTACTATTCCTCGCTTGCACGGGTGCACTACCAACTGCCCCGCGAAACTCACAAATATTTGGAGAGGATCCGATTTGTGCAACGATTCACCGGAAGGTACAGCCCACGTATTAACCAACACGGGATTTGGTCGCACTGTCAACCTCGAAAGGTTCAATATGGAAAAGTTCCTTGGTTTCTCTGAACCCACGCAATTTAATTTTAGTGATTCTGAACTCTTTCTACAGACTAAAATAATTGACTTTTAAGTGGTTTCCCAGTTGTTTGTTCATTATACTTAATTTTTACTTAAAATTGTTTTTCTTTCAACCTGTTTATATGATCCGCTACATATTTCGTTAGTAATTTTAATGCCGTTCTAGCGAATTATTGATCCTCCTTGCTCTAAAAGGGATCCATTTGTAGTAATGGAGAAACGATAAATATTCATTCCTTATAATACTTGAAAAATTCTTGTTAATAAAATACAGTTTCATTTTAGGAAAAATATAAATAGTTATCACTTAGTAGATAGAGGAAGATTTATACGGATTAAAGGGACAATGAAACGGATAGGCAACCAGTCATGAAATAATCGATGCTTTTTGCATTGATAAATTTACATCAAAATCATTGAAAAAACTGAATTAACGATGCGTATTTCCCACCAAAAAATGTGTCTCGACACAGCGCCTTTCAGAAACACTATATAGGCACTCTGAATCTCGCGTCACGTTTATAATAAATCCCAGTTCTCAAATCCAATTCAATTCAAGTATATCCAGAATGTTTCAAAAAACCTTTTAGTCGAATTTAACATTGGGACAAAAGGATTTAAAATAACTCCAAAGAAGGATTTCACGTCCTCTTTCGATCTGTCTTTCTAAAAAAAACAAGGATACTTGCATTTAATGGACCAACAACGCCCCTAACCAGGGTTCATACACATTTACCATTAGTAACAATTTTCCTGATATTACCAGGCTAAAAACAACTGACAAGTTTCCAATCCGTGTATCATTTTACATTGAATCAAGTTTGTTTTTTACTTTGAAAAAAATTTCATGATATTTTCAAATGTTAGACTTTGCTTTTCCCTGTCCATAAGAACCCTGTTTCCAAAATGTTTTCTTGGAAAAAATACCAACTTTAAACGGATAATGGAAAGAAAAATAATTCTATTCACTTAATTTAAATTTTGATAATATGTGTTTTATTCAAGCCGTGTTTGAAAAGGGCCTAAAATATTTAGTATAGTTGGAGAGGGAAGAAATAGGGCTATAACATACTCAAAGCATATCCCTGCACATCTAATAAACCCAGAGTTATCACTAAAATAATAATAATAATGTGACTGTGAAATAAAATAGTACGCGATATAGGCGACAGGGCACCCCTGACAGTGATAGTAGAAGCTAAGGCGGATTGACCCGTAATGTTGAATCTTATGGTGCGGGAAATGTTTACAGCGTGGGCGTTCACAGAGTATATAAGTCAGTCTTTGGGGGATCAGAGCACTTGTGTATGGGGTGGCAAAAAGCAATCAGAGGCAGTGAAGAGGAACCACCATCTCTATAAGGTCCTCAAGGGGGCGCCACCACCGCGCCAATATACTCAAAGCTTAGGCTCCACGAAGTAAAGTGCGTTGGAAGACAGGGAGGGGAGGTTAAAAGGTGACCTTTCATCAATAGAAAATAGAAAGGCTCAGTCTGGGAGAGGGGGACACGTGGGGTTCAACCCCCTCTCTTATAGATAAGACTAAGTTCCCTAAGTCTCAACATAGACGTCAGTAGTTCCTGCATTTTCTACCAAAAATATACACAGATTTCACTTAAGTGCTGTTAATGTCGTTCCTTCGGTCTTGCCAGTCAGTGGTGAGCCCACTCACAGTGCTGCCAGACCGTGAATGAACCCCCCTCCAGTGTTGCCAGGCTGTAGATAAACCTCCTAAAGTGTTTCCAGACTGTTGGTGAGCACCCTTAAGTGTCAACAGGCTGTGGACGGAATATTGTCTATCTCCCCCAAAAGTGAATTAACTATCTTCAGGGTAATACCGTACGTTTTATTATCCCTTTAAGATATTAACGTATATATCTCGCGTTCATAATTGCGCGAGAAGCAACTATTTTTCAAAATTTGAGGAAGTTGGGATTAGAAAGAATAATTTGATCCAAGTTAATCCCAGCTCGAATTATCGCTAGCCAACAACGAGTGGCGCGAAAAACAAGCTTGAACTCATCATCTTAACAAGTACTCGGGGGCGCCCTAATTAAGGAAATAAGTCTCGGGTGTTGGGCTTGGGGCGTGAGGCGTGGCAAGCAGCTGGCTAGAAAAATGCCCAAATAATTAGTGCCAGTTCTTGAACTACAGCAAAAATAATAACACTACTTTTCTTAAAGGTGCAAAGGGACAACGAAGTACTTCAATAATAAACATTACCCTCAACTATACATAGTTTTCACTAAAGAGGGTGAAGGGAAACCAAGTCCTCCCATCATTCTCAGCGTTCAAGTTGGATCGTATTGTTTCTTTTTTGTTTTTTGTCAAATTGTGTTATTTAAAATAGAAGCTACTCTTCACACATAAAAAATATCATTCTGAAAAATTCCGCAACGCGGCGGCACTTGCCACGACTTCACAAAATCACAAGGTATTCTGGGAGACGCTCATCGCTGCACGTGGTCTATCAACAAATCGACTCCATTTTTCTCCTCCAAGCATGTACACGGTATCAGCGGTAAGATTAACGCTTTCGTTATTATCTTTGAATAGAAGAAATTATCGGCGCTGCATTCATTCTCCCTTTGAGGCTTAAGAGGAGACAAACTTGGGAAAGTGGACGCTTAAGTGAGGAGTTTTTAGGCTTAGCGCCACCAAACTTTCTACCCAAGTCAAGCCCCCGTCCCCACCCCCGGGTATGCACTCCGGTTCGGTCTTTCATTAATAGCTGTTGGACAAAAGATCCCCCTCACCACCGCATCACCCCCGAATAATTAACGATAGATTAAAGACAGACCGGCAAGGTGGAATATGCCCCCATTGTGGCCTCGTGCAAAAATCCTCACTCTCTCTCTCCCCTCACCTCGCCTAGTCAGTGTGCTCATCTCCAAATAAAGTGCTTCTCAGTACTGCACACCAATGATAGTACATTTTAGTACACGTAAAAAAGTGTTTCTCAAAGTTTTCAAGTCTCTCCATGTCAAAAGTGTTTTATTTTTTTTTTTAATTGGAACCTCAGAGAACTCTATTTTGAACAATTACTATTCCTGTGTTAGACAAAGTTACTAGAATAGACCTCTAGAGACAGCGAGAATAATTAATTGTAGGTCAAAAATAATTAAAAACTAAAACACGTCAAAGACGTTTATTCAGTAATTAGGTCAATTTTGTCTACGAACCCTGTTTACAATTTTGTGACTCCAAAAGCAAATTTAGAACAGGCGAAGGCAGGGCGTCGTGCGTAAACGGCCTGCCTTTGCCTGTACTAAATTGCGTTGCGTCCGACTTTTATGAATTCCACCTTAAATCTGAACATCTCGACGCAGCGTTTTGGGAAGTACACAAATATTGACGATACTATAGCGAAATTGTACAGAATTAAAGCATATTAAGTAATACAATAACAATAAGTACGAATGATTGCCGTAATGCGACATCTCATGAACCTCGAAGATGATAAGCGCACGGACTAAGCATAGGTTAAGGCGTCGAGCCGAGGATTAGCTAAAGGATCGTCCATTCTTTTATCCTATGCTAAGAATTAATAATCAGGCAGCAGGTAGCGAACAAGGACCAAGTTTTTCGCCTCCGCAAATTATCGGCTCACACCAAAATTAAAATACAACCTCCACCCTCCCTCCCTCTCTCCCCTCTTGGGAGGGGGGCGTATCCCCGCTACGCCGAAAGGAAAATAATAAGAAGAAAAAAAAGAACTCAAAAGCCCCCGAAGAAATAATGGATCGAATCATCGCTTTTGTTAAACTAAATTTTTAAGACTCTTCCAGAAGGGATTATGCAAATTACGACCAACTTCTTCACCAGTTATCTATATTCCATAGACGACGCGTCAAAGACTTTAAACTAATTTGCATAATCTCATCTCGAGCGATGGAATTATTACTTCAAGGGAGAGTGAATTTTACACACTCAAGTTTCCTTCAAGATAACTTTTAAAATATTTCCTTAATTAACTTGACTTAATTACTGTTTTATAGGCCAAAGCATTGTCGTCAATGGATATTTGTTATAAACTAGTCAACCCTTCTGATTATGCCTTAAAAATATAAAAGGGGAAATAATAATTACAATATTAAAAAAAATGATCTCTAAACGAGGACTAATTTCCCACCATTGTTTTAGTGGCGTCTGCTAGTCAGAACCTCTTACCCCTACGGGATTAGTTGAAGCAATCCCGTGCGGGTTCTAGCTAGCAGAGACATCTCTAAACGAATAGCGAGGCAGTAGTCAGCGTTTTTAAGACCAATTAAATGGTAATTAATTTTAAATAAGAGATAATTCATTTTTTTAACATTCTTCCTTCTATTTTTAGAAAACAGGCCGTTCTTTTAAGGTATAATGTTATGTTGCTTGAACCTATTGTGTAATTTAATTTGGAAATAATATTTTAAAATATACAGGGTGTTTATGGTAAGTCTACCATAAATTACAGGGCGTGTGTGTGTTCTTTTGGGTCAAAACTGAGCAAAAAGTGTCAATCGACCACATTTAGTTACTTAAATATGGGCTTCCAAACATTGACCCCTGAAATTAGGAAACAGTTGTACAACCTAGTCACACGTGCATGGTGTGTTACGTAATGTTGACCGAGGTTAAAAATACACTTTTCTCTTCAGTTCAAACATTGCTTACCTCTACCATAAAGCAATGCCCCCTTAAACAAATGTCTCCTTTCCCCCAAAGGTCTCTTCCCTCCCCCCTGCAGCCTCTTGAAGATCGTTTAACCCTGAGAAGAGAATCCAATTTGATATTTTTCTCAAGTTTCCTAAGAACTTTTACAAATTTAATTATTTCCGCCCCCGCCCAGAGTATCGAGGGGCTTCTCTGTCCACCCCACCCCCCTCACTCTCCGGGTGTTCGCTTCCTTGAAAAATAATCGCTCGTGACATTTTCATTTTATCTGATTTTTATCAAATCCAATTTATCGCGTCCCCGTGCACCGGGGCAAAAGTGAATTTTTAAAAATGTCAACACGTCTTTAAACATAATTAAATTTTTATGCTCAAGTTAAGAAAGATGACACGCTGAGCACTCACAATTCGGGTATGGTACTGAGAAAAATTCTGTATTATTTTGTTAAGTCGCTATACGCATCTTTTTCCCCATTATTAATATATGACATATCTTATTTTCCACGTGAATTTTAAAAGTAGTTCCGTTGAAATTAGTTTTGAACAATTTTTATGCCTATATTTATCTTTGCGATATAAAGGCCAAAGTTTTTTGGTTATAAATATGATTTTATATCTTGGTGTGTTAAAGAAGGAAACAATAGACCAAACTCCTAGATTCAGTGAGGATAATTATTATTAGACCAAAAAAATAGACTAACACCGTTTTACAGTGGCATTTTCCAAGGAGTATTTTTCTTGAAGTGAGACCGAATATCCTTCAAAATTGCAATAAATTTATAAATGTCGCCTTAAATATTGCTCCATGGTGACAGATTGCTAGCATTAATGAACCAGCACGTGGCACGCGCACCTTTTTTCGCTAATATATTACGTCAATTTTGTCAATAAAAGGAATTTATGCTTTTTTCTGAAGTCGAAATTTAAAAGTGGATTTGAAAATCTCACGACCTGACTTTTTCTCTTTCTACGAATAATGGAATAAAAAACAAGGTGTCAAAAACGTCATTGTCGTCGAGGTCTCTATTAAAGAAAGACAGGGGCCGGGGTTATTCCCTCCCTCCGATTAACAAGGGTCTGACTCTATTAAGGACGTGATGGGATTTAGAGGGTAGGGGTCACGAGCCCCCTTAATGAGTAAAAGCTCTCAGAATGACTACGAGAATATCATAAAAAAAACTAAGCGCAAAAACTAGTCTGGGGGTTTCGAGGGGGAGATATCCCTTTCCCCCCAACCCGCTTAATGATGACACGCTGGCTGTGAAGAGCCCTCATCGGCACTCGCCAATTAGTACTACTTACCAAGAACGCTAGCGCTTGAGTGACTTTCATACGCTTTACAAGTTACGTAAGTTTATAACGAAAGTAATCTCTACGTAAGTGAGAATCGAATTTCTGGGTTTTCTCAATTTGAATAAATTTTCTAATATTAACTGTCCCTGACTATTTCCCAATTATTTTTAGAAAAGTCAAAAGTTTTCAAAATTAACTGTCAATAGCAATATTTTCACAAACAAGTCAACTCGATCTTAATTTGGAAATTATGTTTTCAAAACGTAAAAATGTAGAAACACGGTTCAATGTGAATTGAAATTTGAGTATAAACCCGAGAACTAAATGACCTGACTCTCTACTGATTTGGTTAAAATTCTTAAAATTCCCTGAACTGTGGCAACCCTGCAATTAGCTATTCAAGACGGCCATTGAATACAAAAAAATGTCTGTCCTACCTCTGATTAAATTTGTTCATTTCTCCATTTGCACTCGAGAACAAGTACCCCTCCATAACTTCCTAAAATAAAAACTTAAAACTAAATTAGCACTAATTATAAAGGATAGGAAAAAATTTAAAAGCAGAACATAAGTCACATGATCACAAACGACTATGGTTTCCTTCAATTATCATATTTAACATATTATAATTAATATTTTTAATATAGCTCGATCGAGTTGCAAAAATTAACAGTTATAGGCAAGTAAGTATTGTTCTAACTTTTAAAACTTAGTCAAATTCAAATTGCAGTCTTGGTTTGCCCTTTTTTCCTAAAGTTGCCAAAGGGGTTTTGGAAAACTTTCTGAGATGGTTCGTATAGTTGCCTGAAACGCCAGTTCGAGTAATAAACTCATTAGCAATCGAATCACGTTTTCAAATTAAGAGTGGCCTAGGGGGGGGTACATCCCAGGGCCTTTAAGAGGTAGGGGGGCAGCGATTAACCCCAAACGCGAGGAGGAGTTTCAGATTTCGGGAAAGCGTCTATTATCTTTAACAATTTCTACAATTTAGCTAACGACCAAAAATGGGGATGGGGGTGAAAAGGGGTTTTAACACGAACAAGCACGCTTACTGCCTTTAAGAGGAATTACCCCCCCCCCCCTTCTCAAAAGGCTCAGTTCACACTGACAAGAGTTAATTTTGACTGACTGACAGATAAACAACGCTGAGCCCAAACACAAATCAGCTCTGATGACACTAGTTTTACAAGAGAGACGTTGATTTACACTGAAGTAGATTTTATTTTTCCAATACTGGTTTTTCTATGTTCTATAGCAGGGATTGAACATGCTCTCTGCCATCTTTTAAAAAAAATGTCCTGAATTACTTACTACTTTTAATCCCGTTAGAGAAGCGAAAACGCCAAGATAAAATTTACGGCAGAAGTGTGAACAAACATAGAAGCACTTTAGTTCAAACAATGAAAATATTAGTGTGATAAGTCGTCCGGAATATGTTAAGTACCGGCGTATAAACAATTACACGGGCTTCTGTCTGCAACTATATCACCTTAAAGAGAGAATGAAACGGCCAGACTACATTCTTCTAGTTGATTTAGCGGTTTGAATCAATAACAAAACATACACCATCTGTTTCCTAAAACTTAACATAATTTGTAGTTTAGGTTTGAAAGTTGGTTAGCTAAGCCTAACACCAATTATTTATTTCATATCACAAAACTATAATCAATCAGCATCAGCGCTTTTTTATTTCCGAAAGATACCAGTGCTGTAATTGTACCAATCTAAATCTATTTAAAAAAAAACAATATTGTCACGTCACATTTCATTCTCCCTTTAACTCCGCCCTATTTCCCCTAGTGGTAGGGGGGAGGGTAATAACAACTTAACGCCGTTCGCTAATCCCCCTTTCAACTAAATCCAAATAAGTATTAACAGCACCGTACACTTTTGTCTACGGGAAGATAGCGTCAAGTGCCATTATTCGATATTGTATATTTACTATTTAGACACACTGTAAGTGTAGTTAAGGTTTTATCGGAGCCCGAAAGCAGCCACAAAACGTGATTGGCCTTTAAAGATTAATTTGACTTTTGAATTAATATAAGTCGACCATAAATATCGAACGAACAATTAAAATTCTTAAAGCTTTCGACTTTAATAAAAAAAAAACAACCATAAGTCGATATTATTTTTCCTTATAAGTTTATTTGTGTTAATAGAATGTCCTCGCGTAGTAATTATCTTAGTCAAAAATTGTTACGCGCATGTTCGGTTTTACTCAAACACATTATTCTTGCTCGTTATTCGGCAAATATTCGATTCTCAATTGTGTGACACTTTTTATATATTGGAATGGCTAGCTGGTTTAGGCCAGTAAATATGATGATAGAGCGCCATCTAGGAAGGGATCAAAACACGGGACTCCAATGTAAAAAAGCTAGACTTTCTAAGAGTATTCCAGCTCCTTAAAAAGGCATAATCGTCTCTCGCTTTTAGCAAAATAGTCTGACACTTTAGCAATCTAAAAAGTCGCGTCGTCTTTCGTGAAATAACAATAAATTTCTATGGTTTATTGCACCCTTTCTAAGACTGAAATATTTTCCTTTTACAATATAATACGGCCTGCTATCTAAGGAGGCTATTTAATATCTTTTCAGCCTTAACAGCCTTAAGAGCCTTAAGGCATTTTCATATCCAAGACTAGACTATCTTTTCTTTTGGTAAAGTTGACATGCAACCGAAACAAAATATCTGTAGTCGTGAGGAATTACACTCGGTACTCCATCAGGAGTATCGTATTAACAGTTCATATTAAAAGAGTATTCGCATTAATACTCAATGTAAAAAAGGTAGTATTCGCACAAATACTCAATGTAAAAAAGGTAGTATTCGCACTAATACTCAATGTAAAAAAGGTAGTATTCGCACTAATACTCAATGTAAAAAAGGTAGTATTCGCACTAATACTCAATGTAAAAAAGGTAGTATTCGCACTAATACTCAATGTAAAAAAGATAGTATTCGCACTAATACTCAATGTAAAAAGGTAGCATTCGCACTAATACTCAATGTAAAAAGGTAGTATTCGCACTAAAACTCAATTTAAAAAGGTAGTATTCGCACTAATACTCAATGTAAAAAGGTAGTATTCGCACTAATACTCAATGTAAAATGGGAGTATTCGCACTAATACTCAATGTAAAAAGGGAGTATTCGCACTAATACTCAATGTAAAAAGGTAGTATTCGCACTAATACTCAATGTAAAAAGATACTCATCAAGTGTCTACGCAGTTTGCGCATCAGTTAAATTTAATTTGCGCTTGCATTTACACTTTAAGGAAAGAAAAAAGGCGACACTAAAAATTGTCGTTAAGGTTTTAAGAAGGAAATCCTATTAAGTGATATATAGAGCCTCGCAATCTTAGAATGAACCAAACTTCGTATTCAAAACTATATTGATCGTCTGAAAACTTGGCCATTTCCAAGCCTGGATTCTACTATACGAATAGAAGAAATCCGATAAAAATTTATCGTCAACGCGACGCGAGGCTGTTTGGTTCGGCTATACTTGTGACGTTATTTCATAAAATTCGATCATCGCACAGTCCTTTTTAGTTTAAATTTAATTACAATAAAAAAATTATCAGCGAATAAAAATGCGAAAACAAAAAAATGTTGGAGTCATTTCCCCCATAGTAATTTAACACTTTTGTTTATTAAAATATTTTCTAGCGTTCGTTCCCCTTTAAATCTATAAGTCAACAAGGAATTTATATTTGGGAAATTGGGAGAGGAATTAAGGGAAACGATCGGGGAAATTTTAAATAAAATGAAGAAAAAAAAAACATCAAATCCAAAATAAAAGTCATTGCCATTTTAATCCTTAATCCTTTTTCATTAATTTACTAGCTAAGCTACCCGGCGTTGCCCGGGTGTTTTAAGGGTGTGGAAACCAGGAAGAGTTTCCTGTCTATGTAGGCATTAAACACTAATTTGTATTTGGGCCCACCCCTATGAAATATTTGCATTATTTTGCTTTTCCAAAACTTTAAAATTCACTAAAAAGATGTTTAATTAGGTGAAATATTTAGGTTGCGATTTACTGTTTTCAAGTTAAGATTGGATGACCCCTAAAATTTAAATTAAGAAACTTAAAGACAATGATTTCTAATTTAATTAAGGGGTCATCCCTAAAACACTTAGACAAATCATAACTCGAAAACACTGTCCCTTGGTGCAAAATGGACATATAAGTTACATTTTCGACTCAAAATGGCCCAAAAAGAACATCACCTTTAATTTATGGCCCAAACCTATCATAAACAACCTGTACATAAAATTATGATATCGTGTCACCTATGTTTTAAATCTACAAGGTATTTCATACTTGTTATGTTTATATTTGAGATCAATTTTGTGTCAATCGTGCTTTTCCAAAATCCGCCAGATACTAAGCCGAATTTAATGAGTGTTTTCGTTATACTAAGCCGAATTTTAATTTCAACAAAACCTCGGGCAAACTTTGCGTTAATCTCCAAAGTTCCGAGAGATGAGATTTAACACGAGAATCAATATGAGCTTACAAAACTATAGTCAAAGAGTATTCTGTTGTTTTGGCAAAGAAACTCAGTGCCCACAGTTCTACTCTAGGTATATATAAGTACGTCTAGACGGAGGAAAAGATTACTCGAAAATGAGTCTCTGGTGACATTGCAACCCCAGAGCCAGTTGGGAGAGAGGGGTTGGGGTGGGAAAAGGGACTTGGACCCCAAAAGGACACCCGAAGGAACCATTCACACAAACGGCCAAACGGAAGGAAAGATACGAGCTGCAAATCGTCCCCACACATTGGGAACTAACTTCCACTATCCATGGAACTATTGTCACATGGCACTGTTATAGAAAGCGAGAATGTCCCTTACAAGTCCCTTAAACTAGATTCCCCACGCAAGTGGATACATCTTTAAAGGGAGAATAAAGTAGAGGAACTAGATAAAGATACATACAAATTTTGGGACACATCTTTGCCAGATTCAAAATATACGACACATTTTGAACAAATGCTACTTTTGTGTTTGTGACCAAAATGTTAGCTGAAACAACGATTTTATAGCCTATTTTTGTTAAACAAACTCATTAGACTATTGTAGGTCAATAATGACTCAAAACTACCTAGTGGCATACACTTTCTTTGATTCACTGAACCCTATTTAAGAAATTTAAATTTTATAAACAGCGCTTCGGAAATAACTGTACTATCTAGGCTACAAGTCATGGAAAGGGAAAGGAAAATGAAGTTTATGAAGTTAACCCAACAATAGCATGATTCAATAATTTCATTCTTACTTCTTACTTCATTATCCCTTTAAGGAAGAGAGTATTTTACGAGATTTCTCGCGCGACTTTTAACGAGGCGCGCGCGTGTTTTTTCCCTCGTAACTTGACCCACTCGCACTCTACACGAACTTCAATTATTAATTCGGTTTAGATAGAAGGCGAACGTGAAACCACACCAGAATTAAACCGAATAAGTCCATCGAGGAAAAAAAAAATCACGCGCCATCGTAAAATTTGGCGGGAAATTTTCTTTTCAGTGTAAGAACCCGAGGGTGTGTAAAAAAAACATTACGAGAAATAAAAGAAATGTTAAAAAAGGTGTAAATTTTTAAGCGCTACATGATTCGTCCATTACCGTTTTTCACCCCTCTCCACAAGAAAAGAAAAAAAAACCACGAAAGTGCAATTTAGAGTCGACTGATCATAAAGTAAACCCTTAATCATATAAATGAGTTCTTTTAATTAGATAGAATTCAAGGTTAAACTAACCAAATTGGCGAAACCAAGCCTTTGTAAGATACTATTTAACCGATTTTTTTAGCAGACGACATAGTTTTAGTTTCGTTCTGGCTTATGATTTTACTTCCGGTTTTTCAATGATTCTTCATTCCTCAGTCTAAACTCTAGTCTCTTCTCTAAAAGATGTACATTCGAAAACATCGAGAGAAACACTTCCTGAATAGCTAAGCCACTCTGGAACAATGTTATCTAAACCCCATTCTAAGATTGCGAAAAACGCGTAGCAAGTAAGGCGCAATTAGTTGGTGTGGGGTTCAACCCCTGCCATTACGTCACCCTGTTCCTTTCTATATCGTTTGTTCCGCCTTTATAGTGGTGCCATCCATATAACGCCCCCCCCCCCTTTCCCGCGGGGTGCAAGAGTAAGAGCCAAGCCACAAAATAGCGGCACACAAACCCATCAGAGCCCCTCAAATCTTAAATCTTTATTCGCAAATGTCCCCCCACCGAAAGTGTCGAGCGAAAAACTCGTAGCTAACTGGAACCAGCGTTAATTCACACTAATGCGTGTGTGTGCAAATAACGAAAAAGATCAATAAACACTATACGATCTTCTAAGACAGTGTTTCCCAAAGTTGGAATTCAAAGTTGCGACAAATCATTCCATGTGGAATTGTTTTTTCTTTTGCTGTTTCAATTTTAAACAATTTCTGTATAACCATTTGGTGAAAATATGATTTTGTAGCTTGTGTCAAACAAAGTCACGAGAAAGGACTTCTACAGACAGCGAGAATAACTATTTGTAGGCCAAAATAGACTTTAAAATCTCTCGCATATCATACACCTTTTTCCGCGTTCATAGGATATGTTGCACAAGTTTATCACTGGTTACTGAATGGCCGTTATGAATTGACGTAGGTGAAACGTCAAAGATTCTCGTAAAGCGACGTCTGGTGAGGCGCTGCATGAACGCTGGATCTCTAAAGGGACCGGAAAACGCCCGCCTTCCACTGTACAAACCGAGTCCTCTCTAGCATAGCGTCGGGGGAAGGGACGGGGGTAGTGAATTTGGGAACACTCAAGGCCATTCGGTCTTTTGTGATTCTGAATAAACCTATTGAAAAGAAATTTAAACGACCTTGGCCGTACCCGGTTTTTTTATTTATTTTTTTACAAAGCAAACGTGCTCTAGAGAAAAATCTATTCCGTTTACCAGTCCCTTTAGAGATCCAGCGTTCATGGGCGCTGTCAAAGGCTTAGTATGTACAGACTAAATAGGAAGATGGTAGTCCTACAAAATTAACCGAGTGTAGTCAATTCTCGCTTGTCGTTCTCGAAATAGCTCGAGCTGTAAGTCTCTAGCATTACGAATTACAGGTTGTATCATACTTATGGAACATCTTATAAACTTATAATAACACTGTATGCCAATTTTGTCTATGAATCCTCTTTAACCTGAAATTTAAAATTTTATCTGAAAATCTCACGACACTGTGTTTGGAAAACACTAGAATCTTATAGGTAAACAGCAAATATCTTGAAAATGCTTACGGATGCTGGAAGAGGAGAAATTCGGTAAATATTTGTCATAAAGGGGTAAGAAAAATGATAGCTACGGATATTTTGATAATGTGCCCTTAGAGAGGCATGCACTGCAGTACTAGCCCATTTCGTGACGTGGGGTCATTTCAGACTGGACGGGAAAAAGACGACCATCGCGAAACGGACAAGGAGTGTTTTTCATATTTATAGGGTCCGATCATCACTCATGACCCCCTATTATTACTTCTGGGGTTTAACCCCCACGAACGACCCCCTCCCCTCACCAAAAATAGTCTCTTCTGGGGTAGGGGTACTTATCTTGCAGAACTTCCTAAGAACAATCAACTCGACCAGGGCTTTCATATTTCAGAATAGAAATATAGAGATTTGTAATTGGCTAACCTTCATATAACTGATTGCAGAGCCAGACTTCTTAATTGCTTAAAGATAACAGAAGTACTTTCATCTCTGATTGAATTCCTCTAAACAGCAAACAGATGAAACAACATAGTTACCACAACTTAAATTTTAAAATCCAAATTTCTCGCTGATTTTTAACAGATATTTCCTGACTATCTTCTCTGATTTCACCTTAACTATTTAGGCTAAAGGCTAGTTTTATTGGTTATAAATGAGGCAACTCTCAATGTCGAAATTTTGTTAAAATTAAAACATATTTAATGTAACGTGCCTTGACATTTTTTTTTAAATCTAAGAAATGTTCCGGCTAAACCAAATTCCCTGACCTTTTGGGCGGGTCTACTTATAAATTCCCTGACTTTTCCAGGTTTTTCCCTGACCCGTGGCACTGGCAGTCCTAAGTACCATCAAGGTGATACGTAGGAGGACGAACTGATATCCAATTACTTGAGCATAATTAGGCCGAAG
Source organism: Phalangium opilio (assembly GCF_054372755.1). NCBI lineage: Eukaryota > Metazoa > Arthropoda > Arachnida > Opiliones > Phalangiidae > Phalangium > Phalangium opilio. The sequence goes on from NW_028324170.1 coordinate 6,119,332, forward strand.
CTAATTTTTGAAAGATGGTTTTCCAAACTCAAAGCGTAAACCCCTTCCTTTAATTCAAGAGACCAGAAATCGGGGGGATAGAGAGGCTTCGAGGGGCGTTTCACTCCACTCAGGGGTTCAGTTAGGACAGTTACATAACAAGATTAATTCAATCACCATTTATTCCATTTTTTTCCTCATGATGAACTTCAGTTATTCCATTTTTCCTCATGATTAATTTTAGTAAAAACATTTTCATGATTAATTTTAGTTATTCCTTTTTTCACAATGATCATTAATTTCATGATTAAATTATTTTAATCGTGTTCGCAATTTATCTCTCGATTTATTTAATTCCTCTTTAATCCTTAATCCTGATTTAATCATAAAACTAATTCCTTAAACTTAAACTAAAACTAAATCCATTCTTCCTTCCATAATTTTTCATCACGATTAAACTATCTTAATCGCGATTTAATCGTGTTAGTAACTTATCCCTCGATTTATAAACCAACCCAAATTTGTTCGACTTATATCAATTAATTGAAAGAATGAGTAATAACCAGGGGGGCATTACCCATTTCCTTATAGCTCGTTACTCATTACCAGTTTCGAGTCAAATACAGAATAAAACACGAGAGAAGCAACAAATCAAAACCTAATCTACTTTAAATAATTGATTCTGGCCGCCAGGTAGATTTTGAATTAAGGTGGGGGCCGAGCCCCCGAAGCGAAAGAGAGAGAGGCGTAGGGAGAGAGGGGGGATAAGCGCCACATGGCTCCGATTGTTCTTAATAATTAATGGTTTCTCCGGAGTTGGGCCCCATGGAGAGAGGGGCGGCCTGAAGGTAAAACCCCCTTCCCACTTACTATAGCAGTGGGGGGAAGAACCCCCTAATTTATCGAGAATTGCAATTTCTCAAAACAAAGCTGCTTAATGGAGCTAAAATTCATAATTTTAAATGACAGAACGATGTATCTAAAAATTATGCAAGTCTTACTCTCAACTAATTTTCAGAACAATTTTGCCAGCCAATACATTTAAGGGAGAATGAATTGCCCTCCTATGCTGATAACCATCTTTCCTAATCGATTTAATTTGATAATATAACATCAATGTTAATTTTATTGTAACTATAATTAAAGTTGTGTTAAGCCTAACATAAATTTTTGATAAACGGTATTCAAATACCATTAAGCAATTACAAAACGAGAATCTTTCGATAATAAAAAGCGCGGGCTCTGCTCTGTCAGCTGAAAGGTCACATGGTGTCGTGATCTCCAATTCGTTAAAGGTTACCAATATAGAAATACAAGCTCCGCTTATATCAAAATAATTACCTTTAAAATAACGTTGATTTCATCACGATTTCTAAAAATCCACTTTTACAGCGTGAGCGAAAACCTTTTAGAGTTCAGAATTTTGTTAAGTCTAAAGAAGGCTTAGGAAGTCAACTTTCATTACCTCTTTAATAAATGGTTTCAAGGGAGAATGAAACGAAAAGGCAATAATACTTTTTTAATCCATTGAATTTGATAAAATAATATCAATATCTTTAACTAAATTTAATTTAATTTAAAACACTTTAAAATGTATATAAGATAAATGCGCGTTAGACATTTTGCGCGCGAGTAGAAATAAACGTGAGTTACGACAATATGAAATTCATAATTCACACGCGACGCGTAATGGGGCATTTGGGCTTTTCCGATAATATTCCTCGAATTACAATAACGCCCCCCGAAGTTATCCCCTTGGAAAACTAAAGCGCGAAAACTAACTTTTACAAGTTCGAGCGCGGGGGAGAAGGGGTGGAGTCAGTTAGAAACATTTTCCGCGCGATTTTACAATTATTAATAATAATTTTTAACTTTTGTTTTAAAACCTGCATCAGAAATCACCGAGCAAATTTTAATACGAAACAATTTTAAATCGCAATCAATATTTTTACCCACAACAATTCTTGTTAGTCGAGTTTCTACTTGAAAATTAATCAGACTCTCTGAATTTACGAGATGAATTGCCACAAAATTTTGCTGTATTCCGGATTTCAGAAATCTAATCTTCACATACATAGCCGGTAAACGTACTTTACATTTTGGGCGAATACAGATTGCGCCTTCAAAAGGCCCTCGTTAATTAATGCAGACTCTAAAATTTATAGAAATGAAAGCGCTTTTTAATTTAACGAGAGAAATATTAAAATAAATATTTAAAAATGAAAGCATCGCATTTTTTGAAAAGAGTTTTAAGCATTTGTTTAATTTCAACATTTTAAATAGAAACTGCTTTTAATTAAGTTATCCCTGGCCGTCTAAAGTCATTTTCAATGATCGGCAATATTGACTTTCACTAAAATTGTGAGATTTTTTTGGTTTAAAAATTACTATAAACATGAGCCTATAAATTTATATTGCTTCATGCTAGTAATAGTTTAGCAAAATTACCAAACCAATACGAAATTCCTTACTTTTTATGACGATTTTAAAATTCCTCGACAACCATTTTTAAATTCATTGACTTTTCCAGGAACTAAGACAACCCTGATATACACAGGGTGTTCAAAACAAAACAAAAAATATAGTGGCTTCTGGGAAATAAATTTTGAGTAGAAAATGTTCGATGATATTTTGTCATAAGGAACACGGTTTACACGTTACGATTGGGGTGCTTTATGGACGACCCTTTAATTTTAATTATCAAAGAAATTGAAAGAAAATGCTAAATAAATTAAGGGATCATCCGTATAACACTCCAATCATAACTTTGGCAATTAGGGCAATATTTCATAAGTTACATTTTCGACTCAGAATAGAATTCCCATAGATCACCCTGTATATAGTCACACGTCACCGACGTCTAGCTGCTAACGTATTATTTTTAGTTGCAAGCTTTCGTACGTTGTTTGCCGTTAAGGAACCGGCCTTTAGGTGAATTCTGTGTTTTCCAATATCAAAACTTGTTTCAACGGGAGTTAAGGGGGCTTCCTCCCCCTCTCTAGACACGATTCCAAACTTCGGGTAGATTTAAGAACATAATATTGGCGTTAGAAAATACTTTGCGGGAAGTTTTTGGAAACAAAGCCGGGGTGCCCCATAATCTGTACTTGCAGAATACCGAATATCTTCGTGATAATGTTATTTATTTATTTAAGGAAGTAAAATTTTTGTACATCTTCCACATTCAATAAAACAATGCTTAATTAGGGGTTATTCATAAAGATAAAATGCTACACGTTAATAACCCGTCCTAGTCTTGAGAAGAAAATCTAACGAATCTTCCCCTAGTGTTACTGATAAACTGATATCAACCATGATATTTGTTGAAATTCGGTAATGAATTGTGATTGCAAACAAGGAACAAACATACAAACAACTTTCCCAAATAATAATTTGTGTGTTGCCGGCTTTAAATGAAATAGGTATTGTCAAGGAGGATGGGGAGGGGAGGAAAGGGTTAAAACGGGGAATTTCATTATTACTTGAAACTAGGATCCATAAAACACCGGTCCAATATTTCTACATTTACAGTCTTAGAATGGTATTAAAATAATATTAAAACGTTCATTTTGTATATAAAGTCTTCCAAGATTCTCGCTAGTTGTTTTACAATCTTTGTTTGCCTATTACTAACTGAAACTCTAAGAACTAATCCGTTCCCAAACTACGACGTTAGACTGCATTCTTAGTTTGCGCCTAAATTGTCATTTAAAAGCGTCTTTATTACTTAAAAGCTCATTCCCTTTTAAGAGTGTTACTTAACTATACACGAGTATATAGAATGGGCGTATCGAAAACTGAAAACTTCGTGAAATTTTCAAACTAACTAAACCATAAGTACATGAGAATAAGTCTACGAGATTCAAATTATCTGATTATATCCTGTGATTTGCTGATACATTTAGTCAAACAAAAGCTATTTGCAATGTTAGGAGTATAAACAAGGCTCAACTTTGAAATTATGTTTCAAAACATATTTATTGTAATGTTCAAAACTGCTTGAACACTGTTCAATGTTGACATTTTCTCCAATAAAATCAAATACTCGAACTTTGTTAAAACTCTCAAAATTCCCTTGCATTTAGGCCCATTTTCAAATTCCCTAACTATTCCACGTTTTCCCAACCTGTTATGATGGTGTATCGCTGGTGTACTTTAGGTTATAGACGTATGATACGAGCGTTAATGGTCGTTCCTCGAAACTCTGAAACTCCGGTCGGTTATCGGTTGGCGCCAAAATGTTAGATCGTTTTCCCGCCCATTTCCTATCAAATTCGCGCCAATATTTCGGGGCGCGAGACCTTAAAACGATCGTTTTCATCGCTGGCGCGTGCAAGCAATTTTTGTCAAAAAGATGTTCACCAAAAATTAAGCGCGTGATTTAATATTATGGGAAACGGCGCGTTTTTAAAAACAGAACGGCCCCATTTTTACCGCGCCATTATTTTAAACTATACAGGGTGTTTGTGAAAAGTCCATCAATAATGAAAGGGCGTATTTATTGGGCCATTTTGAGTCGAAAATGTTCTATGACATTTTGCCGTCCGAGCCACGGTTTTCGAGTTATGATTTGAATATTTTAGGGATGACCCCTTCATTAAATTAGCGCTGTCTTTCAATTTCTTAATTAAATTTAAGGGGTCATCCGTAAATTACTCCAATCATAACTTGAAAACAGTGGCCCGAACGGAAAAATGTCATAGAACATTTTCGACTCAAAAAAGCCCAATAAATACGCCCTTTCATTATTGATGGACCTTTCACAAACACCCTGTATATTCCCGCCAAAGTTTTATTTTTAATTTTAAATACACGTGCACTGGAATCTCACGAACGTTGTTGTAGGTTAATAAACGATATAGAAAATAAGAAATACAGATATTTACAGAAATAAGGCAACCACAGGCAAACCTTTAAAAAAATATTATAGAAAAATGGGAAACTTGTAATCGATTAAATAAATAAAAATATATATATAAGAGAAATAGTATCAAAACTAAATGAAAATACAGACTGAAATGTTTTGAAGTAAAAAAACGTAACATACTTTGGTTAAATTCTATTTTGAAAAACATCACAGTCTAAAACTAAATACATTTACTCAGCGGAGTGAATCAACAAAAAGAAATCTCGGAAAATGGTACAGTCCTAACTTAACGGAAAGATTAATTTGGAGAGTGGTTATCCCCTCATGAAATTATATACGGTATTCCTTGATTTAAGGATCAGAGCTTATCAAGCAAATATTTTAATTTAAATTCCGAGAATTAATTAAAACGTCGTGACTTTTAAAAATTAATAAAATAAAAGTATGCTAATAAAGTTTGGGCGTCTCGACGACGTCCGCCGCAAATTCAATTTTAATTACGAGATATTACAAAGTATATTAATTAATCCGCCAAAAGAAGTTATCAAAGAACCAACCGAACCCCCCGGTACTTGGAATATATAGCGTAGAGTTTAAGTATGTTGTCGTCGGTGCTCGACGATACGAAATTAATTTAGTGCAATGGAATGAGTTCCTTCTAAAGTTCTTCTTTGCAAGCAAATTTCTGAAATTCCTTTTCGAAAGGGTTCGTACGCCCTGTCCCTACACGAGAACTGGGACACCAAGTATATGGTATAGCACCGGACGACAGACCCGCAAATTCTCCACATTTATTAGCTCGTCGAGTAATAAAACAATTTACTAAACTAAAATTAGCTTTTCTACAGAGTGGTTTAGATATTCTAGATCGGAATTACGACAATTTGAATTTTTACTTCTGACTGACTGATAATCAACGCCTAGTTCAAACACCTCTTTACCTATCAGGCTGGAAATCTGCAGGGACGTTACTCTTAACTAGTTGGTATACTTTCCTCAGTAAAATCAAATTTCCAGACATTTTCCACCATGAATTTTTCCCTGACTTTCCCAAAGCTTCCCTAGCCAGTGGCAACCCTTTAATTCCGGTTCAATATCGTAACTAAATTCAAGTATCACTGATAAAAGTCTCACCATTTTTTCTAGCTTGATATCGATCACCAATTTATCCCAATTTCGAATAGCTAAACCACGCTGTAAACCCATCAACGTTGCAACTTAGATCTCAGTTAAGTTCGCTTAATTAAAAATGTTGAAACATTTCTTAGAAGAACTCTATAACATCACACGCAGAGTTCCTTGATGTATGGTTAAGAAACTGTATTAACAATTTGATCATCCATTCTCAATAAATTGTAGAAACATGAATGCATACAGCTAACAGGAATCACTGTGTAGTAACCAAGGTGGGTTTTGTGGGAAGAGATTGACTTAATCATTATGCATGACGAATTATACTCCTAGCAAATAATCTATCTCGCTGCACGTTGAACCAACCAATGAAATCACAGTTAGAAAGACGTCAGAATCATGAGGCGTGACGGATACCAAGTTCTCAAGCCCGGCCCACAAAACCCGCATAGAAATTAACATGGATCACAATAATTCCAATTATCTGTATGTATTCCTGGTAGAAATAAATGAATTGAGTATTGGGAAAGGAAGGTTAAGCCAATGCCACACGTGCAAACTTAAAGACTCACGTGCAACCACGGAGAGGAGCGGAGCGGAGCTAGGGAAGGTATGTATACATTCACGTGCTTGTACCAATTCCTACAGGTGCCATTCATATTAACTACAGCGTTGCAAATACTTAAATTAAAAATAATAGCTCCCTTGAAGGTTTCTTCCAAATATAAAAAAAATAACCCAAATAGAAATAAAACGCACACGCACAAAATAAAACAAGTAGTATTAATACTCATAAGTGTGTCAAAATGTCTTGAAATTCTAAAGAAGCATTTTTGCAACAACGAAGGCTCACAGTGATTCCCTATAAGATTCGTCTTAGGTACAGAGGCAGACTTACGGTTTACTTATGTTACTTATGACGGGACGACATCTAGTTACTAAAGCAGATTTCGAAGACTCTTTTTATTCTTAACACTATACAGCTAAGCTGGTCAACATTGTAAGGCACGAATATGGAAGGCGCACGTTGACTTAATGGGTCTCTTTGCATCGGGTCAACTAAGATTGTCAATTAGTTTATGGAAGAGCGAGGGGACATTCTCTAATTTAATCAGTCGGATGGATCCCCCTCACCCCACGTCATTTCGGGGCAAGTGCTTTCTTTTTTTACTGCACGCACCATACGATTCCCGAGACACTCGTAACCAAACAACCCTTGCAAAAAAAAAAGAAGGTTGAAGCCTTTCCATCCTACTCGAATTCAAGCTCACTTGCTAATGCAGTGTTTCCCAAAGTTAAAGTTGCGACACATCCTTTGCCTGATCACAAATATATGACGAGTCTTAATTTCCGCGTGAATTTTTTATCTTACATTTCAGAGATGTATATTTTCAACCATTTCTATATTTGGCTTTGCCCTATACGATAATTTAAATATTGTAATGGAAGCCAGCTTTAAGGGGTGAAATTGCCTATGTATTTTCTATGAGCGCCTGTAAAACTCTTTACCTGCATTACACTGGTGTATTATAACATTTAAAAACATTGTTAAAAATTCACTTTAAACTGTACAGCGGAAGTTTAGGAGGAAATATAAAAATATTTAGCTCTTTAGTAATTGGAGAGAGACTTTAAAATTAGGCTTAAGTTTAAGTGAAATTTAAATTTAAACACAATTAAAGTGTGTATAACGCGTCTATGGTTGACGTTTTGAAGTCAACTTCTTAAACGGTCTATTGCAAATTGTAAAAAAAAAAATAATAATAATCATTGAAACGTATTTCATTGGAAGCCAACTTTAAGGGGTAAAACTGCCTATGTATTTTCTATGAGCGCCTGTAAAACTCTTTACCCGCATTACACCGGTGTATTATAATATTTAAAAACATTGTTAAAAATTCACTTTAAACTGTTGTACAGCGGAAGTTTAGGAGGAAATAGAAAATATTTAGCTCTTTAGTAGTTGGAGGGAAACTTTCAGATTAAAGGGAAAATGAAATGTATTGATAAATATTTTCAAATCATCAAAATCATTAACAAAACAAACCGGGTATCGAAACGATTCCGTTCTCCCTTTAAAAATATATGAAGGCTCATATGTCCTCGCTTCCGAAAGAGGATTTAGAATGCTAGGAAAAGTAGCGGGTTTCATCGTCTCTACGGGAAAATTTAATCCTTTCGTAAACTTGCGCAGTTTACAAACTTTCTAAATATATCGATTGTAACAAATATTCCAGTACTCCCAAATGCCCTATATAAAACCTCCTTAAATTATTTTAACGACTTCATTATTAAACTTCTTCGATTCCCAATAATTGCAAACATATTTTAATATTAATTTAATTTGAAAACTATATAATTTATGCCTATTCTATTTATCAGTAAACAATTTTAATAATTTAAAGGGTTACAGTGAGACTAAATTACTTTCCTTAAATTTTCTGTTTGAAAGTAGTTTTTTTACGTATTTAGACACGCAGAATTTTAATATCTACTTCTAAAAACTATTTAATCCTAAAATAATAGTTCAAAAACAGCGATTAGCTCTCCCTTGGCTTCTCGAACTAAGTTGAAACCATACTACGTCATACAAAAACCTCGCCCTCTCACAAAATTTCAAATATATAGACGTTGAATGTTCAGTTTTAACTTGAGTTTCCATAATTAATGGATAATTCTACTAAAAAAGACAATCTTATCTATTTTATGGGGCCCCAAGGTATCTTTTTAAAAAGCTTTTTTTAAAAAACAGCTTTTCAATTTTCGTGTCTCTATTCCTTTAAGGCATAAGATGAAACTATATGCATCATGTAATAAAAGATGAATAAATGTCTTATTTTCTTGTTGCGAAGTTTTTATATAAGAAAAAAAGAAAGAAACAACCCGAGGTTAGCGTGCTAGTCGGCGGTCATCTCCGCTCATCTAACCAACCTTCAACGCCAATTCCATTCTTCCATTCCCCCCCTTCCCTCACCTGGGATTATACAAACGTATACCCTATATTTCCTACATGAATTTAACTTGTACTATCCGCGACAAAACTGCCAAATGTTTCTTTTGTTTTCAGGTTAAAATTCGTAGTCATTTCTAGGTTTTTCCGGAATGTTTTAGGCCTAAGGCTAGTTGTCAATGTTAAGAGCATACTTTTAAAAACCTGACTGTTTGGGCTAACAACAAAATCTCAACAATGAAAATGGGAAAAAGGGATTTTTCACGATAAAAATAAGGTAAATTTTCAAAGTACGAACTGCAGATAAAACAAAATGGAATCTTAATTATATGAAAATTGTCTTAAACTGACAATTTTTTAAGTATAACGTAAAGTAAAGAACATTAGATCATTATTTCAACCATTTTTTATGAAAATAGGAAATTATTTCGGATTTCCTTTTATTGATATTTTTGTTATCCATGTTTCTTCATATGTGGAAACAATATTCTAGATATCTCTCCTTGATTGACTACTAAATTAATACTTTATTTCTAGAATAAAAAAAGGGTGATTTCAGGACTAAATAACGATTTGAAATTAGATTAAGGACCTTTAGGCAAACAGGGACTTTAGGGACCTGACATTAGCCCTTTATATATGTATAAACAAGGCAACTCTTAATATGGAAATTAAGTTATTAAAACGTACTTTTTTTAAGGCGAAACGCTGCATGCTAGAAGAAACAATCTTCAACGTTAATTAGAATTTAAGTAAACCCAAGAAATGTTTTCCCATTCCCATCCCTAACTTTGACAAGTTGATCCAGAATCTCTAAGAACCAATTACAATACCTTCACTGACCAAAGTGACCTTCCAAGCACATTGTTATTAATAACAGCGTGTTATCTTTAATTACTCTGGTGATAAATGAAATTATTCCGGTTTGTGTACCGAGAATATTTTCTTCATGCGGGAGGGGGGGGGAGAATAAGAGACGGGAGGGGGTGGCAGGGTATGGACATTATTCGTCTAAATGAGCGTCATAACGCTTAACCGGAGAATAAAGGGAAACCAACAGAAAGAGGTAATTTTCCAACCTATACTTTCCACTCTTAGAAAGCGTTACATCCCGAGTCTCAACGCTAATAAAACTCGTATTCTTCAAAGATTGCTAGAAGTGGCTGGCGGGTGTATAGAACAGAAAAACGGAACGGTCGTCAGCGAGCTACTAAAAAGATCATCCCCCTTTTTACCCCCTCCCCCCCGTGATAAAAACAGAAATGAAACTAGAGATCTCTTCAGCGGAGATACTCTGGAAAATACCGGCAACTTCTTTTTACGACCGCCACTACCTCCTTTAACAATGTTAGCTATAAGCCTATTCCCCTGTCGTTTCAATTTTCATTTATACTGCAGGTGGTTGAGATATTCGAATTACAACTAGCCATATCAAATCTACACGGTGCGCTTTAAAAGGGTTTGGGGGGATACGTGAAAGGGAAATCAAGTTGATTTTTTTATGAAGGATTCTTCTACTAATTATAAGACCAATCTGCATAATGAATCATACATAATGAAATACCAAAACAAGAAGCGATATCTTGTTTACTAGGAAGAAGGTCTAAGATGCCTAAATATTCGCGCGCCATATAGTCCCAGTCCCCCTTCCAAAATGGAAGAGGGACGTAAAAGGAGGCCGGGCTATTTCGCCTCTCCTCAGTCGGAAAATACGTAATTTTCGTCATTCGTGTCGCGCTGACGTGAGTTTTCAAGAACCAATGAGATGCGCGGTTGTAATTTAGAGGCGGGGATTAACTCCGGACCTGCGTTTGAACTGGAGATAAAGTTAGAAATGTGGCGAATTTATACCTTCTCTCTAGTAAACTAGATATCGCTTCTTGACCAAAAAAGAATGATTTTAAAATTCAAATTAGTTTCAAATTTCATAGATAATTTGAAAACTGCACCACATTCGACCAACGGCGTAACGCCCTGCCTTCTTGTTAACATAATTTATGTGGCACGTTTTGTATCTCCATACAAACAAACAAATAAACAACATTCAGAAATATATAAAATAGGAGAATGATACGGATGATCTGAATTCGAATAGCTAAACCACACCCCGTGTGTTGGAAAGTTAAGCCTTTTGCCGAAAACTGCCAATTAAAATTGTATAATTAATTATTTTAATAGCGTCCTTCTCAGTTTGCAAAATGATCGTTAGGGAAATATTTCACAATAAGTGTCTACCTATACATAATGGTAACTATTCGTTCAAAGTACCCTGAGTGTAACTTAGCAAGCCGGTGAAGCTCAATCTATATTTATATATACGTATCCCTCCGCTATTTCTATTGTTTTTATCTTTTGGTTGTGAAGTAGTCCGTTGGGAATTGACAGACTGGTGTAGTGGGGTGTGGTGCGCAGCTTGATAACTGGTTTCCATGGCAGGATTTTTCTTTATATACTTTTTTATGCATGTTTAGGTCTAGCACTTTTCCAGGCGAATGGAAATTGATAGGCTGTATCATAAGTAAGCTAACTACATTCATAAGTATGGTAAAATCACTGGTCCAAGATAAATTTTGTAATCTTTTTTCAAAAATATAGGACATTATGGGGTTATATAGGATATTCTGTGAGAGTATAGGATTTTATAGGAAATTCTGCGAAAATACAGGATTTTTTAAGAAATTCTACGAAAATACAGGATTTTATAAGAAATTCTACGAAAATACAGGATTTTATAAGAAATTCTACGAAAATACAGAATTTTATAAGAAATTCTACGAAAATACAGAATTTTATAAGAAATTCTACGAAAATACAGAATTTTATAAGAAATTCTACGAAAATACAGAATTTTATAAGAAATTCTACGAAAATATAGTATTTTACAGGTCAATTTGAAAAGTATTGGATCTCTGTCTCTGATCGGGGTTCTGCGAAAATTTGAAAAAAATATTTCCGACTAATTTCATTATCCTTTGTTTCATAGATTGCCTACTAGGAGATTGCCTATCAATTGATAATACCTTCAGCAAGTTATTAAATCCCTGTCCAATTTACTTTGGGAGAAGTAATTGACTGTCTTAGTGATGGAAACCGGACCAAATAAATGGAGAGAGAGAAAATCTAGCTCAATTTTTCTCGGATCCAATTGCGATACACAGACAGCAACTATATACACTGAGTAGTATATCAGTAAGTGGATTGGTTCAGGAAACTTCCCAAAACCCCACTCTTCTTATTGTTGAAAAAACAAAACAACACACTAAACACATCCTTCCGCCTAGCAACGTAACGCGTCTTCTTGTTCGTCCTGATTTACAGGGCGAGGGACTACTTCTTTCAACCACAAAAATTAGTTGTATTAAAATCAACTGTTTCGCTCTTCTCACTTCATGGAAATTAACCATTTCTTCAAGAAACCCTGGTAAGAATATTTTTGTTTCGAGTTTAAACTAAACATTCAGCAACTTCGAAGCAACGAGTACGAAATTGAAGCCCACGTTTTTATTCACGAGAACCATAGCGCGCGCGACCATTTCCTTTTATTATTATTTTTCATTTTTATAACGTACCAAAGATAAAGGCTTGTAGAATGAGGCTTCAATACATCTTTCCCTGCCTTTGCCTTCGCTATAAATTAAAATTGAAAATACTTCCAAGCCCGTACATACGTTTTCAACCAGAAATAGCGCGAGCTAGCCTTGTCTTATCATTTTTCATTTGTTGAATATACTAAAGATAAAGGCTAGTAGAATGTTGTGTCAATACTTCTTCTCCCGCCTTTGCCTTCGCTACAAATTTACGTTGAAAATTATGTAGGGTGCAGTGAGTGGAGCTCATTTAGTTTGGATTTCAGTCACAAAGTGAAACTGAGAAAAAAAAATATAAACAGAGGCTGAAAGCTAACCGAAGGTCACCCGGAATTTGCTGAGGAAAAAAGCAACTATACGTATAGTAAGATGTATTATTATTACAGAGCAAATTCCGATGGGTCAAGTTGGTCTATATTCTTTTTTATGTATATAAATTTTTGGCTCTCTCAAAAATTTTGGCTTCTTCCAACAATTTTATGTATATTTTCCGAGTTTCTTTTAGCGTGATATTTTATGCAAAGCGAATTTGCATTGATTTGGCTTCAATTCCGTAAGAGAGTGCTAGCTATGTTTAAAGTTTTCCAACTTGAACACTACATAACAGAGAGCTCTCTCTCTCTTTTTTGGATAACAAAAAAATTCAACGTGAAGAGTATATATTTTCGACCTCAAATTTACTAACGCCGAAACAAACAGCCACGATTCTTCGCTACTCGCCAAATATCAAATAGGTGAATACCGCTTACACATACCTCAAATCGAAATTAATATATTTGCCAAACAACCATATTTTAATCGATTTAAATTGATAAAGCAAGACGAAATTTTTATGAAAACTGAATTTACCCCAATTTTATAAAAATTGTAATTAAAAGTTTAGATATGACGTGCTAAGCCTAACCCAATTTTTAATTGTGTGTTTTCATATCAAATATAAATGAGAGTTATACTTAACACGTCAACTATTGAAACTTAAATTATAATTTGAGTAGAATTAACAGAAAGCGTTTCTAAAATAATTATTTAAGTTTTGTTAAAGATTTCTACGTTATGTTATAATTTAAAATTTTATGTCAAGCCATTTCATTCTCCCTTTAATAACGCTGAAATGACAATATTGCCTAAATAGCTCTAGCGGGGGGGGGGTTAAAGGAGTCAATGTAATATATAGACTTAATGTCTCGCGAAGAAACATTTTTTTCTCTCTCGTTAGGATAATAATATCCATTTGGTTAAGACGTTTTCCCTGTTGGACATTCATTCAGCATCTTCTCATTGGCTCCGTCTTTAATGGTTGCCCGGAAAGACCGATACAACATTATAACACGAGGGTTCCAACACCAGTGTTTCCCAGACGATACAATGTCGCCAAATTTTTGAAATCAACTTTTGAATTTCGAGTGAAAAAAAGCGTAAATAGGGTTCATAGACGAAATTAATGAAATATATTACCGAATTTATTTTTGTCACGTGGTTGTTTTAAGTCATTTTTTGGCCTACTAATAATCTCACTGAAGAGTCTAGTCTAGCCGATCACATGTGGCTATAAAACCTTTGACTTAATGTTTATCTTGTAAGGCATTATTCGAGTGTATTACCCCTCGATAGGAAACAGGCTGCTACTTAATTGCCAATTCGACTGCCTTTTTTTGTTGCCAATAATAGACTCCCCTTGAAAAAGGGATAGTGGCACAATAAGATTCAATTCAGTTCCTATTTTTTTGGGAGGGTTCTTGGGCGATTTTGAGTCGATAATGTTCTCTGAAATTTTGCCGTCCGAGCCATACCGTTTTCGAGTTAAGATTGGGAATGTTTTACGCATGAACTCTTACATTTAATTAACAATACCTTTCAGTTTCTTAGTTAAATGTAAAGGGGTCATCCGTAAAACACCCCAATCATAACTTGAAAACGGAGCCCCGGACGGCAAAATGTCATAATCGACTCCAAAGCACTTAAAGAAAACACCAACGTAATTTCATACATCCCTTTCTGAAACACCTTGTATTTTAGTGAAATTTTCCAGTGAATGGTAATATGTTGCTTCTAAAATCAAAGTGTCCTTTCAATAGAAAAAGGGATAGTAGTGCGTAAAAGGCGTCCAGATTTAATTTATTTAAACCGAAATACTTCTCTATCATTCTTATACTTCAGTGTTCAGTGAAATATTTCTAAAAACTTCCATCTATTATTTTATCTGGCACGCATGCTGTGTTGGTTCAATTGGTATTCATGGGCGCTATTCTATTCCTTTGGGGGGATATATCTAACCCCCCTGGGAAGAAATGTAATTTGTAAAAATATCTATTTTGATATATTCAAAGGGGATTTATTCTTGTGGCGGACTGATGAGTTTGGACGTTAAAATCCCTTACAACGAAATATACCTAAGAAATATATCATATATCATATTATACGTATTTTTGTTGGGCTTTAGAATTCATCTTTTTGTGGATTTTACCCCAACCCCCCCCCCTCCCCGGGGAGGCGCGAGAGACAGCGATTGATTAGGGATATCAGAATGTCTACTCACGTATCGTACATATCTCATTTATTCAAATGTCCCAAATGTAATTTCCCGAATTCATATATCTATCTAGATTTACGAAAGACCAGCCATAGTCTGTTCTTTGTCTTAGAAGGAATAAAAGAAAAGGCAGGGTGGGTGTAAATTTTGATACAGATTACATTCAAAATGAATTAGTGCAATTCATCTTCCGCTATTATTGCTATTATATGGGAAACCAAATTAATTTGTCTTTATATTAGAAAATTGTCAGAAATGTCACGGTTCGGACCCCCTGACCATTCACTTCATCATACCTGGCACGTATTTAGCCTTGCTCCAAGCATGGTATGATCAGGGATAGATTCAATTTTAGAAGTAGGAATGGAGAACGGTTAGTATTTACTTCAGTCCGACTCATAGCCCCCTTCCTTCAACACGTAACGAAAAGTTTAAATTATCTTATTGTCTCACTTAAACTACGTTTTGATGACGTTGCTGACGGAGACGGAGAAAAATACGTAGTTTCTTTTTACCTCTGTCGCTATGACCCGCCTCTTCTTTCATACCCCTCCGTCCCTTAGAAGGGGGTCTGGGACGCGCGCCCAGATATTACGCTGTTCTCCATTCCTACTTCTAAAATTAAATCTATCCCTAGTATGATACATCAAACGAAATCCCCGATTTATATCTGACTTTGTACGAAATTAATTTAAATTCCTAACTTTTTTTTGCAAAATCAAAGCAGTTGAGAACATTATTTATTATAAACAAGTCAATTCTAAGTTAATTTTTAAGCAATATTTTAAAACTTATTTATTTTAACGTGCAATTAGCTTATTTTAAAAATCCCTTCGTGACCTTTCCAGGTTTTCTCTTAACTACGGCAACCATCTATAACGTTCGAAGCTATCGGCTATGCGCTCTTACCAACTTTTAAATCTATCCTTGACCCCTGGATAACTTCTACAAAGTCACTAGCTCCGTTTCTAAATGTAGCTGAGGGATGGTCGATATATGTATGGTTTTAAAGAGGATTCTGTGTAGAGAGAGAAAGAGGAAAAGCGAAAGTCTCCACTCACTCTAAGACGGACGGAGTAAAACCGGAAGTAAAAAAGCGGAAATGAAGAAAAGGGAGGAAGTGGTCCTACAACAGACATAAGAACCTTACAACAAGTTATCTGACGAAGAAAAAAAAAGAATGGCCAGGCCCGAATTTTTCTATCTCTAAAGGCTTATGCTTGAATTAAAATCTAATTTAATGTTAGAAACTTGACACAAATCTACTCGAAAACTCCAAATAAAAGCTCTTCTGGATTTAATTTATATCAGAAAAAGTAAACCTAACACCAATAAGTATGATACAAACTTCCCAAATGTCGCATAATTCCAGCACTGTTAAATTACTTAACAAATTAAAGGGTTACTCGGGTTAGAATTTTTTCTTTTTTAATCGAAAGAGCGTATAAAATAATGAATATATCAATTGGAACCATGTTTCCATCTACAATATTAACGAAGATACAAGCAATTAAGTTTTCGTAACGGAGACACTACGAGTTAGACTTCCTCGCCAAGCACTGGGGAGTACCCCTATTGGACGAATTCGCCAGTGCTTCGCGGGGAAGCCTAACGTGTAGTGACCCTTAAGGAGACTTAATTGATTGTACCTTCTTTAATATTGTAGAGAGAAACATGATTCCGATTGATAAATTCAATTCGGTAGAAGTGCATGTCAAAATGGGTTACAAGTTTGGACGCAGAAAGTTAAAAAAAAAAGTGAAAAGTAAAATTGGAAAACGTTTCACTCGCAAAAATACATATCCATTACCGTATCTCGGAGGAAATCATACCTTCATTAACGTACTTAAAGTATTTATATTACTTATGGTATCAGTAAGAAGATTTGAACCAAACAACAGTGCCGCGTTACCGCTACTTAATACACCCTAAGACGGCAAGAACCCCTTGAAATATCCGGTGGGAATTGCCGGAGCCCATCTCTCTCAACTTTCAGTTGGGCGGCAATGGTCAAGCGATACATATAGGGCCTGCACCCATATCCCATAATAGTCCTCCTAAGCTCGGATATCTCTTTCCTGCTATAACCACTAAAGTTGACATTTAATATTATAATGCCCCCGTTATAACAGTGAAATCGGATAGCTCGTAACACTGGCTCGCCTGTTTGCTTTATTGCCAGTAACCGGAATGCATACAGCTTCAAAGAAAGATAGTTCCCCCCATATCTCTCGTGTTAATTTCCATGCTGGCTTTTATGTAGGCTGGACTTGAGAACTTACTATCCGTCACGCATCATAATTCTGACGTCTTTCTAACTGTGATTTCATTGGTTGATACTTCATAGAACACCCGAGGTGCAAAAGGAAGCGGGATAAATTATTTGCGAGGTAAAATTCGTCATTATCTAGGTGGCTCTTATTACAAAATTCGCCTAGAGATACGTTGAGAAAATGGATACACAATAATTCCAATTGGCGGTATGAATTCCTACAAGTAAGTATATACGCCAGGCGCTTTCAACTAACTTGATATCCCAGTAAGGAAATATCCCTTCTTCTAGAAAGCCAATCAAAATGATCTATCTTTAGCTTTTCAACGTTAAACCACGGATACAAGAATCCATAAAATGTACTGGCTTTGTTTCCCAAAATTTCCGAAACTGCGACACATATTTGCTATATGACACTACATTCCATGTCAACTTTTTAACTTTTTTTTGAATTTCAGAGACAATGTCTATGTTTGCCATTTTGTTTGGCTTTTAAATATTGGATGAAACTATAAAATTACTAAAGTACCATGAACTTATCAATATATTACTCCACGCTAGTATACTATAATATAATTACCGAACCAATTAAAAACCCATGACCTGCAAGAACATTTTTAAAATCTCCTAACACCCATGCATTTTCAAAAATTCTAGAATTTCGCACTATTTCCAGCCAGGTACCGTGGTATCCCTTAAGTTATTCCTCTGGCGAATGCGAAATTTCTCCGAAAACGAGTATACCAGAACACATTGAGTGGTAATCAAAGATTCATGGGAATTTCCTAGAATATCCGGAAAGGGTTTCCAATAACCTTTTCAACGTTTCCTTGGCGATGCCCTTTCTATATTTAACATTAACACGAGGACCCCAACTTGGAATAAAGTAAAAGTTTATAAACCTTTGATCTTTTTCTAGATATCTCATTACGAATTCAGGCTCAATGCAGAATAGGCGGGAAAATATATTCACCCTTACCGTTTTCTCTAAAAACCTTCGACACCGTTGCGGTAAAAATGAAACGATTTCCCATGCAACATATTTCACCAAAAGCCAGTTGCAGCTAACACTTCGGGTGCTACGATAATATTGCCGCAATTCTTTCCTTTGGTGACGTTCGATCTTTCGTAATGGTGGCTACAAGAAGGTTACCTACCTCCCCAACTGAACCAAAACAATTTAATTTCAAATTTGCCACGCTCACGTACAACACGAGCACGACCGACCAACTAATAGTGAAAAGGAATCTAAGTTACTGGTGGAATATTCTAAAAGATCTATTTTATAGAGGAGTTTTGGGGCTTTTAAGTTTAAGCAAAGTATAGTTTTTAAGAGCTCGCCTTGAAGCTATAGTTTCGGCAACTCGAAAATGGTGACCCGGACGGCAAAAGTTATAGAATATTTTCGACTCGAAATCGCCCAAAGAACATACCCAATCATAATTTCTGATAGACCTAACAGAAACACCCTGTATTGCTGAGTTTAAACATAAAAGTAATTGAATATGTTCCTCCAATGAAATGAAAGTTAAATATTTCTATCATTCTGAATTCTTAGCGAAATTGAAAACTCTAAACGTTTCTTTTCACTTTGTAGTTTGAACCATATTTTTAGGCATATCCTTAAAACATACGATGGACAATCAGTTTGACCTAGTGTGTAGAAGAAGAACGTGATGTTGTTGTTGTTGTTGTTGTTCTTTTGTTCGTTATTTTTAAATGGTAATTCTCAGAACCGCATCTGGGTGTCGCTGGTCGCTAGCTGTATTGGAAATAAATGCTTTTCGTAATTAAAAAAAAAAACTTTTGAACCGCGGCCGTTGGATCCACAGCCGGATACTTTACTACCTCGCCTACAGACGTCTGTTAAGAGTGAATTGCAGATATAATAGGAAAGACAGAGAAAGGAGATAGGAGCGGTCTGAGCTGAGCTGAGTGAGTTCCAAGAGAGGCGGAAATGAGATAGACGCGGTTCGAGCTGGTCTGAATTCTATAAACGCGTGCTTTGACGATTATGCCCATAGGTCTATTGGTATTTTTTAGCTACATTGTATGGATGGGACTAATACTTTTACCCGAATAATAGTAGTAGTAGTAGTAGTAGTAGTAGTAGTAGTAGTAGTAGTAGTAACAAAGACTAATTGAAATAACGGAAATGAGGAAGTAACTACTACGTTCCCGCCCCTTACCGAAATACTAGGGGATATTTCACTGGAAGTAAATATGGGGATAGCGAGAGTACGTAGACGATGTTGCTTAATTGTGGGCTAGACCATCTTGTTTTATTTTATTTGTGAACAAAACGGAACGTTTCTAGAAAACTAAACTGATAGATCTTATGATATTACGGATATAAATTGATGTTAGATCTTCGCGAGCGAGAGGGGCTATGCACTATGATGTATAAAAGAATTTTTCCCCCTCTATCTCAGCTTACGAACTCAACTGCTATCCTTCCTCTACGAAGTCTTGGCTCATAAACTGTCTCCCAACACTGGGAGAATGGCATCAAAACCCATTTAGTGAAAACTAAGGGGCAATTTAACATTTCCCTACTTTGAACCCATTAAATGACTACGCTATCTGATATCATGAAGTGTCCAGCGAGTTAGTGAATACCCCCTCGAAAACGCGAGTAAAATTCGGCAGCGTTTTTACCCCAAAATGGCTGAAAGCTTTTTTCATAACAGTTTGAGTATTTTTTTGGTATTTCTTTCGGTTTTTGTGGCTCGAAGCGCTTTTTGCCAAAATGTTCCCGCAAAAAACATTTTCTTCTTCAATAAGTTATTTATTTGGATTCTCGGTTGCACTCTTGAAAGGTATAAAAATAAGGCCCTTCACTCTAAGTGCCTTTAAACTCTTCCTAGAATGCAATCTAGCCTATGAAAGCGATCGAGCCTTTTAGAAATTCGATATCTATTGGTATTTACAAAATACCGCCTCTAACAGATTTTACTTTCTTTACAAATATCGCCTTCAATAACCTATAGGCCATGAAACGAACAACCTTTAGCGTATTTCCGCTTTTCGCGACCTATAACGCAGCCTGAGGCCTTTACTAAAGAAGGCTGTGTGGACGGAATTCAAGGCGGAAGAAAAAGTTTAACTGAAATATCGCGATACTCCAAGGAATTATTTATTTATATTGAAGAAACTTTTAAAAAATAGGCTTTCCTTTCAAACTATTATGTATTCACGAATGTGCACGTAAAGGGGACATGAAGGAATAACGCTGCATGCGGTTGACGAAGTTCTTACGTATCACATAAATGTCCGTGGAAAAAAAACACACAAATTGGACAAATAAAGAGCTTATGAAATTAAAGTCATTTCCAAATTTTTAAATTGACTTTTCCAGCTTTCCCAGACCAATTTTAATTTCGTGGCTTTGAAAATAATACCATGAACTTCGTGCTATACATAGTTCCCTACTACCACAGCGTAATTACCGAAACAACATAAAAATCTGTCGCTTTTATATTGTAGTTTTAAAATTCCACAACAACCGTTTTCAAAAACTCAAACTTTCCCCGGTATTGCAGTAATTCTACGTGGCAACTTGAATACGCAATGTTGCTATAACTACAGCTATATACAGTAATAGCAGCTCCAAGCACTGACTGCATGCATGGGATACCAAGACTATTCTATATCTATTTGGAAAGAAATACGTTCACGTGGCGTCTTAAACGACATATACATATACCATATCAAAAGTTTATAAGATATGTTCCATAAGTATGACACTTCCTATACTTCGTAATGCTAGAGACATGAGAGCTAGTTCGAGAACGACAAGCGAGAATTGACTACACTCGGTTTTGTAGTCCATCTTCCAATTTAGTCCGTACTAAGGCTTGACAGCGTCTCACCAGTCGTCGCTTTACGAGAATCTAAGACGTTTCGCCTACGTCACTTCATGACAACCAATCAGTAACCAGTGACAAACTTATGGAACATATCTTATGAACTTATGACTATATGTAGTCTCAGGTATATTTAAGGTGGGTGGAGCGGATCTTTTTAGGCAACAATATCTTTC
The DNA here is from genome assembly GCF_054372755.1 of Phalangium opilio. Taxonomy (NCBI): domain Eukaryota; kingdom Metazoa; phylum Arthropoda; class Arachnida; order Opiliones; family Phalangiidae; genus Phalangium; species Phalangium opilio. Next base: position 6,140,690 of record NW_028324170.1, read on the forward strand.
TTGGCAAGCAAACTCTTCGATCTTATTCAAGAAATATTCCACTTCCTCCCCCCCCCTCATTCTTTCTTGTTCCGGTTCTCACGAAGGAGGAAGAGGGAGAATGGAAAAGATAAGTTTGTTTGCGAGTAGGAAATTACGGCTTTGCTTATATCAAAAGAAAATGGGCGTTACCCTTTTCTTGCAGCAACAGACCGCACAATGAGATACAAAAGATGATATCTACTTACTAACGGATTTAAAGTGATAGTCAACAAAAAGATCTATAGAAATTTCATCAACACTTTTGGCTTTTTCTCGCCACCCCCTTCAACTTCACGTATTTAAAGGGATAGTCAACAAAAATATCTGTAGAAACTTCATCAACACTTTTGGCTTTTTCTCGCCACCCCCTTCAACGTTGCGTCTTTAAAGGGATAGTCAATAAAAAGATCTATGGAAACTTCAACACTTCTGGATTTTCCTCCTCTCTTTTCAACTTCTTGGCGAGAGGGAGAAAAACCGATTTTCCTGAGTTTTCCAGGATTTTTCCCATATATTACCCAGGTTTTTTTCCCATATACCAACTCGCATCTCTACTCATAGCCCCCCCCCGTTTCAAAGTATGTCACGTGTTCACGATCAAAACTACCTCTTTTAATGGAAGTTACTTGGTTTTGTCGCGAACCGCCTACGAACGTTTTATATTGAGAAAATGGACTGAGAAGGCCGTTCTCTCAAATGTTGTTTTACGGAAGAAAAAATGCAATGTTTGCTTTCTGTAAAATATACGAATAGAGCGAGATTCCGGACTCGTTTTTTTTTTTCAGGGGAAAGGACAATTGACAAAAAAGTATAGTTTTCTTTCCCTGAGTTACACTTGATCATTAAACAGCACTACTTTCTTCTGTCATTAGAATGTTTAAAATGGCGTGTCGACACGCCCCTAACGAATCAGCCTTGCAGCATATCTCTAGGAGAATAGATTTCTCAGATGAGAAAAAACAACAACGTTGAAATACTTCGCGAGTATCCGACACCACGATATTACGGTTTTTCAAAGGTCGATGAAACAAAGCCGCACCACAACTTATATTACAACAAAAGTTTCCCGTAGCAATAAGTGGGCGTGTCATATTAACTTTTCTCTTTCGGATAAGAAATTCAAATATTGGTTATTTAAACGACGACATTCGTTTTTTTCTACTTGAACATTCTTAAATTCTCCTGACAGAATATTTGCTTAAGAAGCGATCAGTGACGTAAGTGGCATACATTGGAGGCCTTACACGTCACCCTACTTTAAAAAAAAGAGGTCTTTCAACTCTAAATTATGAGAACTGGACATTGGGGCTCCTAAACAAAAACCATTTTTAAATATCTGCCTCTTCAGAGAACCGTATAAGCGTCATTTTCACAAACCTGAAACCACTAAACATTTCCCCCGTCATTTCAACTCCCGGTCTAAGATATCCTCCTCGTATAATAATCCTTTCACTAAATATTAGATTTGTGGATTAAAATTAAATCCAGTGCACTTCAGTTTTTGCAAACTTTAAGAGTGTGGAGACAAACAGGGCGCCTTTATAAGTCTGACTGACAGTCTATAAACCAGATCATAAGCCTGTAACCAAGTCATAAGTGAAGAACAATGTAACAATGCACTCCGTCTGCCTTTCGATAGGCTTATGGCGGCATATTTCATTTGCATTTTCCCCATATATATAACACTTCTTAATCAGAGTTACAGGTTTCTGCACTTAGATGACGAAGGGAATCGGTTTCTATCCTTGGTTCAAATAATACCGGCCATTTACATAATCCATCTTTCCGTATAAGACAGGAAAATATGGTTGCCACAATATTTTCAAATTCAAATTCCCTGACAATTTCCTGCAATACTGTTATTGTCAAATTCCTCGCAGATATCTAAATATATTTATTCTCATTCTTAGCTTCGATAATGAATACCTAATCACATATTTTAGTTTTGATTTTGAAATGTCATATTAGCTATCATAAAATAATTTTCCATTTAATCTCTTTTGTCCCCTCAGAAACACTAATAACTAAGTCTCCTGCCTCCCCACTGGTTTTTCCATCTGCCATTTGGTCATTTCCCCAGAGAGAAACAAAAGAATCGGCGACATTGAAAAGGCAATCGATAATAAGCTAACGATAAACGATACTGGACACCGAGAGCTTGAGTCTCTCCACTGTACGACAATAGAATTTCTCCTTCCAATGTTGCCCTCACAGGCAAAACAAAACAAAAACACGTTTTGAAGTTAAAAATTCATAGATTCTCAGTAAGGGAGCCAGTATGCGTGGGAATCGTTGGTCATGTGGTTAGGCTTAGCGACTCATTCAAAAATCCCCTTCGTAACGAACAATTTTTCATAAAAGTAATTTTTCATTGTAATTACAAAGCAGAACTTATTAAAACCATCTATCACGCATTCAAAAAGGATGACTACAGAAGTTTCTATTGTTATATTTCATAGAAACCCCGCCTTTATGTCCCCATAAAGCATCCCCCCCCAAACCAAGGCTTAAATGCTTTTTTATTTTGAATATCTTGGAGACGTTTGTTAGTTATTATCAGTTTGTTTTTATAATATCACGGGACAAACAGTGCACGATCACAACAATTACGATTGTTTACTCAATTGTGACTGGTTCCATGATGAATGATTTCTCTGTTGTCTCTAACATTGGTTCCTTTCATTATCAATGTAGATCCTGTGTCCAGAGCTAACTTCAATGGCACAATCTAAACGTCAGAAATGGAAAAAAATCGTTATTAACTTAATATAATAATAATAATATAAAAAAACATGTTGCAAAATACGGAATAATGCGTGATACAATTAAAATATACTAAAAAAACGAAATGCTTACATTCCGATATTGAAACCCTACTTTATTCTAAGTTCAATTAAATAATTTAACTTAAACCCAACCGTAAACGATCATTGTGTTTTAACTTAAATTAACTTAATTACTTATAGAAATAATTTATTTGAAACGAACCGGCATCCCCGTCCGTACTCAACTTTCCATATTTGATGGCAGACGAAGATACATTAAGGAAGAGCCTACTCGATCAAGCACTAGCTCGATAACAGAGTGGATCTCGTGGTATTGTTATTTTAGGTGCAACATTAATTTTCGCGCGTTTCAAATTCTTTAATATTAAATAAATACAATTAGGAGATTATTTTATCCCTCGTCTCATACAAATAATTACTACGTTATTTATGTAGGAGGTACCTCGGAGTCCTTGACATCTTTCTCTACTCGCTCCCTTTTCCTAATTCTAATTGTAAAAGTCAAAAAGTCGCGACCTAAAAACGTTAAACAAATACACTGGGGAAATAGATACCTACATGTAGCTTAAAGCTCTTAGTTCAAAACTCATTTCTTTAATTGCCTAATCTTAAAGCCGGGACAGGGACAGGTAGCAAGGTCCGCCTTTCCCTAGGGACCAAGCAAGCCCCCATTTTCCAATCGCAATTAGTGTAAATAGACACTTTAAGCTACCATACCAAAATATAAGGCAGTTCTATAATCTAGTAGTTTCCTCCTATAATTTAGTAGTTTCCTCCTATAATTTAGTAGTTTCCTCCTATTATTTAGTAGTTTCCTCCTATTATTTAGTAGTTTCCTCCTATAATTTAGTAGTTTCCTCCTATTATTTAGTAGTTTCCTCCTATTATTTAGTAGTTTCCTCCTATTATTTAGTAGTTTCCTCCTATTATTTAGTAGTTTCCTCCTATTATTTAGTAGTTTCCTCCTATTATTTAGTAGTTTCCTCCTATTATTTAGTAGTTTCCTCCTATAATTTAGTAGTTTCCTCCTATAATTTAGTAGTTTCCTCCTATAATTTAGTAGTTTCCTCCTATAATTTAGTAGTTTCCTCCTATAATTTAGTAGTTTCCTCCTATAATCTAGTAGTTTCATCCAATAATCTAGTAATTTCCTACTATAACCTACAAGTTTCCTCCTATAATTTAGTAGTTTTCCTTCTAAACATGCAACACAAGGCTATTACGTATTACATTCCTCATAAGTTTATTTGATACAAGCAGACAACATTGTGACATGTTTCTGCCTGTTGCCATCATTGGAAGGTTCATTCGTTACAGCTTAACATCTCTATTGTTTGGACTGCGATAACTGGCAGTCTATATTCAGGCGAGGTTGACTTTAAAGCGAAACCTACATCATTGCGTTATCTCAAACGCCTTGTTAGAGCAAACTGCGGTTGTATCTCGAGACATTCCCCAAGGAGAGCAAGAGAGGGAAAATAAAAAATTAGGGAAAAAGGCCCTCTGCCCTTTTTTGGAAAAGCTACAATATCTGATCTTATGCTCTGCTTAGTCCTTGCCTACCATTAAGTAAATTGAGCCAATCCACCCTGCACCTGTCATGTACAAGAGCCTTACCATGCGCGCCCATGTCAAAAAATGAATGCTTAACAAAATTTAATTTCATAAAAATGCCATCCATCTAAAATTATTACAGAAAATTCTAAAATAATTCTGCTACACTCAGGGCTGTACTTTCCTCCTAAAATAAAACACTTTCCAACTGTAATCTAGTACTTTCCTACTACAGACAAGTACTTCCTTACCACGGTCAAGTACTTTCTTACCACGGTCAAGTACTTTCTTACCACGGTCAAGTACTTTCTTACCACGGTCAAGTACTTTCTTACCACGGTCAAGTACTTTCCTACTACGGTCAAGTACTTTCCTACTACGGTCAAGTACTTTCCTACTACGGTCAAGTACTTTCTTACTGTAATAAAGTACTTTCCTACTGTAATAAAGTACTTTCCTACTGTAATCTAGTACTTTTCTAGTAGTACTACAATAACTACAAGACAGGCGGTATAGTGAAAAAAGTACTATACTGTAGGTTGAAAATAGAATACAACCGAATAGCTAAGTCACACTACTGGAAAGCAGTTTCGATTATCCGATCCCTGCAGAAAAAAGTAACTTTTTTCGATACGTGGGGGTGTAGACCCTTGAAAGCGCAAAATTACCCGAATTAACTTTTAATATAGTTGCATGGCCCCCTTCTCCTTTCCCACAAGTTCCTTGACCAATCCGTCAAACTCGGACTTGAAGCCAATGGAACCAAAACCTAGAGTGATCCTATTTCCGTTTCCCACGTATCTCATCTCCCTGCCTTCAAATGTACTACATCTGATTCGATCAATGGCAACCTGAGATTGAGGGTGAAGCGAAATCGCTCGGGTCAACTTGGTCCAGTCCAGAAATGGAGACTGGTCAGTCAGCTTCAGACAGGAGTCCGATAGACCAATTACTTTTGATGGAGTAGACCATAGGAGTGTCAATATTTTGCAGCCAAAGTAACGCATCTTATGGGTTTGATTACGTATACCATATGGCGTTCTTGTTATAAAGGTATGAAATCTTAAGCCTTGGTTTTAATCTTAACCTTTCACCTCGGCGCCTCAACTTATATTGAACCGATATTTTAAAGGGAGAATGAAATGGCTAGACAGTAACAAATTTAAAATCGATTTAGTTTCTTGGAAGCCAACTCAAAGGGGTGAAATAGCTAATGTACTTTCTATGGGCGCCTGTACAACTCTTTACCTGCATGACACCCGTGTATTATATAGAGGCTGTTCCAAAAAAGAGGTGGTTCTTTGGGCGATTTTGAGTCCAAAATGTTCTATAACATTTTGCAAAAATTAAGTAAGAAAATCTACGTCAATATCAACGATAAATAAAAAGTTTGAAGATTTTAAAAGTTGAGTTTTTCAATATAAAACAATTTAAAAAGAGTTTGCTGGTCATTTTGAAATAATTATTTTCAAATACTACCACATGTAGTTATTAAAACCATTTATAATTTACCCCTTATTAACTAAAATAAACCTTTCAATTAAACAATAATTAATATTAAACAACTTTAAATAAAATAAAAAAAACTAAAAGTTTCAGTCGGTTTCTGCATTCTCGTAAAGTATTTGCATTCAGCCACCTCCAAAAAACACGCGCAACACAAACTGATAAACGATCTACTGCCTTTGAAGAGAAAAAAATCTTTCCCCTATAGCGACTTTTGCTCTTAGTAACTACATATCCCAAGCAGATTTTCAGGTAGAAAATTCACCCTTCTAAGGGTGAAACCGAGTGTCAGAGGGTGTCTACAGTCCGGGGGGAATAACCAGCAATTTGCTTGGAGTGAAAGTCCGGCGATAAACTCCATTTCAAAGTTCAAGAGCGCTTTGCACAAGACTTTGTATATATATATACATATACAAAGTTCAAAGGTCAAATCCCCAGAAAAGCAAAATAGATGGAAAACAAAAGCCGCATTTCATTCCACATTCTCTGAAGAAGTAAATAATAATACATACAAGAAGGGTGCAACTATATAACGTTTCCATGCTCAACTCACGCTCACTAAAGGCACCTGTTACTACCGCTATATTTTTCATACAAAAACTTTAAACTGACTTTATAAAGATTTCCTGAGCGTTTAAAGTAATTTTTAAAGCAAATTTTTAATTTCAACTTTCATTTTTAGAGAAGTCAGAATGTTTAGAGTTTAAAATTTAATAGAATCAAAATAAATATATAAATATATTAATTCAGGCTAGTACTACTACATGAAAACTACCGAATCAATGCACTTTTTCAGGTCTTCAAGGTACTTTGGCAACCATGTTTTGTTAATCAGGGACTTATTTTACACGTCACATTCTCTAGACGTTCAAATTATTTAACGTAGTTCTAAAGCAGGCAAGATATACTTCTACTTCAGAGAATTATAATACTCTTCTGATTTTGAGCGCAGGTTGAAATAGCGAATTGATATCGTAGAATATTGGGTGCATGGGGGTTGGGACTATTTTGAAATTCGAAATATCTTGATTTCTTTGGTGTGTGGGGGCGATATATTCCCCATTTCCCCAATGTGGTATTGGGGGTAGCGCCCCCTACAGATGAAAAGTGTTATACTTGGGTGGATGGCGGTGTTGGGGGGGGGTTTAGAGCGAGTGAGGAATAAAAAGGAGACTCCAAAACTAGAATCAATTGCGAAGCAAGGAATATTTTAGCTCCGTATCTCTCCAATCCATCTAACAAATGGGCAAAATGCTTTTTTTCTACTCTTTGAGCGTCTTGCAAAGACAATAAAAAACCATACCGGCAAAGTCACAATTGATAGTAAATTCCACTACTTTGACGCATTCATAGTAAAGACAAAGTTTAACTGAGAGACGGCAAAAATAACAATCTTACAAAACGAAAACAAGTAAGCGAGAATGAAATATAAGTACCCTACAGACAACCATTTACTTCCTAATCCTTGGCCTTCTCTCTGATGCCAGACTGCATTTGCATTTTTACAGAGCAAAGAAGGTTTTCGAGTTAAATTACAACATGAAACCGTAGGGAAGGAATCGAAATGGCCCATCATTTCCACGATTTTAAACCCGCCTCCCCGCCTCTCGCATTGAACAACCTTAGAAGGATAGCGCTGCAACTTAACGAAGATAAAGTCTCAACCGTTTCTAAGTCCGCATTTTACTATAGACGTCCTGAAGGGGACGTTAGCCTATGAAGATGTCTTCTCATTACTAGACACGGGTTTCGTCGCCCCAACTGAGTTAATACCAACAATAAGTGGGCGGAAGGATACGTAAATAGTAGAATAACAAAACCATCTTTACCGATGTACGCCTTTCCCTTCATTACAGCTTCCATCAAATACGTGAGAACCAAGCGCGTGCGGAAACAACATGACAGCGCGAGAGACACTCTTCTTACAATAAGGGGAAGGATATATGCCATATTTAACATTGACGCCTTGCTTTGGAAACTCATTTTAATTGAATAGTGTCCGACCGCACGCGCGTTTACCTTGTTATTTCGGGAGAGCTCGTGCGGCCTGGGAGTGTAATGTAATAGGAGAGCACGCGCCAAAAGGTAGAAATGGCGGGAATGGATGTAGAAGGGAGGACAAACGCGTGGTCTTAAACAATGATCAAGCAAGCGGGGATCATTTCGCATTGTCTTCCATCCATCCTTGTCTTCTTAAGCTCCCCCGTCCCTACGCTTCCGCAACACTAACTAACATGTTGCGGGAGAAAGCTCTAATGAAATTAAAGCCCTAGTGCCCCCAAGATGGTAGAGAACCATCTCAACTCGGTGTCGCCGCTTATATGATAAAGGCGGGAATAACGTGACAGAAATGTCTCATTTACATTTTCGAAATTAAAATCAATCCGAGTCAAAAAGGGAGCTCCCGCGATAATTATAATCTCCACTGATAACTATTGCACCTTCCCAGCGTGCAATACGAGTATGATCGCCCGTCAAGTCACCGAAAAAGAAGTTCAGGGAAATTTAATTACTTTGCAAGGAGGATGCTGCAGTTAATGACTAGCGTATAGCGGAAAATAAGGCCTTGGTTAAAATCTTTGGAAATTTCCAGACATAGTCAAGTCTGTCGCTTATCGCGTGACCAAATTAAGGTTTTAGACGTTTTGATGTTTTTCTTAAACTGCCTATGCTAGATTATTAGGTTTTCAAAGAGCTAAGTAGTTTAACTTCGGAAGAAGTAAGAAGTACTATCTCAAATCGCCTGGAATCATAATAGAAGAAATACCAGCGTCGCCGCGAAAGAATCTCGGAAAAGTAAAGTTGTTATCTATGGAAAGGCAGCCGTTCGTAAAGACACCAAACCCCCCACCCCCCAGCCAATAATCCTCTAACACCCACCAATAGCCAATCAGAAGACGATATAAAGACGGACTAGGTCTTACTTTCCTAATGTTAAGCCGGTGTCACACACACTCGCTATTCGGGAAGTGTAGAGCGACTGTTGCGGATCTTTTTCCCGTCGAGAGAGAGAGAGAGTGACCAAGACGATAAAAATGCGGAACCGCCTTTATGGAATAGGCATGCAACTTAGCTGTACCGTCGTAGAAACAAATTCATTGGGTTGGAAAAAATTGGCCCGAGTAACAGAAGAACAAGTTGAGGAAGGCTTCATTCAATTCTCGTATCAAGAATAGATAAGATCCGAGGGAATAACCAACCAATACAATGTCATACCGACATCAAAACACAGAGTTTCAACTTGCGCTGGTGAGCCGGATCAGTAGGTATATACACAAAGAGGCTAGTTTTTAAGGCAAAGCTTTCACGAGAGAACACATTAATTTCTTAAGAAATTTAGCATGCTTTTTGTTAGTATTGTTACTGAAAGTCATTGTCTATATTTAATTAAAAAGTTTATTTATGTTAGTTTTCCTAATTGTCGTATGAATGGTTAATAATAAGCATATATTCGTGCAAATATTGATTTAGGTAACTATTGTTCCTTTCCTCCACGAGACGTTCTACTTTCAACCGATTCATACCTAAATATTTCGTATAGGCCTATTGACCAGTCCAGGACTCTGTCAAAGACATAAATAATATAAAATCCTGTTACGTAAGAACGAGACGCTATAGTACTATAGCTGTCTATCTTATCTAGGAGTGAAAGGTCATTAACTCCTGCCTATAGATAAAATTGGACATTGGTCAGTCGCTCAAGTGGTCAGTTCTTCTCGATAACGTCAGGCCATCGAAAAATAAATGAAATGGAAAAATTGAAGAGGCGATAGAATTATTATTATGTCCTGTCCATCAATGAATCGCTCTCGCTCGGACAGTGGTCAAGAGTATCCGGAAAAGGTCAAGTAGATAGAGATACGATGCGTGGGAAAATCAAATGGTAAGGAATAAATATAGGAGGAGATTGCTTCAAAAATATCTCGCGCGGAAAATGATAAAAGGCGGGAAAAAAGGCCACGCGCGCATGATGATAAAAAGCGGGAAAAAGGCCTCGCGCGTTCGCGCTCACACGTCAATCACCCATTCCATAAAGAAAAGGCGCCAAATGATGCATGTCCTAAATGCGTGCTTTTTTCTAAAGTCTCGCCCCATAAACTAACACGCAAAGCCCTAAGGTCCCATCTATCAATAATTAAAATAAATAAACGGGAAAAAAACGCATGTTTAAAATTAAAAGCAAACACTCGAGGATATAGAAATCCCGAGAGATTGAAGCGCTGACCTATTTCTTATTATTCATGGAGGATACGAATAAATTCACGGAAAATTTCCGGGGAAAATAACTCAAGTAGAAACTGGCCTAAATACGAAATGGAACCCCCAAAAAAGTGTACATAAGGCAATCAAAATGGTCCTTCCCAAATAAGTGATTACACTCATGTGTTAATTAATCTATCCTGTCTGACTGACAAACAGACTGATAATCAACCCCCAGCCCAAACCGCTGAAATGTTTCTGGAACCTTAAAACACCTTCTTTACGATCCAGGCATTTCAACAGATTTCTTTAAAATTTAGTAGAGATGGGCCGATACCGATCCCATATCGGTATCGGTACCGATATTTGACTTTAACCGAAATATCGGTATCGGTTAAAAATGAACCGATATTTCTACCCGATATTTTTTAAGGAAAAATATCGGTTCATTGTCAAACAATACCGATATATCGTTTAAAGTCAAATATCGGTACCGATACCGATATGGGATCAGTATCGGCCCATCTCTACAACCTATATTATATCATCTATTTTCTTATTGATATCGGTTAATATATCGGTATCGGTTTAATATCGGTTTATTCGAAGGATCGGGTAAAATATCGGTATCGGTACGTATCGGTTTCCCAAGTATCGAATGATATCGGTATCGGTTAAAACTGGTATCGGCCCATCTCTAAAATTTAGTACACGGGTTCTCTATATAATTTATATAAGCTTTATGGCTTTTGGCCTTCGATTTGCCGCCATCTTTGAAAATGGCAGCTCTAAAACTAATAAAAAATGTCCCAAAGGGCTGACGGGCAACGCTGGGTGCCTTTGTTACTAATACAGTATAATCTTATTTAAATCACACAACTTAACTGCTTAGAAAATCATAAAAAAAAACAAGTTCATAATTAAATAAAAAATATTAACTTATTGGGTAGATTATTATTATAGGCTTATGTATAGACGCAGGTACTTTTGAGATAAGAGAGTGAGGGAGTAAAGCGAGGAAACGATTTTCGCCCCCCCCCCCTGGGTTACTTGACTCCAAGAATGGGAGATCCAAGTCCCTAGTCTACCTGCTAACCTGCTGCCGTCTGCTAACACGCGTACGAACACAAAATGAATCTGGGATGGTGCGTGGGAAGAGGACTTTTGTATAAGGCCATAGCCGACTTGTATTAATAAAGGCCTATAGGTGATCCTCGGTTTTTTTCTGATATTGGCAATGGCCGTCGTGATCTGCCGCCGCTAGATGTCGTTCTTAGGGGGAAAATTTAGTGGCGGAAACTTTAAAATGAATGAAAAAGCCAATAGGAGAAAGCTTACTTTTTGCCTTGAGGTTGGGGTTTTTTTTTTTTTTTTTTGAATAAAGTAAGGCAGTTTATTTAGAAGTAATACATTTACTTGATAACAATATATTTGTCTTTATCTCATTTAAAGTGCGTTTAGAAAAGTATGTTTTCTACTTTTCTATCACAGTACAATGTAATATTTTCAAAATAAGTGTTTTGATTAGTACCTAACATATGAAATTTTTTGAATCACATTACAACTTTGCATATTTTCGGGGGATCATTAGGGGTTTGACAAGCTTATCTAACATAATATCACATAAATTAATATATACATATCACAGTAGGATTGAAAAAGTTTAGTAACTTATTGCGTTATTGCGTACTTTATAATACCTTAAATATTTTGCCGAGGTAGAAACGTTAAGGGTTCTTTGACAAAATCAGATACGAATCCTACGATGATTTATAATTTGTAATTTAATATACTTTTGATTTGTAATTATAATTTTTTATTTGAGGTTCATGTAATTTGGCCAACCCTGTGAATATGCCCATATTTATACCAAAACATTACTGGGGTATTTTAGGGCAAGGAATGGGGGTGGATACGAAATCTGAGAGAAATACGCCCCTTAACTGTGGAAACGATTGGGTCTGATGGGACGCTGAAAATGGGGGAGGAATAGGTACGCTTAAAATGGGGAAGGAATAGGTATATATTAATTTATGTGATATTGTGTTAGATAAGCTTGTCAAACTCCTAATGATAAACTATGCCAAAGATATAAGTGACGTTGAAGAAACAGTCAAAACGTACAAATAAAAACCCTTACCCCGAAAATATGCAAAGTTGTAATGTGATTCCAAACATTTCATGTGTTAGGTACTAATCAAAACACTTATTTTGAAAATATTACATTGTACTGCGATAGAAAAGTAGAAAACATTCTTTACTAAACGCACTTAAATAACATAAAGACAAATATATTGTTATCAAGTAAATGTATTACTTCTAGAAAAAATTGCCTTACTTTATTCAAAAAAATACCCCAACCTCAAGGCAAAAAGTAAGCTTTCTCCTATTGGCTTTTTCATTCATTTTGAAGTTCCAGCCACAAAATTTCCCCCTAAGGGCGACATCTAGCGGTCGCTAAAAAATTGGTATGCCGCCCCATGGGTAGCTTCCTACCTATAGGCCTTTATTAATACAAGTCGGCTATGATAAGGCGGGCGCTTTAACTTTCCGCACGAGAGATTCTTCCGCCAGCTCGCGCCACCTTGACACCCAAAAACGCATTATGAAATGGTGGCGCCAAAAGTTAAAATACCCCTGAACAAAATGGAGAAGTTACTGAAGGAAGGTATGGTACCAAAATAACAGGGGGCTCGGACAAAAACAAGTAATTCAAATCGTCTCCTCAAAAACGAAGGCCGCGCAAATATTTTCCTAAGCTGAGGCGTATACAGTTTTAACAAAATGGGGTTTCATTCTCCCTTTAAAAATGAAATTAAAACCAGCGAAATGGTAGAGTGTTCAGTCCCTCAAGACAAAAAAAGTTTGCTAAAATCTTTTTTGGAGATTCTAGGGATTTTTTTTTAAGAATCTTGGGTGTCGCGTTCTTAAATTTAAACGTCCGTAAAAAATGCCTGGGAGCGTTTTACCGGAAAATCTCAATATTACTGACTCCTCGAAAATACCTTTCGCACTTTCGCCGTTTTCATATTAAAAACAAGTTGGGAAAACCAAAATATTACCTCTCCGAGTCAAGACGACTACTTCAAACTTATTTACCCAGATATGGAAATGTTTCTTAAGTTAAAATTTATGAAATATTAAAGCAGTATACAAAGCATAGCAAATTTACTGTAAATCAGACGACATTTTACATCCAATAATGATATACTTGTACACATTAAAATCATCCCATGGGGGAAAAACGGGAAATGAAGAGATAAAACTTTGGAGGGATATTAACTTTACGTGTTTGTAAAGGCCCAATTTTCTACTCCTCAACTGTATGCCCTCTATGTTCAAAGCCATATTCACAACAGGGTTGGCATGTAAACACTATCCTCTCGTTTCACCTCAACGATTTTCTTAGTTTAACAACATGACTGTTAACGTTACATAACACCAAAGCTTATTTGTGGCTACACACACTGAAAGTAAATGCGTACCATAAAAAGCATGAAAACACGAAGCTATTATCCGATTACGATCAGACCTTTCACTGGTCTGGGCTGCGTTCAGCAGAGCTCACCAAAAAAGACAGCGGATTTTGGAAATGTTTACCGGTGAGCTCTGTCGTCATAGCTTTTCTCCGGTCATCGGCGTTTTATAAATGACGCTGGCGCAATAAAGCGTGCAAGGTACCAAGGCTTAACAAAAATTGTAGGATAACATATTTATAGAGATAGATAACAACTTTTATAATTAAAATTAGAAAATAACATATCTCTTAAAATTCTCGCGTGATCAACTGGTTTCACGCCAATTAAATAGCTATAGTCCCATAAAGCTATTTGTATTAATTCCTCCATGGTTTTTTCGCCAAGCTGAGAACTACGCGTTTTACGTCACGTTATCCAAAAAGCCGACTATTTTCTTTGAAGACCGCGCTAGCTCAGCGCTAAACACCGTGACGTCAA